>NW_012101299.1:1238923-1265401 GCF_000951045.1 Mandrillus leucophaeus
ATTTTAACAGATTACAGTCACTTTGGATGCCTTCTAGAAATTGATTATAAACTGTTTTTATTTTTCATATGAAACACCCAACAACACTACATAGAAATTAGATACTTCTAACGTGGATTTGAACCAGTAAAATTAGCTGTAAATACTGAAGCATAACGAAGGTTTAGTGTCTTCTCTTTGTAGGCAATAGGTGCAGCCCTAAACATTTCTCCCACCTGGAGCTTAGCTATACAATTCTAATCACTACTGTGGTTTCTGCTCAGTGGGTCCTCACTCATGTTTTGAAAACATTGGCTTTGTCCCTATCTGGGCTTGCTAGTTAGTTGATACATCCAGGAGTGTGGTGGCCTCAGGGGAATGGAATTTCTTTCTTCTGTTTATAGGTTAGTTCGGGGAAAAAAAAAAGTGTGTGTGTGTGTGTGTGTGTGTGTATATGTGTGTGTTTATGTACTGAGATGGAGTCTCATTCTGTATCCCAGACTGGACTGCAGTGGCATGATCATAGCTTACTGCAGCCTTGACCTTCTGGGCTCAAGCGATCCTCCTACCTGAGCCCCCCGAGTAGCTGGGACTACAGGCACACAGCACTATACCTGGCTAATTTTTAAGTGTTTTGTAGAAATGGGATCTCACTATGTTGCCCAGGCTGATTTTGAACTCTTGATCTCAAGTGATCCTCCCACCTCAACCTCCCAAAGTCCTGGAATTACAGGTGTGAGCCACTGTGCCCAGCCAAAAATATTGTGCGTATTTTTAAGCACTGGTTGGCAGTAAGTTTGAGGGTTACAGGGCTGAAACAAAAGATGAGATTTTGCTTCAAAAAAAACCTGGAGGCTCTTTTAGAATTGGATTCAACTTTCTTCCTGCTATAGGGACTATAGACTGCTTGGTTTATGATGCGAGATTTGATTCTTCATGTCATCTTGCCCACATGGCCGCTGCAGTTGTCTTGTTACTCCAGCTCTTTACCCAGCATACTGTTTGCCAGTTGAATGCTATTCATGCCAGAAGCTTGGCAAAACACTTTGGTACAATAAAAATATATTTAAGAATTTAACATTTTGGCTTTTATTGTAGTATTGAATAGGGAATGGGAAATTAGCCAATATAGGACTACTAGGGTCTACATTCAAAAGAACTTTCATAGCACAATCTTTTGGTAACGTATTTGGTTGAGGATCTACTAACTATAAATAATCATGTGAGAATTTGGTGAGCTATGGTAATGAATATGACGTGAGATGACTTTGGAGGAGTTTACGGTTCCGTAGTAGAGACAGACACGTGTAGAAAATCCTGTATTGGTTTTATTCCTTGTTGACCGTAGTGCTTTTGTGGGGTGTATCTCATTAGAATGTTATGGCTGGGACATACGAGTGGAAGGTTTCTTTAATGTCTGGTTCCTATATAGGTGAGACACAGCCTTACTGTATTGTTCTCCAGAGGGGCAAACCATCCAAGACTATTTTAGAATTAAGGACTTGCTGCTCTGGCTACTTGGTCACTGTTGAGAGGATGTGTTGGAATGACATATAAAACCATGAGATGATGGTTTTGGAAAAACATCAGCCGAGTAGGTTATTTGGTACTCTGCCAAAAAAAAAAACAAAAAAACAAAAAAAAACTGAGCCATAAATATTCAAAAACGTTTGTATACATAGAACACAAAATTCCCAGGGAATTATTTGTTTCCTACCCTAGGAGTCAAACGTGTTTGTTTAGAGTGATGTGTAAGACTTTCTGACCCTCCCTGAGGATTACCAATTCTTCTAACAATGTCCTTTATTAGTGCATCAGTGCTAGTAGCTTTCTTTTCATCAGAAATAATTTTGGTGAGGGTGTCTATGCACATAGAAATAGCAACTAAGATCATTAATATTTTATTGTTGAAAGCAATTTTATTTTATAATCACATTTTCATTTGATGTTTTTAGTTTTCTGCTTCTCTCACATAAATGCATGGTGTTGAGAGAGACAAGTATTTTTTGTCTCTAATATCTTAAAAATTAGGAATACGTGCATTCTGTATTGTTTTGTATTCACAAAATAGTTTTGAAAAAGCTTGAGATTAAGTGAAATTTGTATGTTTTTAACCATAGTTGTTATGGGACAAATTTAAGCTTTATCTCTTGGGTTTATATGTGGTTGACATATTGATGTATGTATTCTCTTTATTCTGTAGGCCTTCTTTTTTCCTTAGAAATAAAGTCACATTCAGTAGTTAAATAATACTTTACTCAAAAGTACAGTGATTTTAAAATAAGCTTCAACTGTCAGAAGAGGTTGAACTTGACTGAAATATGGCCTCCTAACCAAATATGGCACATTCATCTTAGAAGAAGTTATCATAAACATTTAAATATTTGCACTTGGTATTTAGACATTGATTTTCACCAATGACTGAATAGATATAAAGCCCATTTTTCTTCTTTAGCCCACATGAATATCAATTCAGTTTGTTTGTTGTTTCTTCTGGGTGATTCACAGATGAATGCCTAGTGTCTTCATGTGCAAGCTGTTCATGGAGGGAAGCCACTTTTCTGTTGCCTCTGTAACCATTGCAGGGCCTTCAATAGCAGCCTTCAGACACTAGGCGTGCATTCAGCACTGGAATAAATAGGATAGCCAAGGGTAGCTAATTATTTTCAGGTTAATTCCTAAAGAGTTAATTTGCATTGCCTTGCCCAAAATCAAACCAGCAGAGCGTTTTATTAAGCAAGCCTTTTGTGTGAGTGGCATGGAAGCACGGAATCAGTTGCTGTATCTTTTAATCTAAATTATCAGAATTTTCAGCTTTATATTAATACACTGACTGAGGAACTTTATTTAAAAGAGTCCTGGGTAAATTGATAGCTCTATGTTCCAAATTTTTCTGAATAAGAAAACAGTGATCTGCCGGATGAAAAAGGCAGTTCAGAATGTGGCATAACTTCTGTTGAGAGATTTTTGTTGAAAATTCCTCACAGACTTTCATAAAATATTTCAACACTCTTATTTTAAAAAAAACCTTGAAAAGTCAGAAATCAGAATCATTGACTTCTAGACATAAAAAAAATTGGTTTAAATTTTTATTTATCCTGTATGTCTTCTTTTTTAGCATAATACACCTAAAACACATATTCCACTAACATAGAGTGATTGAAGTATTCAGAGGACGATTGCATTTTAAAGCTATAAAGAACTTTTAAGAATAAATGTGGGAAACAGCATGCAGATTTCTTAAAAGAACTAAAAAGAGCTGGATTGCCATTCGATCCAGCAATCCCAGTATTTGGTGTCTACCCAGAGAAAAAGAAGTCATTATATCAAAAATACATCTGCATGCATATGCTTACAATGCAATTCACAACCACAAAGATATGGAATCAACCAATGAGTGGATCAGGAAGATGTGGAATCTATGCAGCCATAAAAAGAATGAAATAATGGCTTTTGCAGCAACTTGGATGGAGCTGGAGGCCATTGTCCTAAGTGATGTAACTCAGGAATGGAAAACCTAATATTGTTATGTTCTCACTTACAAGTGGGAGATAAGCTATGGGTATGCAAGGTGTACAGAGTGGTATAATAGATTTGAAGACTCACAAGTGGGGAGAGTGGGAGGGGTATGAGGGATAAACAGACACATATTGGGTACAACGTACATTATTAAGATGATGGGTGCACTAAATGCTCAGACTTCAGCACTGTACAGTTCATGCATGTAACCAAAAACCACTTGTACCTCAAAAGCTACTAAAATAAAATAAAACATAAAACAAAATGAAAAGAATATGTAGCCTACTTCCTTAGGTTTTGTAGTCAAAGAACCTCTGATTTAGAATCTAAAAGGCCTGGCCTCAGGTCTGATTCTGCTACTTTACATCCGTGTGACCTTGGGCAAGTCCCTTAACCTCTCTGAGTTTCTGCTTCTTAATCTGTTAAAAAAAAAAAAAAAAAAAAAAAAAAGCATAATTTGTCTTATCCTTGTTTTGATCAAATGAAATGAGTTCTGGGAAATCCATCCAGCTGGTCAGTGGAATCCAGGTTTGAGCACAGAAAGGCCTAACGAATTTGCTGATGCTTTTCTGACCACCTAGCTACACAGCTAGGTGGGCAGCCAGACCTACAACCCAACCCACCTCTGCCGAGGCCCAGCCTTTCCATTCACGTTTCAAGGAAAGAAAACATCACATGTATTGGAAAGCATAGTGCCTCTCTTTCTTGATTGTTGGAGTTAGGACTCTCAACATTGTGGTTCACTACTACAGAGCATCGCTTTTAAGACACAGCCACATAAAACAACCCCCTTGGGTAACACGTTCAAGAGGCTTCCTGAACTCAGGAGGCAATCTGGGCAGGCTTACAGCTGTGTGACAACACAAACGCTGTTCATTTGAGCATTATCAGGAAGATGTGTAACTGTCATGGTTGAATATG
The DNA here is from genome assembly GCF_000951045.1 of Mandrillus leucophaeus. Lineage (NCBI taxonomy): Eukaryota > Metazoa > Chordata > Mammalia > Primates > Cercopithecidae > Mandrillus > Mandrillus leucophaeus. Next base: position 1,243,343 of record NW_012101299.1, read on the forward strand.
GAGAAACAGGTGCCAGCCTCAGAATGGCTACCCAAGTCAAGGTGGACCCAAGGCTAATGTGGAGACCACATTCCTCCCTGGAGTGCCGGGGTTAGGCAGGGGCTAGACGAGGTGCAGTGAGGCCGATGAAACACAGAATACCACGTGTCTTGTGTCACATCAGCAATGCAGGTCGGGCCCGTCACAGACCTTTCAGATGGAGCTGAGTATTATGTCACAGTCCTGGCATTTATTATGGTCACCACCAACACAGAGGGTTCCTGACCTGGTGCTGTCTGGTTTCTGGAATACAGGCCATCCTTCCTGACATTCTAAAGCCTGCAGCCCACCCCCAAAGAGTCAGACAGCAAGTTTCCATCCACCCTCCCAGTTCTCAGCCTTTGAAGGTGAGAAGCTCCTCTTCTTGGGGCTGCTGTCAGAATCTCAGCGTTCTGCACTGCTGCGCTCGCCTTCAGTCCCCAGGCTCCTCGACAGGCTGAGGTGCTTAAACAGGCTGCTGCATCTCATCTCTGGACCAATGCTTTCGTTTTCAGGCACTGGGTTAGTTTAATGATGCAAGTCAATTGAGGAGGCTTGGTGTTATAGAGATGCCCTTTGTATGTTTACTTTAACTTCTTGCATCAGTCAGTTCAGGCTGTTGTAACAGAATACCACAGACTGCGCAGCTTAAGCAGCAGCAATGTATTCCTTATGATTCTGGAGGCTGGGGAGTCTGAAGTCAGCATGCTGGCGTGGTCAGGTCTGGTTAGTAGGTGGCTATTTTCTTGTTGTGTCCTCACATGGCAAAGAGCGGAGAGCAGGCTCTTGAGTCTCCTTGGAAGGGCCCTAACCCCATTTACCCTCATGACCTAATTATCTCCTGAAGGCCCCCCTCCTAGTGCTGTCACACTGGGGAGTTAGGATTTCATTGTATGAATTTGGGGAGACACAAACGTTCAGCCCATAGCACTTCCCCAGCTGTGCAACACAGGCGCCCTTTGGTGTTGTTTGCATAGGTCAAGTCTGCTGATAGCCACCGTGTGTTGACTGCCCGCTCGGTGCTTGGCACTCTGGTAGAGGCTCTTTATGTTGTCTTTAATCCTCACTTCAGTGCTGCAAGGGCTGTGTTATTCCCAGATGACATCTGAGCTTCCAGGAGTTTAATGGATGGAAGCTCAGCTGGCACACGGTGGAGGCAAACCCAGGGATGTCTGACTCGTTGGAATGTTTCTTTCATTAAGTTAAGTCTTCCATTCAGGAAACCAATATTGTGAGTTCAACATGTGAAAATGTCACTAGGCTGCACGGTGCTAGAGAGGTGGATCCTAATGATGTCCTGTGCTCACGGCGCTTACTTTGATTAGCACCCAGAGAGAAGACAAGAGCAACACTGGTTGTGTTCAGATGAAAGACAGTGCACCTCAAGGGAAGTGTTGGTGAAGTCCTCAGAGGAAGGAGGACAGCGAAGGCCTGTGTTCAGAACACCGTGGTGCCCTGAGAGCAGCTGCTAGGGTCACTTGTTGGGAGCCGCAGGCCACCAGGGGGAAGCGCCAAGGCCATCCTTTAAGATGCAGTTACGTCATACTGAGCAGCACCAGCTCAGGGCTGCTCCAGCAAGCCTAGGCCCACCCTGCTTCTCTGCGCCACTCCCCGGGGCCTGCTGCACACCGCCCACAAAAGGCAGGCGGATGGTGGAATACTCCAGACCCCCAGCTCCAAGGGTTCAGATAGTGGCTGTTGTCAAAACCTCATGTCAGGTTCTGTTTTCCTTCTCCCTTTCTTTTTTTTTTTTCTTCTTCTTCTTTTTTTTTTCCCAAGACAGAATCTCACTCTTGGTGCCCAGGCTGGAGTGCAGTGGCGTGATCTCGGCTCACTACAACCTCTGCCTCCTGAGTTCAAGCGATTCTCCTGCCTTAGCTTCCTGAGTAGCTGGGATTACAGGCATGCGCCACCATGGCTAATTTTTGTATTTTTAGTAGAGATGTGGTTTCACCATGTTGGTCAGGCTGGTCTGAAACGCCTGACCTCATGATCCACCCACCTTAGCCTCCCAAAGTGCTGGGATTATAGGCGAGAGCCACTGCGCCCAGCCTTTCCTTCTCCCTTTCTTACCCCACTTCATTGGAATTGGTATTCAGGACCTTCCTTTTCTCCTGGTGTCTGCCCAGTGATCCAGGACAGCGCACAGCTCCTGGTAGCCCTGGGCTCTATGGTTTCAGGCTGGGCCCATCTGTTCCAGTGCCCTGATCTCAGCCTGGCCCAGTTCCTTGGCCTCTCCACCCTCCACTTCCCTTGGAAGAAAAAAACGGGGGTAACAGTAAGGAGGTGCTCTGAGTAAAGCAGTTTCCAGCTCCAAAATAATTCAGAGAAATGAAGAGCAAAAATCACAGTACAAGTAGTTTAGCTTTTTCTCAGTTAATCTGCAATAATATTAAATAAAGCTAGTTTTAAGTATTTAAGCTCTAATGAATTCCATGTACTAAGTTGGCTGGCTGTTTTTTAATACGTGTTATTTGAAGATTCTCTTGAAAATTGCTTGTGTCATGCTGCTATGTTACAAGAACATAGTTTTCATGCATTCTGGTATGGAATGTGTATGTCGCTGTCACTTATTTAATAATCATAGTCATAATTAATCGGTACAAATATTTATGGCCCTAAGTACCCTGAGATCTGTTGCTTGATACATGTCTGAACATTTTGGACAAAAAGAGGCCAGTTTGGGACAATGAGATAGCCTTTTAATAGAGAGATTTTTTTTTTCTTAACAGTGATCTAGGAGTTTTGGGGGGAAAACACATGTCCCCTTCTCCGTGGGGACTGAAAATGCTCTTGTCTGTGTGTTCTGTCACAAGCAGATGAACAGGCTTTCAGCCCCGGCACTGGATTTTATAAGGCATTGAGTTTGGTTATCATCATTATTTTTTGTACCGGTTTATCTATTCATTATGGTGCTGGCCACAAAGCTTATGCATGCTGAGCGTGGGTTTCAAGTTTTGAGTTTTGCTGAAACATTCAAGACACAGACGTGGGCACCACAGGTCGTGAGTTCTGTTTGACAGTGATGTCACTGATCACCCATGTTGCTTCTGACTTGGTAAAAGAAAAATTGTACTTAGGAAAGCTGCCCTCATATAACGTGTATTTATACGGTAGTTAAATAAGGCCAGTCAAGGGCTGTAAGACAGCCAATCAGAATTTTGTTTCTAAATGGGCATGTTTCTAAACTGGTCTGTGACATGCTGATGGACAGAATTTTGCATTTGAAAAATTGCCATCTGCGAGGGGCTTTACCAAACTGACTTATCCAGGTTACAGGTGTAACAAGTTCCTGTAGCTAATGGCTCTGCAGTTTTTGGTTTTTTTTTTTTTTTTTTTTTTTTTTTTTTTTTTTTTTTTGAGACAGAGTCTCACTCTGTTGCCCAGGCTGGAGTGCAGTGGCAACAATCTCAACTCACTGCAACCTCCGCCTCCCAGGTTCAAGCAATTCTCCTGTCTCAGCCTCCCAAGTAGCTGAGACAGGGCCTACAGGTGTGTGCCATCATGCCCGACTAATTTTTGTATTTTTTTGTTTGGTAGAGATGGGGTTTCAACCTATTGGCCAGGCTGGTCTTGAACTGCTGACCTCAGGTGATCCGGCCGCCTCAACCTCCCAAAGTGCTGGGATTACAGGTGTGAACCCCCGCGCCTGGCCTCATACTTCATTGTTTATAAGTGTGTACTGGACACATTGTGAAACACGAACGTTCCCTGGCCCTGTCCCCAGAGACTCCAGTTCAGAGGGTCCAGGAATCTGCATTTGACTTGCACACTCGGGGGGTGCTAAGGTTATTTTCGTCCCATCATTTTGAGAAATACCTGAAGCTGTTTCAAACAATGCTTCTCATAATGTCAATTAGTCTTCTCCGTCTGTCGTAGGAACTAGATAATTATTATTTCTTTTGTCCAAAATCCTTTGGATTATACAGATGCATTATATCTGGAGGCAGTAATTAAGCTCTGGCCTGGCCCGCTTTCCTCCAGATTAGCATACTGATTACGCTGGCCTTTCCTTACAGGTCCAGCTTTCCAACAAAATCATCACTGTTTGCTTTCCTTTAGGCCTACGTGTTCTTTTCCTCTGTTACACAATGTCCAAAGTAAAACAAAGATTTCTGTCTTTCCTTTCGTGTTGTACATGTCATGACTAAAACACATGCCTCAGGTCTCGGTCTGTCGTAAACTGTGGTTATTTTTTTAAAATCCATTTTACCTATAAGAACAATAAAGGCGTCATTAGGCTTTTTAAACCTATAACAATTTAAAGACATTGGGTTATAAAATAATGTTTAACCTGGATTGATAGAATTTAAAGTACAACATTAACAGTCTGCATTTAGTTTAAGATAGAAACTTAGCCCTCTTGTTCCGAGTATGTACTTCATGAAAACCTAAATTTTGCTACTTAAAGTTCAGACTATGTTTTTATAGTTTCAGGTAGAAATTATTTGGAAATGTACCATGCTACTGTTAAAAAAAAAACAAAAAAAACAAAAAACAAAAAACTGCCACCATTAACCCATATTTTCTCCTTTTGTAACACTGCAGAGTTACAATTTCCACACAGATGACGTGCTTGCAGGGCCTTTAGATGTACGTGGCTGCTGGCTTTCACCCTAAAGGTCCATACTGGTGGAATCTTCAGCCACCGCTTCCCCCTTCCCTCTCCAGCTGCTGCTGGCTTTGGGGTTGTGATCTGCTTCCCACTCTCCCTGCGTCTGACTCGCTCTTCCATTTTTCTCTCAGTGCATGGTCAATTCTTGTCTTCACATTTCTTCCCTTCTCCCACCTTTGCTTCTGAGCCGCTCCCACGAGCTGTGGGGAGTGCGATTGGGATCATCAGCATTTTCGAATCAAGGTGCTCTTATCTTCGGATCAGCGAAATAACCCATCACAGAAACGACTGAATCAATGACCCTCCAGATAGCTGAGTCTCTTCCGCGTTTTCGATCAGGGCCTGCTTATACTCAGACATTTCTTGTTTGTTGTTGCTGCTTTTATGTTCGTGGCTGTTTCTGAGCAGAGAGAATTTATTTTATTTTATTTTTATTTTTATTTTTTTGAGATGGAGTCTCACTCTGGTCACCCAGGCTAAAGCACAGTGGTGCAATCTCGGCTCACTGCAACCTCCGCCTGCCAGGTGCAAGCAATTCTCCTGCCTCAGCCTCCAGAGTAGCTGGGATTACAGGCACACGCTACTATGCCCTAATAATTTTTGTATTTTTAGTAGTGATGTGGTTTCACCATGTTGGCCAGGCTGGTCTCGAACTCCTGACCTCAGGTAATCTATCTGTCTCAGCCTCCCAAAGTGCTGGAATTACAGGCGTGAGCCACCGTGCCTGGCCGAGAATTTCATTTAAATTGTGGATTACTGGGCATTAATTATGTTTGTGTGAGAGAGAGTGGTAGAGGGACATTGACAGAGCAACAGAGACAGAGAGAGGAGAAGGAGGACGAGAGAGAGAGAGGGAGAGGGAAGAAGGGAGGGAGGTACTGAGAGAGATCACACCAAACTAATTGCACTTTCATGTGAGTCGCTGCCACAGGCTGCCCCGGGCCAACGCTTCCCCATCAGTTTCACTAGTGGAGTTGACCTCATCGGAGCCTCTTTGCTATCTTCTGTGAGGTTGAAGCCATGCAGAGTCCTGCATTTTCCTCCATCTACCCCTAGGTCCTTGGGTTAATTATGGTCTGTGTTGGCTGTTAGCACCTTTGTGGAAAGATAAGAGCCACCAGTAATGAAGACTGAGTAAATGAGCCAGTGAAACAGAGATGGGGATGTGCACCCAACAGTCTCCTGGATGATTATTGACGGACACGTGTCAGCTGCTAAATGTTATTTAAAACTTGTTCCTGCCATCCTAAAGTCATTTGTTGTCCTCCTGAATATGGAAATACAATGATTAGAAGGCTGTTTTACCATCCTGAGATATGTGCACCATTGATTTTGTAATTTGTTGCTACCTTCTACTTATAGGAAATGGTCCATGATACATAAAACAAATTTATGTCAGAGCTTTTCACAGTGAATAAATATTAGGAAGAAAATACATTTAGACAATAGAAGGAAGCGGTGTAATGGGAGATCCTGCAGTCAGGTATGTGTCGTTTATTTTCTCCCAATATTTTTTATAGTTGCTGTGTGAATATCTTACTTTTTAAGATGCTCGATTCCACATTGGCCTGATATTTCACACATTTTAAGGCATAGTGGGAGAAGGAACCAATCCTGGCCTTTCTCTAGGCACTGATGTCAGTAGACAAACTGAATAATTAATATCTGACTTCTTCTAGAACTTATTTGAGGTGACTTACAGAATCCTCCCCTGGCTTCCTATTGTGGTTTGGATAAAATGCAAGACCAGTGGCACAGTCCACGAGGCTGGGCCTGGTTTTGTTTGTGCCTGTCCAGCTTCATCTCAGATGCTTCACACCTCATTCCTGACATGTAGCCACACATGCACTAGGTTACAACCGCTCCATTGCACAGGAGACCTGCCCTGGCCGCTCACCACCTCCTTCCTGTATACTCTTCAACTCTCAACTCAAATCCTCTTGCTCAGAGCGCCCTTGCCTGCCCCAACACCTCAGTAAAAGTCAGCACATGCCCCATCATTATAACCCCTCATGGCACCTGGAATTCCTGTCCATTGTCCCACCTCACAGTGTCACTGGTTTTGCCTGAGGTCTCTCTCTCCCACCGAGTGCAAGTGTAGGGATGTCTCTTCAGTTCACCATGTTAGGCCAATGCTCACTGTCACAACATTGGGATCCAGTACATGTGGTTAACCACTGCTATTGTGAAATATTACAATGCAAAAACTGTGGAACCTGTAAACTCACAGCTTACCAGGTGAGTGTGACCTGAATTTCCTAATGTGAAATAACCCATCCAGGTCTAGAAACAGAGGACAGCCAGTACCCCGCAGCTCTTGTACCTGGACTTCCTCTTTCCAGTGGCAACTTCTCTCTCCCCGCTGAGTTATGTGGCATCTTGGGTTTCATGGAAATGTCTTTCTGGCTTGTCTTCATGGACTTACATGTGAACCACTTACTGAGTGTGGTTTACCCACTGTGTGGAACTTTTTACAAATAGAAACATTCCTCTTATATTCTTTAGTGTCTGATCTATGTCACTTAAAATTATATTTGTGAGGTTCATTCGTGCTGTGCATGTCGTCAGAGGTTGTGATTTGCATGGCTATATGGCATTCTGTTACACGGAATACACCACTCTGGTAGACAGACCAGTGACACCTCATGAAGATGTCCGTATCCCATTCCCTGGTACCTACGACTATGTTAGCTTCCCTGACAAAGGAGACTAAGGTTGCAGGTGAATTAAGATAGTGCGATTACTCATCAATTGCCTCTCTGCAGCCTATCATTTCTCTGATGCTATTTGTTTTTCCATTATACTGGACTATGTGAAAATGCTGATACTAGGCTAATAGTTGTTTAACATGGACGTGATGAATAGATTCCATTCTAGGCCAGCTATAGTTTAAAAATACTACAGCTTTCTTTTTGAGTAATTTGATACTTAAAATAGCGAAGACCTCAGGAACAGCCCATCCTCTTCGAGACCCGTGAACATTCTGCCGTGCCAACTGTCTTGGCTGGCATTTGCTTCCACTTAAATTAGCTTCCTCCTGTCACAGAGGGGCCCATACTACAAGGCTGGTGGATGATGACAAATTTGATTCTTGAAAATCTGTTAAGGTAATTGCAAAATTTCACTCAGTTTCCCTGGGAGAATAACTATACCTACTAGTAGAATCACCAGTCTTTTCAAAGAAAATGTATACATCAAATTAGCAAATTAGTTATTTTAAAATTGTAAATCAAAGGCCGAGTGTGGTGGCTCATGCCTGTAATCCTAACACTTTTGGAGGTTGAGGTGGGCAGATCCCTTGAGTCCAGTAGTTCAAGACCAGCCTGGCCAACATGGCAAAACCCAGTCTCTACAAAAAATACAAAAATTAGCCAGGCATAGTGGCTCATGCCTGTAATCCCAGCTACTTGGGAGGGGAGGCTGAGGCAGGGAGAAATGCTTGAACCCAGGAGGCAGAGGTTGCAGTGAGCCAAGATCATACCACTTACACTCCAGCCTGGGTGACAGAGTGAGACTCCATCTCAAAAAATAAAACAAAACTAAATTCAATTGTAAACCAAGAATGTGGTTGGAATTTCCACCTAGTTTTCAAGTGTAAGTGTAGGTAGAACATGCCGGAAAACATAGGAGCACGCCCCTCAGGAAATGCCTTCTCAGAAATGGCGCAGGGCTGGGGAGCAGGTGGCTGGATGAAGCATCAATGCTTGCTTCTTTGTGCATTCGGCTTCTTTGTTTTCGATTTCAGAAATCCACTCAAACTAGTTTAAGCAAGGAAAATGAAACATCTCCTAAAGGTCGGGCGCCGTGGCTCACACCTGTAATCCCAGCACTTTGGGAGGCCAAGGTGGGTGGATCACAAGGTCAGGAGATCGAGACCATCCGGGCTAACACGATGAAACCCCGTCTCTACTAAAAAATACAAAAAAATTAGCCGGACATGGTGGCAGGCGCCTGTAGTCCCAGCTACTCGGGAGGCTGAGGCAGGAGAATGGCGTGAACCTGGGAGGTGGAGCTTGCAGGGAGCCGAGATCGCACCACTGCACTCCAGCCTGGGCGACACAGCAAGACTCCATCTCAAAAAAAAAAAAAAAAAAAAAAAAAGGAAAGAAAGAAAGAAAAGAAAAGAAAAGAAAGAAATATCTCCTAAAGTAGCAGGAGTGTATTATTAAATCCAAGGGAAAAATGCATCCAGGCCTCAGGAGGAAAAGTACATCCAGAAATGGAAAGCCAAGAGGAACTCATTCTGTCTCTTTGAGCTTCTTACCTTTTTGCCTTCGTCCTTTGCTTTTCATTCTCTTTGGTTCTGAGCCTCTCTTCTTCATTCTTCTCATTCTGTAAATCTGCTTTATTTCCTTTGGAATCCTTACACCATATGGCAGCCGGCACTTAACTTCCCTCCCCACCTTCCGTTCTCATGGTTCGTGACAGCAGCCAAGAACGACTTGGAATATTTTAATCCCACACCACAAATCCTGAAGCAGACTTTTGACCTAGGTTAGGCCAATTAATTGTCTTTGGCTGAGGAGGAGAGGAGAGGGCTCACAGACTAGAAATGTGGCTTCCGGGGCCCATGGGTGGAGGAGGAGGGCAGCTGAGATCATCTGACTGGGGTACTCTTCGCAATGCCTCTGTACCATGCTGGAACATTGTACCAGGGTGCCAAGCCCTTTTTAAAAAGTGAGCTCAAATTATTTTGGTCTCTGCCATTCAATTGCTGGTGGTTCTTGCCTTTGAGACTCGTTTGTTAGTTACTTAATATTTACTGAGTGCCTGCAGGGATTTTTGACATTGGGAAGTGATGTGTTGAGCATGCCAAAAAGCTACCCAGTATAGAAAACTCATCTCAAAATCGCCTGTGGGTTTCAGTGAGTCTATGCAAAAACAGCCATTATCTAAAGATGCCTTCAGACACTGTTATCATACACAGCAAGGTAAAAGATACAAATGCTCAATTTTAAATTCTGCGGCTTACTTCATAGCCATCTTTTCACTGAAAGGGATTTGTCTTGGGCCTAATGTATTGGGACATGTTTTTCTGTGGATGATCGGGTCACAGTGCTGCTGCATTCGGAAATATATAGAACAACTTGATACCTTTAAAACATTATATCAAAATAGAACCTAAGTAGACTGAGCCCTGAAAGCAAGACTAACTTACATTTTGAACCAATTTCATAAAAGAATCTATCAGGCCCTGTCAATTAAACTGAAGAGCCTAAAATAATCTGAACTCAGAAATTGCAGGTAAAAATAATCAAGAAGAAATGTTAACAGATAGCTATTGCATCAATAATTTGCCTGTTTGTTTGTTTTCTAGAAGGATTGACAGAGCAGAAGTTAATTCTGCAAACACAGGTTTGCTGACCTTCAAGTAAAGGGCTGACAGCTGCCTCAGTAGGGGTGGTGGATAGGATTTCTAAGTTCTGTGCCCTCACACAGCAACATCAAGTCATGTTATGTAAAACAGGCAACTTTAGAAGTTCCCAAATGTATTTGAGAAAAGTAGAGTGGATCACAGATGAGTCCGTGAGGCACATACGGAAAGGGTGTGGGAGAGCCCTGGGAGAACCTGAGCAGTAAGACGTCCCTTCTCCACACGGAGGACGTGGTGGACACTGCCCAGGGGAAGAGGGGCACCCGCAGGTTTGTGTCTGGATGTACCAGAAACATTATCTCCTCTGCTTCCACTAAGATGATGATGATGATGCGTAATTAATTGCCAGTCCTCAAAAGTTAGGCAGATCAACCAAAATTAACTTCTCATTAATGAAATAAACGGAAGTATTGGGGAAGGTAGGATGACATCGTCTTCCTCCACCACCGCCTCCCATTCCTGCGTTGGTTGCTTCGGTATTTCTGAAAGGGCTGCTCAGCCGCCCACGCCTGCAGCCTCTGCAGTTATTAATTCATACCTTGTGGCCATATCCGTTATCCCGTTCTCACCCCTACAACCAGCAAAAGCACCTCAGAAGTACTCACAAGAAACAAAGTGACAGTCGTAAGGAAAGGAGCATCTCGGGGAGTGGGAGAGCTTCCCCTGCTAAGAGCGTGCAATGCTTTATTGGACGATGAGTGAGGGTCCTCTTGCTCCAACAAGACTGGCTCGTGTTTCCATCTCCAGCCAGCATTGTGAATCCATAGCAGCCGCTGATTTATACATATCCTCTGGAATTATTTAAAGCTGTCAATGACTTAACCTTGGGTCTCGCTATATCCTAGAAACGGCCCCTTTCCATTTTGGGAGCGAGACATTGTCTTCTAGTCTTAATATACTTCTGCAGGCTGCCTGATAGAAGAAGAGATTGATTGGTTTAAAGATAGATTATTATGAGAGAAATAATTTACTTCACTTCCTCCTTCCCTAGTGAGAAGGCCATCTGGTTGACCCCTCTGCCTTTAGCTAAGGGACATAGAATGCACAATTGCCAGCTGTCCCCACTGTGGCTGGCAAGGCTGGACCTCAGCTGTCCCCGGGGTCCCTGCCGTGCTGCCCCTGATTGCTCCAGTCTTCTCCTGCAGGGGTGTGTCTTTAGGAAGAGGCTTTGGTTGATCGTGAAATCATCCTCCAATCTCACTTCTGCTGGAGGTGACTTCTTTTGTCCCTTTTGCTGCATAAGGCAAGACTTACATTACATGAAACAAGCATGTCGTGGGATGTGTGCCTGGAACATCCCCGGTGGTTACTGGCTGCTTGAGGAATGCCTCACTTTATTGTGGAGTCACAATTATGGATCCAATAGCCTGGATCAGTCTGCTTTGAGGACCCAACACAAGTTGAATTTCTGATTTCCCCTCATTAAAGCTCAGGATGCAACAAGAATTTGGAGGATCACAGGTTTTGGAATGTGACCACTGTAGCCCCTTCACTTTCTTTATCAAGAGTAGGAAATTTAATGCACTTTCGAGTTCCTTCTCTATTACGTATCATATGTTGCTAAAACATTACTTAGTGATGATAGCAATAAATAGTAAATTAGTATCTTATGTTTCTGTAATTTTGATAAATTATAGTGTGCTTTCAAATACATTTACATTTCATCGTCATAACACCTAAGCAATCAGTTCCTTTTGTCTCCCACTCCTTTCCTCCTTGCAGCATTCAAAAATCATCTTCACCTTAGAGTTCTCATTTGAATCTTCTCCTCTTCATAAGGCACAAAGTCTGATAAAGGTAGCAAGGCAAATTCATGAGAGATACGAAGCTCAGGCCAAGACGAGATGTGTCAGATTTTGACACAGAGAGGAGAGAACAGGAATGCATTCCCTGATGGAGAAGCATGGGTTCTATCGGCTGTCACTGGGGAGAAAATTAAAGCAGCCTGCATTCGGGCCCTCCCTGAATCAGTTTATAGACATTGTGGTGTCTGTAATTATTATCTTCATCTGTGTTTCTTGCACTTCAGATATACAATTAGCACACACAAAAATCAAGCTGTAATCACAAGTTACGAAGATAATAACATTGGATAAAGGTGAATTTGATGTGTCAAATGACCAAACGACATAGAAAACATATAGCTTGGTTTTAGTTCATTGTTCGTTTTATTTTTGCCTGAGTTAAAAATAAGTGTGAGCAGCAGTGATGTCACAAAGGACAGGTTTGCCACCAACGCGTGTCAGTTTGCATTACATCTTGCAGGACCCATTGCTGCTTATGGCCTCATTCATGCACCTGGGCTTGCATTAACCCTTTGCTTTCTGCATTCATCAGTGATCGCCTTCGTTACTTGTAAAGGCGTTTATCTGTCCGTTCATCCACCCCACACAGTCTCTGTGTACTGTGTTGTCCCAGGTTTCGTACCAGGCATTGAGACGTTGAACACAGGAAGATAACTGTGTCCTTAAGTAATTCACCCCCTAGCAATGACACATGCGTGATGATAATATATGAATACATGTATTAAGGTAATATATATTAAACGGATAAATTAACAGTGGAACACTGTTACAGAAAGGCACTCACAGAGTGTTGTGATCATGTCCAGGGGGAAGAATAATGCCGGGGAAACCAGGCACGACTTCCTACAGTGTCACAGGTGATATTTTAGCTGAGAAGTAAAGACTGCAAGGGAATTTGCCTGGCAACATGAAGATGAAGGGAAATTCCAGGAAACAGAAAAGTTGTAGGGCCTGTTGAGGAAAGGGGGCATGGAAGGGAATGGCTTGCTCCAGGAACAATAAGGTATGAGCAGAGTGGGGCAGAACCTAGATTTGGCTTAGAGGTAGAAAGAGGACAGACTTGCCATGTCACAGGTGCAAAGGGTGTTTTTTTCTTGGAAACAGAAGGCTAGAGCCTCAGAGAGGGCTTTACATGCAAAAGGGACACATAAATATATCCTGACACCTAGGTCTGTATGACCTTCTCAGAATAACGCTGTTGGCTAATATCTTTCTATCGTATGCCCAGAATTCAGCTACTTCCCACCACACCCACCACTGCCACCCAGGACAGACCCCCATTAGCCCTGTGACTTGTTGGCCGCTCCTGTTCCCACCCTGACTTCTGCAGGTGTTTTCTCTAAGCAGCTACCCTGGCCACCTTCCTTAGTGGGAGCCTTATTTACACACTGCTGTGCTCACACCCCTTTCACTCAGAGGTAAGTGGAAGCCTGCACCTGGCCCTCAGGCTCTGCACTCCCTGGCCCCTTACTGCCCCCAAACTCCTCTCTCAGAACAGTCACTTTTCTCTCCCACTCTGGCCACTGCCTCCTTGCTCTCTCCACTGAAGCCTATGCTGTCTCACAGGCCAGGCACCTGCCACTCCCTCCATCTGGATTGTCTTCTCAGATGTCAGCTCTGCAGATTCCTTCAGTTCTATTCTGATTTCACTTTGCTAGAGATCTCTCTGATGCAAACAGCTCTCAGAGCCCCATTGTCCTGCTTTTCTCTTCTCTTCATGAGCTGATCTGCTTATTGTTTGACCCTTCCCCCATTCCTGCACTTGATTACAAGAAAAAAAATATGAAAAAAATGAAAGCCATTCAATTTCAGTTGATAAGAGTGTCAGTGTCTGTTTTATTCATTCCTGTATTCAAGGTTCTCAAAATCTAACCTGGCATAGTAAGATAAACATGTGTTGGATGGATGGATGTGGATTGACAGATATATGGATGGATGGATGATGAGTGAATGGGTGAATGCATATGGATGAATAGATAGATGAATGGGGGAATGGATGGATGGATGTGGATGAATAGGTGGATGGATGAATGGATGGATGTGGATGAATAGATGGACGGATGGATGGATGAGTGGATGGACGGGTGAATGGATGGATGGATAGGTTGATGAATAGATGGATGGATGGATGAATGGATGAATGGGTGAATGAATGTGGATGAATAGATGGATGGATGATGGATGGATGAGTGGATGGATGTGTAAATGGATGGATGGATAGGTGGATGAATATGGATGGATGGATGGATGGATGGGTGAATGGATGTGGATGAATAGATGGACGGATGGATGGTTGAGTGGATGGATGGGTGAATGGATGGATGAATAGGTGGATGAATGTGGATAGATGGACGGATGGATGGATGAGTGGACGGATGGGTGAATGGATGGATGGATAGGTGGATGAATGTGGATGGATGGATGGATGGATAAATAGATGGATGGGTGAATGGATGTGGATGAATAGATGGACGGATGGATGGATGAGTGGATGGATGGGTGAATGGATGGATGGATAGGTGGATGAATGTGGATGGATGGATGGATGAATGGATGGATGGGTGAATGGATGTGGATGAATAGATGGACGGATGGATGGATGGGTGAATGGATGGATGGGTAGGTGGATGAATGTGGATGGATGGATGGATGAATGGATGGATGGGTGAATGGATGTGGATGAATAGATGGATGGATGGATGGATGAGTGGATGAATGGGTTAATGGATGGATGGATAGGTGGATGAATGTGGATGGATGGATGGTGTGGGTAGATGGATGGATGGATGGATGGATATGGATCACTGGGTAGAAGACTTATTCTTCTTAAAGAAAATGGTTAATTGTCAACATACTTTTCCATTTTAATGGACCTCCAAAGTATGCGGGTTGTCACAGAATAGGGAATATGTTATAGCCTCACTTTCACCATGCTAGTCAAAACATATCTAATTCTACTGAGAAACGCACCTACTGAAACTCAGTGTGCCAGGGGATAACCTAGGGAGTTCTCTTGACTTTCACAGAAAGCAGAGTCAATCCGACTCAAAGTTTTAACAGTTCAACACCTGCAAGTTGGAAGGAAGTCTGAATTTGGGAAGCCAAATTAGATATTCAAAGAAACACATATTAGCCTGCATTCTAACTTGAAAACTATATCTATGCTATGGTTGTACCTATTTAAAAGTTAAATGTGTATATAGGCCAGAAATAGAAATGAATATGTAAAAGCCTTAAGAAGTCAATTTTTTGGAGAGAGCAAGGTGATTAACAAGGTTTTTCATCACTTTTTTCCTCTTTAATTTGTTTCCCGTTATTGTTGTTACAATGTTGCTTGTGTAGTAAAAGAAAATTTCCTGCACCCTGAAAAACAAAATTTGGCAAATAAAAATGGAATTTAGTAAAGAATATCTTTATCCCTGTGGGTTTTAATGCAACAATGCTGCCTGAAAGACAATGTGATGCATCTGTACCTAAGAAACGATGCATATGATCCAGAATCACTCCAGTCGAGTAGGATATGCATCGATGCCTCTGGGTCATCTTACTGTGCATTTTTTCATTCAATAATATATACCAGATTGGTTTTCTGTGCAAAATCTTATCTTAGTCCAGTGGGCATGGAAGAAGCATAGTCTTTGCCCCCCTTTCATGAAGTGTCCTTACTCTCATTCATTTCTTTACCCACAGTACCAGCTTCCACAGTTTTGTATCTTTCATCTCTATCTTATATATGTCCATAGAACTTCTGCTGTGTTCCTCCTTATTAATGTCATCTATTTCTGACTTCCTCCCTGAAGGATCAGTCCCCCAGGATTTCCATGAGATGGCCATTTACCCTGCTCACTTCTGGGTGAAGCAGCCCTTTCTATTATCAGGCAGTACCAATGGTTAGACATCCTGAAGTTTCTCTGTTGCACAATTCGCCTGTGTTAAATTTCCTTTTGGTTCTAACTCTGCTTTCTGGAACATGCTCCCCAGTCCATGTGATATGCCTTCAAATGAGTGAGGACTATTAAGTATTTGGTATTTGAGGCTAAACACTTCCTTCAACTTTACTTCATGTCATATGTCTTACAAATATCTTAACTTATTTCTAAAACATCTTTCTAAATAATATTCTCTATGTCATGATCTGTAACAATATCCAGCCACTGTCAGATCATGAGTGTGTTTGGGCCAGGGAGGGGCTTATCACTGCAACATTCGTTCAAATGAACTTTTGTAAGTAAATCATTCACATTATTGGCTGGTCAAGTAATTGATGCAAATCCAAAGTCCTAGGGTTTTTTTGTTTTGTTTTGTTTTATTTGCATATGGACTTTGACCAATGCATCTATTATATAATAAATGTGTTTAAAACAGAATTTAGAAGTCTAGATTACTCTTATGAGAAACAATATTCAGGTCAGGCTCAGTGGCTCATGCCTGTAATCCCAGCTCTTAGGGAGGCTGAGGCCAGAGGATTGCTTGAGCCCAGGAGTTTGACCAGCCTAGGCAACATAGTGAGACCCTACCTCTACAAAAAATAAAATAAATAAAAATTAGCCAGGCTTGGTAGCACACCCCTGTAGTCCCAGCTGCTTGGGAGGCTGAGGCAGAAAGATCATGTGAGCCCAGGAGGTCGAGGGTGCAGTGAGCAACAATCACACCACTGCACTCCAGCCTGGGCTGGAAAAAATTTAAAAAAATTAAAAATGAAATAGAAACAATACTCAAAAGATATCAATTATTTGAGTTAATGAAGACAACATTAATTTTATCATTCTGGTTCATGAATCAGATTTGATCTTGACATTCTGTTTTTAATGGTTTCCTTGGAATTTCATCTTAACCGTGTTTGAGGAATGTCAACTGGGCTGTGAAAAATTGCGTGCACTAGGTTGCTTGTATGAATAGTACCACTGAAAGATTCTTGCTAGTCACAGACTTGACAAAAAGGGCTTATTTTCTTTCTAAATTCGGGTGAAATGAAAAGCTGCTGAATTAGCAAGATCTAATTACTTATCCTTGGCCCTGGCCAGTGATTTTCTCCCAAAGAAAATACTACCTACTAGGAAATGAGATTGAATCAGTGTAACTTTCTGTAGCTATTTTGTTGCTCTTGGATAGTCTTACTTTTTAAGTTCTAAAAAGCTACTCTCTGATAGATGAATTAAGTTATAGATGGCAAATATGAAGACTTGTAGAAATTCTAAACTACTGTAGAACTCTTTCCTACTAAGCCTATAATGGCCTTGTGAATTTTTCTTAATTTAATAGCCAATATAGCCAATATTAAATATTTGGATATATTGTATATTGTCTATTTTAGTTTGTAGCAATTTGATACATTCTAATGAACTTTTAATTTCTGATGAAAATATATTTATACATTGCATGGTCTACTTTTTGAGACCGTCTTCATTCTACCTCATTTTGGCTTGGTTACTGAGTTGCAATTATGTACACTATAAGAGGGTATTCTCCAGACTATGCATGGGTAGAAGTGGTCCCTTTGCAGTGTGACCACGTGTCCTTATTTACTCCTGTATAATTAATAATAATCATCTATATGTAACTATTATATTTATTATTATTAAGCTTTCATATGATCCTTTTTGTCTCTCAAAGAATCACAGTTTCGACTAAAATTTATATGATTCCTCTAATTTGCAGCGATCTGAAAACTTGGTCGCTGCAGCCAATATGCATGATGAATTTCCTAGACTTATGTAGTCCTTAGTACCCCTTTGCAGTGTCTCCAGAGTCCCTCTCTCACCTGCCACTCTTGCTGCACTGCAAGAGGTTCTCTGGAATGGACTGAAACCTAGAATAAGGATAGGTGAGTTGCCTAGTGAAGAGAGACCAGGAAAATCTTGAAACCTTGAATGAGGAGTTTATA
Source organism: Mandrillus leucophaeus (assembly GCF_000951045.1). Taxonomy (NCBI): domain Eukaryota; kingdom Metazoa; phylum Chordata; class Mammalia; order Primates; family Cercopithecidae; genus Mandrillus; species Mandrillus leucophaeus. Next base: position 1,261,039 of record NW_012101299.1, read on the forward strand.
TAGAAAAAATAAAAGCCTGAAGGCAGTGCGATGGGCACAAGTTGGTGAAAATTGGCACATAGCATGTGCTAAATAAATATTTAAATTTGGTACTCTGAAATAGAAGTTGGTCACATGGATGTAAAAAAAGGGAAAGATGACAGAGGACTTGGAGCTGACAAGTTTAATCCTAGTTGGATTGGATTCAATGAGGGTATGGAGTTTAGCTGTGGAGAAGGAAAGTTCCAAGATGACCCTATATTACAGAGTCTGGTTTATCAGGAGGAGGAGCATTAGGTTTGCACAAAAGCTGTAACCATAATAATATCAGATTCTTTCTTGAGGTAACATTTGGCCATCGTACAGGAAAATGACAGCCCAAGGCTCTGGGGCGCTGAAGGCAGAAGGGTACAGAAGGGAACTAATAGTAGCTTCAAGGATGGGAAGATGCCTCTTTCACTGTTTTGTGTCTTGGTTATTGATTTAAATGAAATATGTCTATTTGGCGTATTTTATTTCCTTATTTCACTCACTGGGATTTTCTTTGTTGTTGCTCTTTTTAGGAACTGGTGGGGAGTAACCCTCCACAGAGGAATTGGAAAGGAATAGCGATTGCACTGCTTGTCATTCTGGTCATCTGCTCCTTGATCGTCACCTCGGTCATACTTCTGACACCAGGTACTGTATTCATTCTTGGAAAAGCAAGTCGCTGTCAGAGAAAAAGAGCATAATTTTACCTTGCAATTTTTATCTAAGTAACCACCTATTACATAATTTATTTTTCCCAAGTTCTAATTCTCGCTATGCCATATGATATAATATGGTTTCAATTTTAAAAATTCATTTTATATGTTTTGGATTTGTTTATAAAGGTGTTTACTACATGGAAATGCTTGGCATATATTAAAATTACTTATACAATTACTTATTCATGCTTGATCAACTTAAAGACAGTGGCATAAATATAATGATTTTATATATTTCATAGAATTTCTGGACATTATATCAAGGGTGAATTAAGAAAATTATTAAAACAACACATGTTGAGTGTGAACTCAGGAGAAGGTGCTAAATAGGTACTACTGAAGATTACATAAAGTATAAACCAGTGTCATAAATCTCTCAGGGGAGAAAAGACACTACAACCAACAGAAGAAACCTACAACAAATACAGATATATCCATGCACTATTGAGTAAGCCAAAGAAAAGTGCTATTGGAGTTGAGAGGAGAAAGAGAAATCTTTCAAAAGAAAGTTCATGGAGAAGGTAATATGTAAAGTGGTCTTAATGGAGTAATGGTAGGAATTTAGTAGCCAGAGAGTGGTAGGTTTAGGGACAGAAGAAAGCCTTTGCCTATAAAATAGTAATATAGGGTCGGACGTGGTGGCTCATGGCTGTAATCCCAGTACTTTGGGAGGCTGAGGAGGGTGGATTGCCTGACATCAGGAGTTTGAGACCATCCTGGCCAACATGGTGAAACCCTATCTCTACTAAAAATACAACAGTTAGCCAGGTGTGGTGGCAGGTGCCTGTAATCCCAGCTACTCAGGAGGCTGAGGCAGGAGAATCACTTGAACCCGGGAGGCAGAGGTCGCAGTGAGCCAGGATTGCCCCTTTGCACTCCAGCCTGGGCAACAGAGCGAGACTCCATCTAATAATAATAATAATAATAATAATAATACAGGAGTTATCATAGGAAAACATTGTGGCCATAGATAAAACAGTATGCAACTGTTTCATCTATTCTTTTTATCATATTAGATGCCTATTTGTGTGGGCAAAAAAGTTTCAGTCCTCAGTAAAGAGATAGACAAGCATTAGACCCTAAGATAAAGAAAAAGTAGATATTATAAGGTAAAACCTTTTTCCACAGGTACAACACATGTGGGCAAATTATAATCCAGGCTTAAACTATTACCCCAAAACCTAAATGAGAAAAGGGTGGTCTGTACCCTGATACCAAACTAGATAAAGATATCACAAGAAAACTACAGACCAATAACCCTTGTGAAAATAGATGTAAAAACCTTCAACAAAATAGTAGCAAACTGAATCTAACTACATGTAGAAAGATTATATATCATGACCAAATGGGATTTATTCCAGGAAAAACAAATTGACTTCTATGAAAATCAACCAATATATTACACCTGCATGAATAGAATAAAGGGCAAAAAGCACATGATCGTCTGAACAGACACATAATAAGCATGTGACAAAATCCAAAAACCCTTTCCTGACAAAAGACTCAATAAGCTAGGAAAAGAAAAAAACATCTTCAACTTGACAAGAGTCTATGAAAAACCCAATAGCTAACATCATACTGAGCAGCAGAAGACTGAAATCATTCTCCCTAAGACCAGGAGATGGTAGAAAAGGATGTTCATTCCCAGCATGGCTATTTAACATTATATTGGAGGGTCTAGCCAGAGCTATTAGGTAGGGGAAAAAACACCCCAGGACATCCAGATAGGAAAGAAAGAAGTAAACCTGTCTCTATTCATAGAAGACATAATGTTATATATAGAAAATCTGAAGGAATCCACAAAAAACCTATTGTAATAATAAATGAGTTCAGCAGGAAGGAAGATTTCAGACCAAAATGCAAAAATCATTTGTATTTTTAGCCACGAACTATGAACAATCCCAAAATAAAATTAAGAAAATGATTCCACTTAAAATAGTTTAAAACAGAATAAAATACTTAAGAATAAATTTAACAAAATAAATAAAGAAGTATAAGATTTGTGTACTAAAACTACAAAACAAAATGGAAAGAAATTAAGACCTAAGTAAAAGGAAGGATATCTTATATAAATTGATTGAAAGACTTCATATCATTAACATGACAATACTCCCTAAATTGATGTGCAGATTCAACCCAATCTCTACCAAAATCCCTCTTTCTTAAAGAAACTACGAGTTGATTCTGAAATCCATACAAAAATGCAAATGACTCAGAATAGTCAGAGCAATCTCAAAAAAGAATAATTCAAAGACTTACACCTCCTGATTTTAAAACTTACTGTAAAGCTGAAGAAATCAAAACAATATGGTACTAGGATAGGTATAGACATATAGATCAATGGAATAGAATTGAGAGTTCAAAAATAAACCTATACATCTATAGTCAATTACATTTTGACAAGGGAACTAAGACCATTCAATGAGGAAAGAATAGTCTTTCCACCAAATTGTGGTGGTACAACTAGATATTCCCATGCAAAAGAGTGAGGTTGGACCCCCAACTCATACCATATACAATGATGAACTCAGTGTGGACCAAAGACCCAAATATAAGAGCTAAAGCTATAAAACTTTTAGAAGAAAACATAGGGATAAATCTTTGTGACTTTGAATTAGGCAATGGTTTCTTACATGTGACAACAAAAGTGCAAGCAATCAAATAAAAATAGATAAATTGGACTTCATCAAACCTAAAACATGTTGTGTATCAAAAACGCTATCAAGAAAGTGAAAAGACAACCCATAGAATAGGAGAAAGTATTTGCAAATCATGTATCTAGTAAAGGTCTAGTATCCAGAATATATAAACAACTCTTACTACTCAAAACAAACACACAAAAATACAAATAATTCAATTTAAAAATAGGCAAAGGATTTAAAGAGACATTTCTCCAAAGAAAGACAAATATCCAAAAAGCATATGAAAAGATGCTCAACATCATTCAGCCTCAGGATGCATGAAAATCAAATCACAGTGAAATACCACTTCACACTCACTAGGATGATTATAAGAACCAAACACAAACAAAAAAATAGAAAATAATAAGTATTCCCAGGATAAAGAGAAATGGGAACCTTCTTACATTACTAGTAGAAAGATAAATTGTGTGACTTCTGTGGAAAATAGTTCAGTAGTTCTCCTAAAAGTTAAACACAGAGTTACCATCTTACCTAGTAATTCTACTCCTAGGTATAGACTCAGGAAAACTGGAAACATATATCAATATAGAAACTAGTATATGAAGTTCATAACAGCATTATTCATAATAGCCAAAAAAGTGAAAACAACCCAAATATTCATCTCCCAGAGAATGGATAAATAAATGTGATGTGGCCGGGCGCAGTGGCTCACGCCTGCAATCCGAGCACTTTGGGAGGCTGAGGCGGGTAGATCACAAGGTCAGGAGATTGAGACCATACTGGCTAACACAGTGAAACCCCATCTCTACTAAAAACAAAACAAAACAAAACAAAACTAGCCAGGCATGGTAACACGTGCCTGTAGTCCCAACTACTCGGGAGGCAGAGGCAAGAGAATAGCTTGCCCTTTGTCAGATGAGTAGATTGCAAAAATTTTCTCCCATTCTGTAGGTTGCCTGTTCACTCTGATGGTAGTTTCTTTTGCTGTACAGAAGC
>NW_012101299.1:1267251-1293047 GCF_000951045.1 Mandrillus leucophaeus
AAGTGCCAGACATACTAAATTCCCTTAAAAACTTGTCTAACCCCAAAGAGGCTTCAGTAGCAGTTCTGGGAGAGACAGTGTTGCAGTCTCCTGCGTGAGCGAGCTTCATGAATGGACCACAGTTGCCTGGAACACTCAGGCTGAGGATTCAATCCAGTGCTTCAGTGCCCAGGAAACAGATCCTTTCACCTGTTGAAATCAGACGACCAGGGTTTAGAGGGGTTGGGGGAGGAACTGCAAAGCCAATCCTCATTTTGTTTTATGGTGGTGGTGCTGATGATCTCACATGGCTGGGGACTTTAACCACTACCTATTTCTAATTAATACAGAGGAACTCAAGTTTTCCTCAGGGTCTGTGGAGCGTGTGTTTCTGCCTCTGCTTTTCTTTGAGCAGAATTGCGCTTTGTGTAAGAATGGGATTACTGCAGATTCGGTGTCATGGTTGTCTGACACTCCTTTTGGGACTTAGAAAGCAGTGGTGTCTAGTGGTTTGCAGTTACTCCCACCTTCCAAGGTGCATGTGAACATTCATGTCACCCAGGTCCTAGGGCTGTCACGAGTGTCACTCAAGAGTGGAATAAGACTGGGTGCGGTGGCTCACGCCTGTAATCCCAACACTTTGGGAGGGCGAGGTGGGCAGATCACAAGGTCAGGAGATCAAGACCAGCCTGGCCAACATAGTAAAACCCTATCTCTACTAAAAATACAAAAATTAGCTGGGCTTGGTGGCAGGTGCCTGTAATCCCAACTACTCAGGAGGCTGAGGCAGGAGAATGTCTTGAACCCGGGAGGCAGAGGTTGCAGTGAGCCAAGATCGTGCCACTGCACTCCATCCTGGTGATAGAGCAAGACTCTGTCTCACTAAATAAATAAATAAATAGAGTGGAATTAAATGGCTGCCTGGAACTTCTTACACAGAAATGTCCACAGCAGCAAAGCGGGTTGAGAACCGGGTCCTGGGACCCTGTCCTCCAAGCTCAACTCCAGGCCTGGCAAGCAGTAGCCCTGCGTCTTCTCCACTCACAGGGAGTGGTGGCAGGCCTCCTCCCTCCAGTGCAGCAGCCGACCCTGCCAGCATCTGCATTCGGTTCTTTTGCAGCCGATACAACCACAGCAGCCTCTCCTCCACAGTAAACAGAGGATGCAGTCGCTGGGAACCCTTCTCCCTCCACGCTGAGGGCCAGTTGTCAGGGGCAGCTGCTCCTGGAGGGTCTCTAGTGAATGGCTGGATTCCAGAGAAGGCTTTGAAGAGAGGACTTTGCTTTTCTTTTTCCATCACAATACACATGCAGCTGAGCCTTGCCTCACCTTTTGGTTCTGCTGGGCTTTCGTGGGTGCTGTTTGTTTCTCTGGGCTGTGCTGCCCTGGGACTGGGTGTCCAAGGTGTAGGCCTCTCCCACAGGGCTGCACAGTGAATGTTGCACCGCTGCTCCCACATCGAGGCCTGACTGCATCCACTCTCCTGCAATACAGCAATGGCTTGTGTTTTGGCATAAAATTCCATCAGGCAGAGGAGGTATCAAATCATTCAACCTGCCACTAGCTCCAGAGCGGTCTCGAATTCACTAATGTACAGAGCAGTGTCACCTCGACTGAGAATGCCTGCCAACAGAGCCAGCATGAATGATCCCAGCTAGGAGCTGAGAACTCCGTGCTAAGTGCCAGACAGAATGTGGAAAGAGAAGATGCCAGTGTTCCCCATGAAGCTGAGTCCACGTAAAGACAATACATGTGCAAGGAGAATTCCACAGTAGTGTTATCATTAAGCAAAAATAAAAGTCAAAGGCAGGGTTTGGTGGAGGCCTGTTGAGTTGTGTAGATAGCGGAAATGCTGACCTAGAAGACTGAGATCCTCACCAAGGCAGGAGCGGCTTCCACCAGTCAAAGTGACAGATGAGAATCAGTCTTCAACAGTGGAGAATCCAAGTCGTAACAGTCACACTTTGGATATGTTTGCACACAGTGTTGAGTGCATTCCTACCCAACATTGCTTCCATTTTGGTAGCTTTAGTTAGAAATTGTAATATGTGCTTTTTTTTAAAAAAAAATAGTATTTTTCAAGTATTACCAGTCTTGTATTCTGGTTTATTGAGACTCAGAGTACAGTACCTGCTTTCTACTTAATTAGAAAATCCATTCTGAACCCACCTGATTCAGTCATTTTGTGAAAGTGGTTCCTGGTACCCAGGGGCCCCCTTGTCACCCTGGTGAGAAGAATCTCACGCACGTAGTGGAGTGTCCTTTTGATGACGCAGACCTGGAAGGGCCTCATGGTAATCACTCTGAACAAGGCATCTTGTCCTGAAGTGCAGTCTAATTATCACCAGTTATGCACAATTTATGTTTTAGAAATCAAATTAAAGTGTTTAAGGCAATCTTGGTTCCAAAGGGATTTACCAAATGAGAATGTGTCCTTTTCAATTTTGTCATTCATGTCTCCCTTGCTGGTCTATGTTCTTTTCTAAGTTTCTTCTCTTTGGAATAATAGCCTTGACGTTACATTTTTTATTTTCAGATATTAAATATGTGTCTGTCTACAATAGGCCATGCACAGCGTATGCCTTTTGTTAGCAGCTACAGTTCTCGCATTCTGATGGAAACGCTGTGACCTTCTCCAGTGCCACAATCACTTATGTGGGAGTCGGAAGCTCCAGCAGGATCAGATTTGCATGAAAACATCCCTGACACTTGGCTTTTATGGAAACTCACATTAGAGCAGGTGGACCGTGGTTTGTGACGGAAACACTAGAACACTTTTAGGTGGTCCGTCAATGAAAAGCCTTGGATAATTCAAAGTCATAGTGAAGGTAGGTTCTGGGTTAAGGGCAAGCACAGGTTATCAGAACGCAAGACTCGTCAGTCTTTTGGGTAGTAATGTAACATAGAGATTATTTTTATGGAATTAAAATGTTGTCACTGTTTAATGTCTGTGACCACATTGCCAACCCTCACCTTATCTTTTTAAAATTCTTGAACAAATAATTTCAAAACATTTTATTGAAGGATATACATATAGGATATATATATTTAATATAAATATTATATAGAAATTAAATATATACATATAAACACATGTGAGTAAGCTATTTTTGGATTCTGATGAATTTTAAAACCAAACATGATTCTATAATCAGCATCCAGGCCAAAACAGAAGAATACAGCCAGCATCCCAAAAGCCCCCCAGGCCCTTCCCATCATTAATCCCCTCAAGAGCAACCTCATTTCTGACATCACAGAGTAGTATTACGAGTTTTTATATTCTTTGCATTTGTGGCATAAATGTAATCATCTGGTATGTCTACTTTTATGCCTGCTTTTGTTCTATATGTTTGTGAGATTCATTGTTATGTTTTAGGTTGTACTGCTACCCAATTTTTAACCTATATTGGATTATCTTATCATAAAGTCCCACATAATCTCAATGAAAATTGCAAAATAGTTCAATAGTCATTTAATAGCCTTTGTGTATATCATAAAAGGTAACGCATACCTCCTACTTTTTGTCTTGTAGAAATAGGTGGTTTGCTCCATATCTTTTGGGCACTTTCTCTCTGTTATGGCTCCTATATTAAATCCATTCCACAAATTCAACCTCGTTATATTCCATCTACTACCACTGACCATGCCCCAACCGTTTCATCATGGGAAGCACAGGTGGCTTGAGTGGGTCTTTGAGATTGTTCATTTGCCCTGGGGCATCTGCTCTGTGAGTCCTGGGCTCCTCCATGCCTGCTCACAGCCATCTGCAGTGGACTGACTGGACTGGGGATGGTGTCTACTCTGATCATGAAACAGAGAGTTGTTTTGGCTCCTGCTGATGCGACCACTGATAATATTTCTGCCCAAAGTTAACTTGTTAATACTAATCGAGACTGAGTGCTATAAATAGAGGCTGTAGATGATATTCATTATGATGGTCCAAAATATGGGAGAGGCCATTGAGAACAGGATGCATTCCTGGAAGGCTTCATGGAGAATGAGCAATTAGAGACTTTAAAAAGATAGATCCAGTAGAGATGGAAGAAAACTGAGAGGGAAGGCCACGAAGGCTTGGGAGACACAGGACAATCTGGCTAGGAAGTTGTGGAGGGGCCAGGCGTGGTCAGAAGTTAAGGGAGAATGAAAGGGGTGGTAGCCAATGGGGAGAGCCTGGAATGCACAGAGCCTGGATTTGAGATTGAACTCTAAATTTCTCCTACTGTTTACACCAATGTCATAACCAGTTTCAGAATCTGATGAAAACTCTAAGTCATCTTATTGTTGGAAGGAAAGAAAGGGCATTGTGTGTGCATAGACACTTGGATATGTTGTATTAATAGAAGGTTTGTGAACCTAGTCAGTCCATCCCAGGGCCATCTCAGGGATCTGCTTGAGCATCTATCTGAGGTCCAGGTGTTAATGTTTGTCGGCCAAAATATTTTTGTCTGTGAGTAACAGAGCAGCCAACTAAAACTGTTCCAGTTGCAGGTGTCTATTATTTCACAAGACAAGTTTAGACATAGCCAGTCCAAAGCAGATTCAGTGCTCATGGATATTGTCAAGGGTCAGGCAGTCTCCATCTTTCTGCTGCCATCATCAGTATGTTGACAACATGGTTCTGAGGGCTTCGCGCATCACTCGCCCACATGGGCAGGAAGGGATGGACGCATAGAACTTAGCTTGTGCATCTCACTTCCTCCGTCATGGAGGAAATAGTTTTCTGAGTAGTTCCTTTCAGTTTCCTGGAGCTGCGAGGAGACAGCTTATTTGCTGTAACCATATTGCATGGCTACCTTCACTGGAGGGGTGGGGAAAGCCCACCATTTGCAGAAGTCAGGCTCTGCTGAGTCGGAAGAAGGCAGAGAGGCCCTGGCTCTTGGGGAAGCAGCCTTCAGTGTCCACCACCACAAGCAAGACCCCTTGATTTGTGAAGTCCTTGAGGAATGTGGTCTACATTTCTTGAATGTGACCAGTGAATTTGAATCATTCTTTAAATTGAAACAAATCCAAAAGGAGGGAGTTCTGACAGATTCTCATAGAAGAAAGGATTAGGTTACATTGCTACTAACCCTATAGTGAATTGCAAACTTGCAAACTACTGAAAAGTGGGTCCCTGGGAGCATCTTAACAGTCTCTCTTTTGACTTCCCATCATTAATTCTAGAAGGACCACTAGGTGCATCTCGCTTATTTATGGAATCCTTACACTAAAGAGTCATTTTTCTAAAGGATGGCAGTAGATGCTTGTTATTCATGCTTGCATTAAGACTATAAGCTAAGGCAAATGGGTCTACATATTTATCTATAAATGGGCACTTTTCAAGTGTTGCTACATTTTGCATCCTATTTTAAAGGCAACCATGAAAATGAGTAAATCTTATGCTGGGACCCTGGTTTCCTCTGGAGTCTCTTGCCTGCTGTAGATGAGTGCCTCCTGGTCAGCTTCAAATTAACTTTAGGGACCTTAAGGGCCCTATTTTTACAAGCAGTTGGCTCCTATATTAGTTGCTAGTTTAGTGAAGACTCTGGCAGTTCAGAACCAAAGGCAGCATTTCAGTTTGAGCAGAGTTACCATACCACATCATGGTCAGGAACACAGAAAGCTGTGATATAATAAAATCAGAGACATGGAGAGCAATTCTATAAAATGAACTAGGCAGGTCGGGGAACTAGGAAGATGAAGTTCCAGATTGAAATGGTTCCAACTTCTCTGAACTCTTCACCTTAGGTCCTACTTGGACAACCATTGATGACATCTGCAGAAACAATATGTAGATGCAGTTTCTCAGATTGCTGCTTCATAATCCTCAAATCCCAGATATTCTAAATTGACTCTGAGCTTTTAAGTATGGCATTAAAATCACCAGAAGTTCAGTTAAGTGATAATTTGCAGGACCTCCCATTTAATCAGTCTCTTTCTTGCTTTTCCCCTACTCAGATTCTTCATGTTTTTCTTTTTCATTCAGTAAATGTATGATCATTGCATCCTCAGAGGATGCCTTCTAAAGTGGTGGGTTCATTGGAAATGAGAGAAAGGCCTTGAAGGGTGTGGTAGGCTAAAAAATGCCTCCCCACCCCCCCAAAAAGTCCATGTTCTAATCCTTAGATCCTGTTAATTTTTCCTTTTATGGCCGAAAGGAGGTCTTTTGTGGCTACATTACGCATCTGAAATGGAGGATTACCCTTAGTTATCCAATGGAACCTCAGTGTAATCACATGTGTTCTTATAAGAAGGAAATAGAGGGAGATTTGACACAGACGAAAGAGGAAACGGCAATGTGACCACACAGGCAGAAATGGGAGGGATGTGGCCACAAGCCCAGGAATACCAGCAGCCCCCAGAGGCTGGAAGAGACAAAGAACAAATGTGATATGGTTTGGCTGTGTCCTCACCCAAATCTCATCTTAAATTATAGCTCCCATAATCCCCACATGTCATGGGAGGGACCCGGTGGGAGGTAATTGAACCATGGTGGTGGGTTGTTTGAGCTAGTCTCATGATAGTGAATAAGTCTCATGAGGCCTGATGGTTTTATAAAAGGCAGTTCCCCTGTACACGCTGTCTTGCCTGCTGCCATGTAAGATGTGCCTTTGCTCCTCCTTTGCCTTCTGCCATGATTGTGAGGTCTCCCCAGCCATGTGGAACTGTGAGTTCATTAAACCTCTTTTTCTTTATAAATTACCCAGTCTCCGGTATTTCTTCAGAGCAGTATGAAAATGGACTACTACAAGATGCTTCCCCAGAACCTCTGAGAGCATGCAGCCCTGCTGACACTTGTATTTGGGCCCAGTGAAACTGATTTTAGACTTCCAGACTCCGGAACTGGGAAAGCGTGCTCTTCTGTTGTTTGAAGCCATCAAGTTTGTGGTCATTTGTTACAGCAGCCACAGGAGGCTAAAACAAAGGGAAATAAATGGCATTGCCACTTTTACAGTGGCCATATCTTACAGGCAGGAAAAAGAATGCACCCGAGGAGAGATCAGAACTAGAATGCTTAGAAGCCATGTGCTAGCCCTTGGAAGACCATGAACTGGACAACAACTGTGCTGTGCACTGCCCTGTCTGCTCCTTCCCACCATTCACAGTGGGAGTCCATGCAGGGCTCCTAGCTCAGCTCTCTAGGGGACACCCCTGAGTTTCAAAAGGTGGTTCTTTACCATCTTCACCACCAAGAAAGGAAATGAAATTCACTCACAATAAGATACACTTTGATGTTTTTCAAAATTTGAAAGAAAGAGGAAGGAAGAGGAGAGGAAGAGGAATCTCCAGCATTGACTTAATTCTTTTTATTTTACATACATTCAACTAAACAGATTTAAGCTCCACTTACAGTCTATGTTATTAAATTAATGGAGATGAGAGATTAAATGAAGATCGATAAAAGAAGCCAATGAAATTCAAATTAATAATATACATTGTACATGATAAATAATAATGATTTCTGAGACTAGGTCACCCCTTACAATGTGTAAAGGTATTTGCTACGTGTCACAAGTATTTTAGGTTTAGCATGCCTATTCTCATAGGCATCAGGTGAAGAATTGTCCCACCTGTTATTTCTCTATTGGGAGCACACTACACCTGTGTTTATACAGCAATCCAGTCGTTTGGGAAGGTTAAATTATTAATAACTGACCTTGGTGTTGGTACATCATGAAGACACATACTGGTTTAGGCTCTCAATTCAGGTATGAGTATATGTTTATGATCAGAACATGACTTTATTAATTTTATTGCACAATGATATGTATAAATAGAAAAAAGTAGACAGTAGACATATATTAAATTGGCTGGGCATGGTGGCTCATCCTGTAATCCCAGCACTTTGGGAGGCTGAGGCAGGCAGATCACCTGAGGTCAGGAGTTTGAGACCAGCCTGGTCGACATGGTGAAACATCATCTCTGCTAAAAGTACAAAAATTAGCCAGGTGTCATGGTGCATGCCTATAATATTTGCAATGTTTTTTTCACTTTAATAAACTCTCTCATCAAATAATCAGTTGGTTTTTAAAATCAAAAACACATTTACAACATTCACTATTTCATTTTTTAATTTTTAATTTCTGTGGGTACATAGTAGGTATGTATATTTATGGGACACATGAGGTATTTTGATACAGGCATACATTAAATAATAAACACACCAGGGTAAATAGAGTATCTGTCCCCTCAAGCATTTGTCCTTTCTTTGTATTATGAACAATCCAATTATACTCTCCCTTTAGTTATTTTAAAATGTAGAGTAAAGTATTGTTGACTGTAGTCACCTTGTTGTGCTATCAAATAGTCAATCTTATTCTTTTTAACTCTATTTTTGTACCCTTTAACCATCCCCCTCTGCCCACCCCCACCATCCACCACTACCCTTCCCAACCTCTGATAACCATTGTTCTACTCCCTAGCTCCATTAGTTCAATTGTTTAATTTTTGGCTCCCACAAATAAGTGAGAACATGCCAAGTCTGTCTTTCTGTGCCAAGTTTGTCTTTCTTAGATTACTTCACTTAACATGACCTCCAGTTTCATTCATGTTGTTGCAAATGACAAGATCTCATTCATTTTTTTTTTGTGGCTGAATAGTACTCCATTGTGTATACATACCTTATTTTCTTTATCCATTCATCTGTTGATGGACACTTGGGTTGCTTCCAAATCTTGGCTATTGTAAACAGGTCTGCAACAAACATGGGAGTGCAAGTGTCTGTTTAATACACTGATTTCCTTTCTTTTGGGTACATACCTAGCAGTGGGATTGCTGGATCATATGGTAGCTCTGTTTTTAGTTTTTTGAGGAACTTCCAAACTGTTCTCCATAGCAGTTGTACTAATTTACATTTTAATCAAGAGTGTATGAGTGTTTCCTTTTCTGCATATCATTGTCAGCATTTGTTATTGAATGTCTTTTGGATATAAGCCATTTTAACTGGGATAAGATGGTATCTCATTATAGCTTTGATTTGCATTTCTCTGATAATCTGTGATGATCATATACTTGTTTACCATTTATGTGTCTTCTTTTGAGAAATGTCTATTCAGATCTTTTGCCCATTTTTAATTGGATTATTAGATGTTTTCCTATAGAGTTGTTTGACCTCTTTATATATTCTGCTTATGAATTGCTTGTCAGATGGACAGTTTGCAAATATTTTCTCCATTCTGTGGGTTGTCTTTTAACTTTGTTGATTGTTTCCTTTGCTGTGCAAAAGCATTTTAATTTGATGTGATTCCAAGTGTCCATTTTTGCTTTGGTTGCCTTTGCTAATGGAGTCTTACTCAAGAAATTTTTACCCAATACAGTGTCCTGAAGAGTTTCCCCAATTTTTTTAGTAGTTTCATAGTTTGAGGTCTTACATTTAGGCCTTTCATCCATTTTGATTGGATTTTTGTATATGGTCAGAGGGAAGGGTCTAGTTTTATTCTTCTGCATATGGATATCCAGTTTTTCCTTCAAAATTTATTGAAGAGACTGTGCTTTCCCCAATATATGTTCTTGGCAACTTTGTTGAAGATGAGTTCACTATAGGTATATGGATTTGTTTCTAGGTTTTCTATTCTGTTCCATTGCTCTTTGTGTCTGTTTTCATGCCAGTACCATGCTGTTTGGATTACTATAGCTCTGTAGTATAATTTCAGTATAAGTCAGATAATATGATTCATCCGGTTTTCTTCATTTTACTTAGAATAACTTTGGTTATTCTGGGTCTGTTGTGATTCCATGTAAATTTTAGGATAGTTATTTCTATTTTTGTGAAGAATGTCATTAGTATTTTGATAGAGATTTCAATGAACTTGTAGACTGCTTTAGATAGTATGGAAATTTTAACAATATTGATTCTTATAATCCATTAACATGGAAACTATTTTTATTTTTTATGTCTGTTTCCATTTCTTTCATCAATCTTTTATCGTTTTTTTTGTAGAGATATTTCACTTCTTTAATAAGGTTAATTCCTGGGTATTTTATTTTGTTTGCAGTGATTATACATTGAATTACTTTCTTAACTTATTTTTCAGATTGTTCACCACTGGCATGTAGAAATACTACTGATTTTTGTATGTTGAGTTTATATCTTGCAACTTCGCCGAATTTGTTTATCAGTTCTAATTTTTTTTAGTGAAATCTTTAGGTTTTTCCAAATATAAGATCACATTATCTACAAATAAGGATAATATGACTTCTTTTCCAGTTTGGATGCCCTTTATTTCTTTCTCTTCTCTGATTGTTCTAGCTAGGACTTCCAATAATGTATCAAATAATAGTGGTGAAAGTGGGCATCTTTGTCATGTTCCAGATGTTAGAGAAAATGCTTTCAGTGTCTCCCCATTCAGTATAATACTAGCTGTGGGTCTGTCATATATGGCTTTCATTGTGTTGAAGTGTGTTCTTTATATACACAGTTTTTTTAGGGTTTTTAAATCATGAAGGTATGTTGAATTTTATTAAATGCTTTTTCAGCATCAATCAAAATGATCAAATGGTTTTTGTCCTTCATTCTGTTGATATGATGTATTAAATATCACATTGATTATTTTGTATATGTTGAACTCCTTGCATCCCTGGGATAAATCCCAGTTGGTCATGGTGGATGATCTTTTTAACGTGTTGTTGAATTGGATTTGCTAGCATTTTGCTGAGGATTTTTGCATCAATGTTCATCAGGGATATTGGCCTGTAGTTTTCTTTTTAAAATGTGTCTTTGTTGGTTTTGGTACCAGGGTATTACTGGCCTTGTAGAATGCGTTGTGGAAGTATTTCTTCCTCTTCTATATTTTGGAATAGGTTGAGTAGGACTGGTATTCGTGTTTCTTTAAATGTTTGGTGAAATTCATCAAGTCCTAGGCTTTTCTTTGTGAGGAGACTTTTTATCATGACTTTGGTCTTGTTACTTGTTACTGGCTTGTTCAGGTTTTGGATTTCTTCATGGTTCAATCTTGGTAGGTTGTCTGTATCTAGGAATTTGTTCATTTCTTCTAGTTTTTCCAATTTATTGGCATATAGTTGCTCATAGTAGCCTCTAATGATCCTTTGAATTTCTATGGTATTGATTGTAATGTCTCCTTTTTCATCTCCGATTTTATCTATTTGGGTCTTCTTGCTTTTTTTCTTAGTCTGGTTGAAGGTTTGTCAATTTTTTTAATCTTTTCAAAGAAATGACTTTGTTTTGTCAATGTTTTACATTATTTTCTTCCTTTCAACTGCATTTGTTCCTGCTCTAATCTTTACTATTTATTTTCTTCTACTAATTTTACTTTGCCTTGCTTTTCTTGTTTTTAAAAAATGCATCATTAGGTTGTTTATTTGAAGTTTTTCAAGTTTTTCTGCCTTTTGAGTCAGCATTTATAGCTGCAAACTTTCCTCTTACTACTGCTCCCGCTGTATCCTATAGGTCTTGGTATGTCATGTTTCCATTATCCTTTGAAGACATTTTTTTCATTTTCTTTTTAATTTATTCATTGACACACTGATCATTCAGAAGCACATTTTAAATTTCCATGTGTTTGTGTAGTTTCCAAAATTCCTCCTGTTATTGATTTCTAGTTTTATTCTATCATGGTCAGGGAAGATACTTAATACAGTTTCACTTTTTGAATGTTCTAAGACTTATTTTGTGACCTAACGTATGATCTGTCCTTGAGAATGATCCATGTGCTCAGAAGAAGAATGTATTTTCTGTAGCCATTGGATTAAATCTTCTGTAAATATGTATTAGTTCAGTTTGGTCTACAGTGCAGAGTAAGTTCAATGTTTCTTTGTTGATTTTCTGTCTGGATGATTTGTCCACTGATGAAAGTGGCGTTTTTGAAGTCTCTAGCTATTATGGTATGGGAGTCCATAGCTCTCTTTAGCTTTAATAATATTTGCTTTATATATCTGAGTACTTCAGTGTTGGGTGCATATATATTTACAACTGTTATAACCGCATGCTGACTTGACCACTTTATTATTATATTATGACCTTCTTTGTCTCTTTTTATAGTTTTTGTCATGACATCTATTTTGTTGGATATAAAATAGCTACTCTTGCTCTTTTTTGGTTTCCATTGGCATGGAATGTGTTTTTCCATCCCTTCATTTTAAGTCTGTGTGTCTTTATAGGTAAAGTGTGTTTCGTGTAGGCAACAAACAAATCATTGGGTCTTTTGTTATCCATTCAGCCACTCTATGGCTTTTGATGTATGTTTGTTTACATTCAAGGTTATTATTGATAAGTAAAAACTAACTCCTGCCATTTTGTTGTTTTCTGATTGTTTTGCAGTCTTCTCTTTCTTCTTACCTTTTTTCCTGTATTCCATTTCATGAAGGTGATTTTATCTGGTGGTATGTTTTAATTTCTTGCTTTTTACTTTTTGTGTATATGTTGTTTGTTTTTTTGATTTCAGGTTACCATGAAGTTTGCAAATAATATAACCCATTATTTTGAACTGATGACAAGTTAATACTGATTGAATAAACAAAAAAACTAACAAGCATAGAGAAAACCAATAAAAAGTATATACTTTATCTATTTTTTAACTTTTTGTTGTTTCTATTTGTATCTTCTTGTACTATGTCTTGAAAAGTTTTTGTAGTTATTATTTTTGATCAGTTCATCTTTTAGTCTTTCTACTCAAGATATGAGTTGTTAACACATCCAAGCTATACTGTTATAATATTCTATGTTTTTCTGTGTAGTCACTATATGGAATTTTGCACCTTCAGACGACTTCTTATTGCTCATTTACCTCCTTTTCTTTCAAATTGAAAAATTCCCTTTAGCATTGATTGTAGGAGAGGTCTGGGATTGATGAAATCATTCAGCTTTTGTTTGTCTGGTAAAGTCTTTATTTCTCCTTCATGTTTGAAGGATATTTTCACAGAATATACTATTCTAGGATAAATGTTTTTTCCTTTCAGGGCTTTAAATATGCCATGCCACTCTCTCCTGGCTTGTAAGGTTTCTACAGAAAAGTCTGCTGCCAGAGGTTCTGGAGCTCTATTATATGTTATTTTTCTCTTGCCACTTTTAAGATCCTTTCTTTATCCTTGACCTTTGAGAGTTTGATTATTAAATGTCTTGAGGTAGTCTTCTTTGGGTTAAATCTGCTTGTGTTCTATAACCTTCTTGTACTTGAAGATTGATATCTTTTTGTAGATTTGGGAAGTTCTCTGTTATTATCCCTTTGAATAAACTTTCTATCTCTCTCTTTCTTAACCTCCTGATTCAGCCAACAACTCTTATATTTGCCCTATTGAGGCTGTTTTCTAGATCTTGTAGGCATACTACATCCTTCTTTATTCTTTTTTTGGTCTCTTCTGACTGACTGTCGGGGGTAGGGGACAAGGGGAGGGATAGCATTAGGAGAAATAGCTAATGTAGATGATGGGTTGATGGGTGCAGAAAACCACCATGGCACATATATACCTATATAACACACCTGCACATTCTGCACATGTATCCCAGAACTTAAAGTATAATATAAATAAATACATACAGAATGTCATTTCTCACACTTCTGGAGGCTGGAAGTCTAAGATCAAGATGCCAGCAGGGTTGGTTTCTGGTGAATTCTCCCTTCCTGGCCTGCAGACCTCACCTTCTTGCTGTATCCTCTCCCTGCTTTTTCTCTGTGAGTGCACATATCTATGCATGAAGAGAGGAAAAGAGAGTTCTTGTTTCTCTTCCTCTTTTTTAAGTACACTAGTCCTACCAGATTAGAGCTTCACCCTCTTTTCTCATTTTACGTCAGTTTCTTCCTTAAAGGCTCTATCTCCAAATAGAATCATATTGGGGGTTAGGGCGTCAACATATGGATGTGTTGGTAGGTACAATTCAGTACATAATACCCGTGCACATGGACATCTTTGGGATGGCCCTGTCTTACCTAACATTTCTGTTCTCTGACCCAGAAAGATTCTTGTCCTTCTCATATATAAAGCACATTCATTCACTCCACCCCAAGGTCCCCAGAAATCTCAACCTATTATAGTATCAACTCTAAGTCTGTGATCTCATCAGTTCAGAGTTCCCAGATTTTAATATTGAAATCATCTAAATGAGTTTTGAGTAGGCCTCTGGGCATACTCCATCCAAAGCACAATTCATCTCTACAGTGGGGCTGAGAAACTGGAGAGGAAAACACAGTAGTGGGACAAGTATAGGATGACAGTTATAGACATTCTTGTTCAAAAAGGGGAAAAAAAGGAGTCACTAGTTCCAAACAACTTCCAAATTCAGTTGGGGAAACTGCATTAGGTTTACAGGCTTGGGAATAGTATCCTAGGGCTCTCAGGTCTGCCCTCTGGGAGTCATCCTTCTTCATGAATGGCAGCTTGAGCTTGTAGCTGAGTAGTTTTATAAGCATGTTTTCTGCCTGATAATTCTGGGGGTCTGATATGGTTTGGTTCTGTGTTCCCACCCAAATCTCATGTCAAATTGTAATCCTAACGTGTTGAATGAGAGGCTGGTGGGAGGTGATTGGATCATGGGGGTGGTTTCTAATGGTTTAGCACCATCCCCCTAGTGTTGTCTTGTGATAGAGTTCTCATGAGATCTGCTTGTTTAAAAGTGTGTGGCACCTCCCTCTTTGCTTTCTTTCTCTCCTGTCACCACGTCACAAGGTGCTTGCTTCCCCTTTTCCTTCTACCACAATTGTAAGTTTCCTGAGGCCTCCCCAGCCATGCAGAACTGTGAGCCAATTAAACGTCATTTCATTATAAATTACCCAGTCTCAGGTAGTTCCTTACAGCAGTGTGAGAACGGGCTAATACAGAGTCCAACAGCCTTTATTTGTTTCATGCTCCCTCTCTCCTTTTCAGTCCAAGCTGGCAATGTTTCTACAGATATAAATTCTTAAGAATCTGTGCATCTTCTATGTATGTCATGGGAATTCATTCCATTAGACAAGTGGCTCTTCCCTAGGATTCTTCTAGATACTTTCATCTCTATGTTTGGCTTCCGCTGAGAGAGCTTTGGGGTCTGTGAATCACACATTTAAGCTCTTCAAAGGGCCTTTTGTGTGACTGAATACTTACCTTTTCATCTTTCAAGGTATTAGCAAAGGTTTTTCACCCATGCTGTCAGGATGGCAGTATCTTTCTTGACAGTGAATCTCTTAATTTCAGCATTTTTAATAATCTGAATAAAGTGACACATTTCTCCAAAGAAGATATAAAAATAACCAGTAAGTGCATGAAAAGATGCTCAACATCATTAGCTTGTAATATTATTCATCTATAAAAAGGAATGAAGTACTGGTACATTCTGTACATATTACAACATAGATGAACTTTGAAAACACAATGCTAAGTGAAATAAGCCAGTCATGACAAAATGCATATTGTATGATTCCATCTATATTAAATGTCCAGAATAGCCAAATGCTAGAGAGAAAGAAGATTTTTGGTTGCGAAGAGCTGAAGAGAGATGTGAAGGAATGGGGAGTGCTGCTAATTGTTATGCTAATCTTTTGGGGGTAATGAAAATGTTCCAAATTTAGGTCAGTAATGGTGCACAACTCTGTGAACATACTAAAACCATTGTATTGTAGATTTTAAATGGCTAAGTTTTATGGTATGTAAATTTTATCTCTAATAAAGGTGTCAAGAAAGGAATAAACTAGGTAGGGAAACATATCAACCTATCCACATATGTGAAGTCACAGGTGCCTAATGGCTGTTACTCACTAAAGCAAACAGGCTACTGAATATATTTTAAGGCTTCAGTTTATTTCCTAGATCTAAAAGAATGGAGGTAAGGACATGAAGAGGGAATGAATACCTTTGATGTATTTGATTTAGAAGCTTAAAATAAAGCATAACTACAATTCCTTAGTTCATAAGATGTGCTGAATAATGCTGATGACTTAGTTTCTACGATTTCAATAAAAAGTATTATGTGACTAATTTTGGTATTATGCTACTAGTTTTCTTAGATGATTTGAAGACATGTGAACTTGTAAGGAAAAGCTTTTAAGATAAATTAGTATCTCTGTGAGACTTTTTATAGACATAAGTCTGGAGTATAACCATAAATAATATACTTTAGTAACACAAAGCCTGCATTACAAAAAAGTAAGCAGAAATACAAGCAAAAGCACAGATTTTTAAAACAAATGCTTTCTTCATTCAAAAGAAATGGACTGAACATCTGTTTGCCAGGCCCCTTGGAGAGATGAAGTTGCAATTCCTAACTAAAACAGGAAAGGAAAATATCAAGCTAGTATGGGAAATAGACTTGAAAGCAAATAACTAGTTCATTGATAGTAGCTCCTGGTAGCAGAAAAGAAAACATGATCAACTTTCAGAAAGTAAAACACCCACACACATTGTAAAGAGGTATTGACTGTACATTTTCC
This sequence comes from Mandrillus leucophaeus, assembly GCF_000951045.1. NCBI lineage: Eukaryota > Metazoa > Chordata > Mammalia > Primates > Cercopithecidae > Mandrillus > Mandrillus leucophaeus. The sequence goes on from NW_012101299.1 coordinate 1,283,565, forward strand.
TGTAGCTCCTCTAGCATCACTCAGGCAAAATTATTTAATTCTTATCCCAACAATAGTTATTTCATTTCTTACATTTGGGGTTGGATGGTTCTAGAGAGATTTTTCAGAGAAATATATTTTTATGTATTTTGGAGTAAATCTCACTCTTCGTAAGGAGAGAGAGTGTTCCCCTGACTCACAGCTGCTGCCGTGGCTTCCTTCCATCTCTAGGGTTTTTGTGTATGGATGAGATGTTACCATTTCAGCTCTGACCTATGGATTCATATGGTGAACAATCTGCCAGTGGGACAGTTTAATTCAGGATTCAGTCGAAATCCCCAAGGTTCATATGGTGATTTGCAGACATGCTACCTGGTTTTAAATTTCATTGTTTCTAATCTCTTGATGGTATAGCATGATATAAATGTATTCTTTCATTATGATAAGAATCTACCAAGGAAATAGGAGTAGCACCGGCAACACATAGCATGGATTCTATGTCTTTTACTTTAAGAAAAAAGAAAGAAATATAATTGGAAGTCTTGTTCCAGCATCCACAGGGCCTGACACAGGGTACTCAATCAATAAATATGCTGGCAGAACGAAATGATGTGTTTCCTGTGTTCTCATTGAGCTTTTTCCTTGTTACTTAGCAGCATCTGTGTTAGGTCCATCGCTGATGGAACAGGATGCAGTGGTTTATTTTTAAGCAAAAGTGATCTCATTGGAATTTGTGAATTAATGGTACAGACGTTGGAAAATGGACAGCTTCTTTGATTTCCTCCTGTTTTTGTGAAGTGTTGGTAAGGAAGCAAGCAAATCGTATCCATTTTGTAGGAATAACATACAAATTGTTCTAAATACAAAGAGTGCTTTACTCTGAGCCTCAGCTTGGGAGTCTGTCTCCCCTGTAAAGCTAGCCCACCAAGCCCTTGTCTCCTTTGAGTTTTGAAAATACCTAATGCTTGACATCTGCCAACCGATTCCTCTCACATCTTTGGAAGAGTCATTTATCCTCTCAGTAGCTCAGTGTAACTTTCCTTCCTCTTCGTTATGGTGGGGATCAGGAGAAATCATAAATATCATTGCACTTGGAAGACTATAAAGCACTTTAGAGTTGTCTGTTATTCCAAATTGCTCACAAAAGCAGAACCTTACAGAAAGTCTTGGACTCTTCTGGGTAGGTTTTCTTTGCTATCAAGCTGAGTTTGTCGGTAGCTCACCTCCACTTGCAGGGATTGCATGCCCCTCCAGCAGCTACGCTCGGGTGATGCGATTTATTTCTAGTGTTCTGGTCTTAAAAATATTTAGAGAAGGAGTTCCAAAGCGTTCTCCAGGAATTTTACTATTTAACAAATATCTGAGGAAGGGAAAGGAGGCTGAGAAATTTGCATTACACATTGGCCTCCGTAAAGAATGACTACATCACTGCAGATTTCGGCATGCCTTTCCATGCCAGTGAGCTAACCAGGCCAAGTCAGTTTGCAGAGCCATGGAGCTTTCTATAATATATCAAGCTAAAGGGCTGGGAGGAACTTTATTTTTCAGTGATCCCTGAATTGCCTTCGGGACCAAATCCAAACAGTGAAAGCCGCTGCCCCCTCTTGCATCGCCAACTTTATGTTGCCTTCCAGTTTAAGAAGGAAGGTTGAGCACAGAAATGTTCCTTGTTTTGATGGCAAGCATGTAGAAGTGACAGCAAAATAAATAACAAAAAACATAGCTACAGCCGGGCATGGTGGCTCACACCTGTAATCCCAGCACTTTGGGAGGCCACGGTGGGCAGATCACCTAAGGTCAAGAGTTCGAGACCAGCCTGGCTAATATAGTGAAACCCCGTCTCTACTAAAAATACAAAAATTAGCCGGGCTTGGTGGCAGGTGCCTTTAATCCCAGCTACTCAGGAGGCTGAGGCAGGAGGATCGTTTGAATGTGGGAGGCGGAGGGTGCAGTGAGCCAAGATTGTGCCACTGCACTCCAGCCTGGGTGACAGAGCATGACTCCATCTCAAAAAGCAAACAAACATATGTAAGAAACCTGCACATTGTACACATGTACCCTAGAACATAAAGTATAGTAATAATAAAAAAGCAAACAAAAGCATAGCTGCTGCTTTCTCAAAAACAAGAGCAGGAGTTCTTCACATACCTGGATTGAAAGGGAAGGCATCCTCACAAGAAGGAACAGGTAAAAACCTACAGCAGGAGGGAAGACCAAATTTCCGTCATCCTCAAGTCATAGAGACTGAAGTCAGGCACAACAGGAGGGCTTGGAAGGTTGGTTTTCATGAGAGACCAGGGGTACATGGAGCCCCTACCTGAAAATGGGGTTCGTGGTCAGAAGGCCTCAGATCATGTCACCCATTTGGGGGAAAGGGCTCCAGCCCAAATGGCCACCCAAGACTTAGTTTAGAGCTGTTACCTAGACAGAGTCTCAAAACTGCCTGAGGACCACCCAACCAGGGGTCTCTCAAGACCCAGAACACTTGTAAGACAGAAGCTTACAACCAAGAACCACAGGGCCTCTTCAGAAAACATCCCCCTGTGAAGCAGAAACCAACCCAACACACCTGAAAACCAAAATCCAAAGAAATTTCAATCAATAGGGAAAACAGAAAATGGCATTTTAGATTTTTCAAAGAACTATGACTCTACTAAAGAAGCATGAAATATGAGTAGATGATCTTGAAAAGGTTATTTAGACATATTAGATATTAACATGTAATTATTTTAAATTTAAATCCTTAGTTGGGTAATAGAATAGGTGTATTAAAATATTGACAAATAGGAGACTGCACTGAAGAAATCATCCAAATACTCCCAGAGCCATAAAAAGGTAGAAAAACTTAAGAAAAAGTCCAAGGTGTGGGGGTTGACCTAGAAGCTCTGGCACAGCCCAGATGGGATTCTGGAAGGAGGGGATCAAATGCTGGAGGAGTCATATTTTATGAGATAATTATTGGTAGTATTCCTGATGTGAAGAAAGGTAGTCTTTCAGCTGAAAATATTACTGACTGTTAAGTAGAATTTTTAAAGAAAATCCACAAGTGGACATTTTCTAATGGAATTTCAGAATATCAAATACCATGAGAGAATCTCCCTTCCCCTCTAGGTATTTCCTTTTCACACTGTCTGCCACGCCAATGCCAACACACACAATCTCCTGAAAATACTGCATCCACCAACATCTTCCTGCCCTTATGATCCTTCCTAGCTTGAATGTTTTTCTCTCTCCTTTATCTTGGCTAGTAGCCTCTTTCCTTCAGCAAGTTCTCCTGGAATCCCTCCCACTTTCTTATTTAATAGTCTGCTTCCATATTAGCAGGACACGCCCTGTTCCTCTTGGTACCATCCCTGCTGTGTTCTGGTCATTCATTCCACTTTGGCTCCCTGCTCTGTGAGCTTGTATAAGGCCTTTCTCTTCTTCAGGGCTCAGCGTGGTTTGTGGAATGTGGCAGTCACCTGTGCCTGTCATTATCTCAGATGATTTTGGGAATGAATCAAACCATAAACCAATGAATTATATATCAGTTGAATGTGCAAATGAGCCATCTAGGTCCAGAGAGGCCAGCAGTGAGTCTCTTAAGGAGACAGAGCTAATTAAGGACAGAGTCATGTCCTGGCTTGAATGGAGCACTTTTAATAGCATATAACATAATGCCTCCACCACATACTTTCCCTATATAGAAGTCTTAAGTGTTTTAAAAATATCTTTAAAAAACAAATAAAATTACAGTTTTTAAAATAAAATACATGTATAAAAAGAAAGAGTTTCAGAAAGTGACTACATTGCCTTTTCATCTTTTATTTCCAAAGTTTGTTTAAATGGTAGTCTTACATGTTTTTTCTTATGAGACACATAGGTACCTTAAGTTGTGTGGCTAGAATCATTCTTGAATAGTGAAGTTTAATCAGATAAAATGTAAATTTTATCATGATTATTTATTTTCTGACCATGTATTTAAGAATGTCTCAGAAAGTTTTAGACTTCTTAAGATCAGAGTGTAACTTTATTAGATCAATGTCTAGTAATTTTTAAAATTCTTATTTATTGTCGTGTATATGGAAGTGCGTCATGTTTGAAGCCCTGTGCCTTTTCGTGGGGCTGCTTCATCCACACCTAGAAAGCTCCTAGAGCGAAGAAAGAACTTGGTTTGGTTTAATGTGCTATGTTCAGCACCCAGGATAGCTCCATATACAGTCAAGTCTCACAATAAGGCCACCTTGAGTCTCAGCATTCTGTAATTTTCAAAAGACTGCTAACCACAGTAACCCTATTTGATATTCAAGAGATCAATCAATGCACAAAGGAATATATGACTTTTCTGACAACTTCAATAATTTGCCAACATTCAGACCCAAAAGGAAGAAAGCAAAAGTGACATAATAACACCTCTGCAATGTACTAGGGTCCTAGAAGCTTTGAATATTTTATTTAGAGATTATTTATTCCTATATGTTTATGTAATCCTAACAAAATTTCTTTCTGTTTTTCTAACCTGCCAGAGAGTTCAAAACAGAAAATTAAAAGAGGCAAATGGGGGCAACCTGCTCGGGTCCCCTTCCACACTGTGGAAGCTTTATTCTTTCATTCTTTGCAATAAATCTTGCTGCTGCTCAAAAAAAAAAGGCAAATGGTTCTGTCAAGGTCAAGAACAACAGTCGAAAAAGTGTAACAGCCAGAAATTGAAAAAGAAACAGACATACCCACCAGACATTGAAATACAAAAGCACACAGATCTAGAGCCACTGAATGTGGAATGCACACAGACCCTGAATGTGGAATGCACACAGACATAATGCACCTCAATTAGCACCAAGATCAGCCCACATAGCAGCACAACAGGAAACTGTTGAAATGAGAACTGGAAGTCTTTGAAAAAAAATGTGCAATGGTATTTAGCATCTTCTATTTAAGAGGGCAGGGAAGTAAATAAGCATCCTAGGTAGATAATATCCATCAGATATGGTCAAGTTAATATACAGAGGAGTTTCTTATTAGTATTACAGAAGTGAAGGTGGGGGAATGGCCTGGCCTGTGGGCTCACAGGTCAGGCAAGCCCTGTGTCTTTTCAAAGTCAGTAAGTGGATTTTTGTGCCTCTAATGGAGAGAACCTCTTCTGAGGAGGAGCAAAAACTCTAGAAGCTTTGACCCCTGGAAATACAGGATAAAAGCTCTCAGATTTTTAAAGTCTCACCCACTGGTGCCATTAACTAAACATCTCCTCTTGGGATGAACATTAGCTAAGTGTGTTCACAGGCTTATCCCAAGTGCTTACTCCTAAGCCTTGTAACTGAGATGTGGCAAGTCAGAATCTGGTAGTTGGTGTACAGATAATTGGGGTTTTATCCTGTCTGAACAAGAACTAACCCATAATCCAGAGACAGCCAGGGACAAGTGATGCTTATGGAGAATGAAGACCTAAGGAATATTTTCTGTGTCTTTGAATTCCCAGCAGCCAAAATGTTGCACTTAATGAATGCTTCATGAATGATCAAGTACATCATATGACTGAGATCCATTCGGGATATCCGTACCTTCCTCTCAACTATTCCCACCCTACTGTTCATAAACCAATCTTGAAAGAATTATTTACCTCCCTACTAAGAAATATGATCACTTACATGCTGCAGGTGTGGGTGAGGAGGCACGATGCTATTCTACTGAATCGTGATCTCCTTAGCATAGATTTTTGATAGTTTAATTAAAAACAGAATGCGAGACTGGCTTTTATCCTCATTCACTGATGGACAGGATGTGTGTTCCCATCCATACTGTTTACGAAAGGCAATCAATGTTTATGGTCCTCGCATTTTACTAATTATGAAACAAGTTTAACTCTTTCTTTTTTTTTCTAGCGGAAGATAACAGTCTGTCTCAAAAGAAGAAGGTCACTGTGGAAGATCTCTTCAGTGAAGACTTCAAAATTCATGACCCCGAGGCTAAGTGGATAAGTGGTAAGTCCAGGTCCTTCATGCACGGGACATCGCTTCCCCACGCCTCACCCCCACTTTCAATAGGTTGGGTCTAGTAATTTGCCTCTCAGATTTCCCCCTTTGGCCACAAAAGGGGATCTACAGAGCTTTTGCTGTGATCACCGTCAGATTATCATTCTATGAAAGTGTGTATCTGGTGAAATCAGGTTTTTGTAATGGTGTTGCCTCCCAAGCATCCACACAGCCTTCACTCAATGAGAAATGGGTTGGCTGAAGACGTGTCCTCTGTGTGCCACCTCCCAGAGACATCATTTCCCTGGGGGAGCTGTGGGGTGTTGCTCAGCAACAGAAACAGTGCAGGGCACGGTGAGCTTTCCTTCCTTCTCCACAATCTTCATTCCCTTTTGTTCTCTTGCCCTTTTTCCGTTAGGCAGAAGGACCAAAAGCGACTCACGGGGTTCTTGTAGAATAGCTTCCAAATGAACCATGGAGTGCCGTACGCAGATGCAGATTCATTTATTTTCCCTGTTGAACTTTAATTTGGATTAAATCTACTTTCCTTGTGTGGGGGATTTTTTTTTTTAAAAAAAAAAAACAGAACAAAATACAGTTGGGGGCAGAAGGCATATGTTCATAATGCCTGTGTTGGTTCAGAACATAATCTATTTCTTCTAATTGCATCTGAAATAATTCAAGTGCATTCATGGAAGATGCACCCATCCCTCCGCAGGCCAAGTTGACAGCATCTCCCTGTTGTCTGCATTGCTGTTGCTTACATTTAGTCTTTGCTTCAGTGGAATACACTTGAAGGTTTATCCTCGGGTCAGAGAACCTTTATAGTGATCAAAGTCTAGTTCAGATCCTTGCTTTTATAATAAATGAGGTCCAGAGAGATCAAGTGACTTTTCTGAGGTCACAGAGCTGATGAGTGCAAGCTGTGGCTAGCAGCCTGTCCCCTGACTTCCAATTCAGTGCTCTTTCCACCGTCCTGTTTTGCTGAGTGATCAAGTGTCACTGTATTTTTTTTTCTGTCAAACTGCTTCTGAAATGCCTTTTCATGCTTCACAAACTCTCAGAAATCAATTAACAATGACTCTTGGCTATTAGTCTCCTGCTTAGGGCAACCACTTCTCTTTTGTCCTCTACTGTTGCTAATCTAAGGGTCAGATTTCTAAAATGCATTCCTTCTGAGATCCATCTACTTTTTTCATTTCTTTAAAAATGAAAAAAGTAGATGGATCTCAGAAGGAATGCATTTTAGAAAAATGGGGAGAAATGAGAGCAGTATATCATGAACACCAAGGGCACACAGAAATTAAAAAAAAAAAGCACAGAGGTCTTTTTGTTTGGCGGAGGAATTGATTTTGCGTTTTGCTTTCGGCTGACCTGGTGTCTGCTGTATGCTTGTGTTCACCCGCTGCATCAGCAAAGGCAAGCGCTTGTGGCATGCTACAGGTAGACCTTCGGAGAAAAACATGACTACTCTCCGTGAGGAGCTCAAAGCTGTGTTGGAGACAAATCTGAGCAGCCTATGGGAATCCTAACACACCAGATGCAGAGAGGAGGATCTGAAGTTCTTTCTTCTCAAAGGACATCCCAGCGACAGTGCACAAACTCAGTCTTAAAGCGATGGCTAGGAGCTTGTTAGAGAAGGCTGAGAATAGAGCCCTGGAAGAATGTTGGGTCTAGAATGTTAGTCTTGCTAAACCCTGGTTGGGGGAACCAAAACCGAGCTGAGAAACAATGCCCAGCAGTTACGAAAACAAAACAAAACACTTAGACTTGTGGTATTTTTTAAAAAATGAGTGAGGTAGGGCACAGTGGCTCACACTTTGGGACGCTGAGGCAGGCAGATCGCTTGAGCCCAGGACTTTGAGACCAGCCTGAGAAACATGTTGAAACCTCACCTCTATACAAAATTAGCCAGCCATGGTGGTATGCACCTGTGGTCCCAGCTACTCGGGAGGCTGGGGTGAGAGGAGGCTTCAGCCTGGGAGGCCCAGGCTGCAGTTAACTGTCATCATGCCACTGCACTCCAACTTCGGTGACAGAGCGAGGCCCTGTCAAAAAAAAAAAAAATAAAAGAGTGAACTCTTTGGTATTTGTCAAAAACCAATTATAAAGGCTCCGTTAATCATTGCAGAGTTACTTCATTCACTTTAAGCTATTATGTCTTTAGGGAGCAGGTTTGTTCTTGGAACTGTTTCTCAGTGGTACACATGGGAATCACACCACCCACCACCACCACCACCACCAGCACCAGCACCAGCACCAGCACCAGCGCCACAGGCTCCTCTTTCTGCTTCTTCCCTGCTTCTCCTTCTCCTTCTCATGGAGACGCAGAATCCAGGGATGAATCAAGAGGCCAGAAACGAGAGACACCAAACCTGAGCTCTAAGGTTCAGAGTAGGTTGGAGGAGGGCCTGGGAAGACGCCATGAGATGCTGAAATAAAGTGTATTCACACCTATAAGATACATATTTTTATTAGAAAACCCGTGGCATCAGACTTGGCCTAAAGCAGCATTCCACATGCCAAAAAAAAAAAAAAAAAAAAAAAGAGATATGCAGAGATGTGGAGACACCAGAACACAGATGTTTCTGGAGGAATCTACGCCAGTTTATGGTATGAGGAGTTTGATTTTTAGGAGCAAATGAATGGAGCCTGCTCAGAGATGTGCTGGCTTTCTGGCCAGAGGAGACCAGCCAGATTTTCTTTATATCCGCAAAGCTGGGAGTTAATACGTGCAATTGAGAAGCGGCTATGTGCCCAGCGGAAAACGCCCAGCCTGTCTGTCTCAGCAGGTCACGTCTGTTCATAAAGACCACCTGTGGTTCTAAATGGACCTGCTTTGGTGTTGAGGAGAATTCGTAGGATGATTCTCCATCTGTAAATGCACACACTGAAGGTGAAGTTTTGCCCTGAAGTAACCAGATGGTCGGGTCCCCAAAGATAGGTTTCGTTTGGAGTGTTTTGGAACCTAATAATTCCATTCACACATGACTCTCAGCTTCCCCTTACCTTTTTTTTTTTTTTTTGACTTGTTCCTCTTCCTAATCATTCTCTCTCCCCGCTCCCTAAAGAGGCAATAGCTTGAAGTGAATGAAGTAACTTTGCAATGATGAACTGAGTCTTTATAATTGGTTTTTGACAAATACTATAGAGTTGGCCCATTTCCTAATACCACCAGTCTAAGTGTTAAGATCTGGGAAAAGATTACTACAAATCCGTAGGATTATCTCATGTTGTAGAGCTGGGATGAGCCTTAGAAATGATGAGAACATTCATTCATTCAGTAAGAGTTTTGTGAGTGCCCACAGTGTAGCAGACAAATTACTGGGCCCAAAAGGGGTGAGTGATTTGTCCATGGAACTGTTTCTTAGTGATAGACAAAGGAATTATCACCCACCACCACCGTCTATCACCACTACCACCATCACAGCCTCCTCCTCCTCCTTCACATCACCATCATATCATAACATCATCATCAAGATCGTATCATCATCATTATCTTCTGGGTGTTTACTGTGTCTTAAGCTCTAGGCTAAATGCTTTATATATAAAATAT
>NW_012101299.1:1293097-1325297 GCF_000951045.1 Mandrillus leucophaeus
CTGAAAAGCATACACGCATGGCCATAGTGACGAGCCCAATAAAGGAAATGCACAGAGTACTACAAGAATGCAACACTATGTGAACAAATTCAGGTTGGAGAATCAGGCACGCTCCTTCTGCAGAAACGATGCTTCAGTTAGGATCTGAAAGATAGCAAAAGACCATCTGCCTTGATGAGGTATTAATAACATGACAAGAAGTGTGCATTATGAGTACATTAATGAGTACATTGTACTCATGGAACATTTTATCTTCATAGGAAGCCAAGTATTAAAATAATGTTTTTCATGCAGACCTTCTTTAAAATTACGTGAAAAAATTCGACTTCAATTAAAGTGACAATAGGAGGATTAGTAATCACTTGAATTTTCTGATTAAAATAATGTCATCTGCCACTATCATGAGCCCCACTGCTCACGTCATCTGAACATATCAGTTCAGATAGTATTATAAATAAGGAAAGCATCTCTCTGTTACACTGATGATGCCTGATTTAAGCTCAGTGTTTCTGGTGGTGTGCATGGCCTTTACAGTGCACGTGCCTTAGTCTTATTTCTGCCAGAAACATCCTTGTATTGTCCTCCACTGTGGCACAGCCTTTATATTTTATGTTGAGGATAAAATACAGCAGGTGGCCTATTTGAACATTCTGATTATGTCCCCATTACTAAATAGTTCACGACAACCTAAAAAATTAGTAACAATGAGGCAGCGACCAGATATCTAATGTCCCAGGGGTACTGGGACCATAACCAGGGGTGGCTTGAGCTGACTACCAGCATTTTGGGATGCAAGTTAGGAAGCACTTAAGATGACTCTAGGATGACACAAAGAATAGGTGCAATGTGCTTCACAAATAAATTCTCATTCCAAGGTCTGCTCTTTCTTGCTTTCCATTCAAAAGCCATCAACCACGGCATTCCCACCTTCTAGTTTACATCTGCCTTAAATTTCTATCTTCCATTTGGTCTCATTTATTCTCCATTTTTCTTCCAGCATCTTCATGGCTTTAAAAGCAGATTCCTTTACCTTGATTTTGATTTTCTGAAATATCTGTCAAAAACTGTGTCATTCCTCAAAAATAATGCGTGTGATAATATTTGTAGCATAGCATGTAATTATAAATGTCTTAGATAGAATATATTAATTTGGATTTAATTTGGAGAATGTTAAATCTTACTTTTTGAGTTTAGTAGCACTTGGAAAATATAAGTTCCCGACTTGAACTGCTAAATTAGATCTTATGTTTTAAAAACAATATTTTGCTTATTTACTTATTTATTTACCCCTGAAAACAGGTGAAGGGCAGTAAATTGTAGTTCTTAGCAACATTAAATTTGGAATCAGATGGACCTTGGCTCAAATAAAAGAGGATAAGGATCTTTACGAGTTTATCATGGTGACCAAATCATATGACACTCCCAGCATTTATAGGGCTTTGGGGTCAGGGCACAAATGGAGACCCACATCTTATTGTTTAGATATTTATAAGTTAGATATAATACTAACCACTATTAAATTAAAATGTGCTCTACCCTCTGCCTTCACAAATACATCTTCATAATGACAATATTAACAAAAATACATAAACCTATGTTTTGTACATGACTAAAAATTGCCAAAATGTTAGACAGCTGAGTTTATCATTATATATCTGGAAGTTTTACTGATGGACCAGTGAGGTTTAGGTGAATAATAAGACAAATAAGACAAACACATACATAATTTATAGTGATTGTTTATTCTATATATATATAGAGAGAGAGACAATTATCACAACTACACTGATTCCCATTTTACAGATAAAGAAACTGAGTCTCAGGGTATTGAAATAACTTGATCAATATCACAAAGTTAGTTACGTAGCAAAATTCTGATTTGAACCTAGGTCTGTCTGGTTTTTATAAACTGTGCTATACTAGATAAAATTCAGGTCTCCTGCCAATTTCTTTTGCAACCTTAGTAGTTACATTGTGTATTTTAACCAAAATTATAGGTTCCGACTGGTTCAGAAGTATTGCCCTCCCTTTGAAGTCTCTATTCTAGCTTTCTTATTCCCATAGTGCCCATGTCGAAGTTACAAAATGCCCAAGAGATAAAGAACAATGGTGTAATTCTCTACAGAGGAAGAGACTTGATTTTTTTTATTTGTATTTTTTTTAGTACACATTAACCACTGAAGTTAACAAATGTACCTTGGGTTTAATATTGGAGTTAGCAATCTGGAACTAATATACTTTATTTATCAGGAAGAAATGTGTTGGGTTAGAATTGAATTTCCCTTCCCTCAGTTTTATACTGTATGCTTAATTTTTTAAATCTACCTTGTCTGAAAATGCTTGGTACAACAGCCTCACATTCTCTAATATCCTGAAGCCCTTGTAGACTTCCCTACTTGTTTGTTACAACTACTGGGGCAAGCCAAATGCGGTGTGTAAAGCCATGAAAAGGCCCACTCTGGGCCAGGTGTGGTGGTTCACGCCTGTAGTCCCAGCACTTTGGGAGGCCAAGGTGGGTGGATCATTCGAGGTAAGGAGTTCGAGACCAGCCTAGCCAACACGGTGAAACCCTGTCTCTACTAAAAATACAAAAATTAACCGGGCGTGGTGGTGGGTGCCTGTAGTCTCAGCTACTCGGGAGGCTGAGGCAGGAGAATTGCTCAAACCTGGGAGGTGGCGGTTGCGGTGAGCCAAGATCGCGCCACTGCACTCCAGCCTGGGCAACAGAGCAAGACTCTGTCTCAAAAAAAAGAGAGAGAAAGAAAAGGCTCCCTCTGGGCTCCCTCTCAAAGAGGCGCACACTCCCGGAAGTGATCACAGCATGTCTCTCCAAGTATTTGCTCCGTTGAGTAAATTCTTATACCTATTGTAACAACCACATTGCACTTCTCAAGCTTTAGGCTCTCCTTTGTGCCGTTCTGCGACTCCACACTAGGGGCTGTGATGAGGCATTTTGGTTACTCTTTGTTTACATGGACCAACCATCCTGGGCTCTCCTGGCCCATTCCCTCTTTCCCATTCCTACAAGATGATAATTGCAAATCTCACCTTCTCCGCCCAACCCTGCAAACTCCCTCCCCATCCTCCTTCCCAGCTGAAACTGCCAGAAGAAAGCTTAGGAACACTCCCACTGTCACCTCAACTGGCGTCAACACTGCCGCTGGCTCTTCACGCACCACCCCCAGCCCGCCCCTGCCGGGCCCCCGCAGGTGACCTGTCCGCTGTCTGCACTCAATCTAAGGGAAGCACAGATGCACTCGCTTCACTTACCTGAGGAATCATCACAGCAGGCCCCTCCTTTCTTCCCTAAATTTTTGTCCTGTATTGGCTGATTCCCATCGTGAACCAAACGTCCTCTTCTTTCTCTCACCTTAACGCAAACACCTTATCTGGACTCCACACGCCCTGCCAGGCCCAGCCTGGCTTCCTTGCTCCCCTTTGCAGCTTGAAGCAGTCTTTTATCTATAACATCTCCAGTTACTCTTTTCCCACTCTCCCTAAACCCACTCTTGTTAGGCTACCACGCCCCACACTCTCCAAAACTCCTCTTGTCAAGGTCAGGGATGACCTCCAGGTTGCTAAATGCAATGGGCATTTCTCAGACCGTCTGATTTTACCTGTCAGCAGCACTGGACACAATTGATTCCTGCTCTGCCCTGGATACACGTTTTTCTTTCTTGTCACCTCATGGGTATCTCCTTTGCAGGAGCCTTGGCCGGTTCTCCCGCTTCTCCCTGACGTTTAATATTGCTGCAAGACTCAGTACTTGTTCCTCTCCTTTTCGTGGCTGCACGCCCTCCCTCAGTGTCTCCCTCCAGTCCTACGGTTTTAAATATCCTGCATTTACTGATGATTCCTAAACGTATGTCATCAGACTAACCTTCTCCCAAATCTCTCAGATGTCTGAGAGACATTTCAATTTTAACCTTAATCTCTCCAGGTCCCAGTCCTTGATTTCCCCCCAAAACCAAAAATACAAAAGAAAAAAAAATCCACCTTATCCACAGCCTTTCTGATGTCAGTTGATGGAAAAATTTGTAGAACAAGCTAAGAACCTTCAAGTCATCTTTTATTCTACTTTTTCTCTAACATTCCACATCTGATCCATCATGAAATCCTGCCAGCTCTGCCTTCAGAAAATGCGTGCCCATCCTAGCCTCCACGTGATGTTTGGGTGCATGAATACCATGGCAGACTTGGCATCGGTCCACTCGGAGGCTCGGAGGGCTGGACACAAGCCCAGCAGCAGCAGGACAGGACCAAGGCTCTGCTCTGGCACCTCGGGTAGTTGCTCAGGTGCAAGGAGAAGGGGTTGCTTGAGTGACTGGGGTGGAATTTTAATGTTTCTAACTTTAAAAGTCTGAATTCCTCAAGTTTCTCACTTATCCTCATTTTGTACTCCCCAAGGGGAAATAATTCACCCCTATAATGTTAGGTATTGTCTATATGATGATGAGTTTCAATTCTGTAGCTCAAATGCTCTTCCGAGCTCTACACTTGGAGGGAGGGTGTGTGTGTGTGTGTGTGTGTGTGTGCACGTGCATGTCAGTCACTGGCTAATTTCCATGTCCACTGCAGGGTCTTACATTCACCTTAAGTCTTCATGCCCAGCACCACATCATCCTCCCCCAGCCTCTTCACAGACCCCCTGCTGCCCACTGTGCCCACTGAGCACAGCCCTGGCCCCCCCAGACCCTCCACGTCTTGGACTCTTCATGATCTGTTTACTTCTCCTGACTCATCATTGGCCGTCTCCCCAGTTTTCTCTTAAACTTTGCCTACATGAACTTCTTTGAATTGCTTCAAAAGTCCATCTTCTTTCCCCCCAGAGTGGCTCTTACATAGGCTGTTCCTCCTGCCCAGCACACTCCCTCTCCCCTCCGCGTCCACTTGTCATCACTCCTAGTCACCACCCTGCGTGTTATCTTGTTCATTTAGGTTGCTCCCTAATTCTCGCTCTGCCCCACATTGACTCTTCTAGTTTAGTGTTCTCCTATATCCTGCACTGACCCTTTTGTTACATACGTTAAGTATAATTATTTATGAATGTAAACTCTGCAAGGATGGGACTCGCATCTCTCTATTTCCTGCTGTATCCCCAGCACCAGCAAAGCCCCCAGTTTGTGGCCATCCACGAAGACTTCTTGGGCATTTTCTCATTTGATACTTAGACAGCCTAGGTTTATATATATTTATTTATTTATTTGAGATGGAGTCCTGGAGACACGGAGGTGTCTGAGGAAGTGTGGTCAGGGAGGCAGGAGGAGAACTTCTACCACACCACATCAAAGGCATGGCAGGAGAAAATGCTCTAGGCGAGTTAGTGTGCTGCCGATTTTGTAACCGCAGATGTAAATGAAAAACCACCCTACAGTGGTCACACACCTCTTCCGGGCTCACAGCCCCAGGGACATGTTTTTGTAAACAATAATAGTGATCATTTGAGTCATATTTAATCATTTGAGTTGTATTTCTTTCTGTTAAAAGGTAAACTGAGGCACAATACAATTTTTTTTTTTTTTTTAAAAGAGTTTATTTGAGCAAACAGTGACTCATGAATTGGGCAGCTCCAAACTAGAAGTGGTTCTGGGGTTCCACCAAGGGATCAAGGAGGAAAGATTTTATAGAACAAACACAGAAGCAAAGGAAAGTAACTATTTGATTAGTTACAGTTATGGAGTGGCCTTATTTGGTGAGTCCTGTTGGAAAATTCTTAGTTACATAAGTTAGTTGGGAGCTTCTGACTGGTTAGTCTTTAAGTTTCACTTTTCTTTAATACAGGCATTTATGAGAAAAAGCTCAGGTCAAGTTTTGTTTTGTTTTGTTTTGTTTTCGAGACGGAATTTAGCTCTTTTGCCCAGGCTGGATTGTAGTGGCACAATCTCAGCTCACTGCAACCTCTGCCTCCCAGGCTCAAGCAATTCTCCTGCCTCAGCCTCCCAAGCAGCTGGAATTACAGGCATACACCACCACAGCCTGCCAATTTTTGTATTTTTAGTAGAGACGAGGTTTCACCATATTGCCCAGGCTGGTCTTGGACTCCTGACCTCATGATCTGCCTGATCCGTCCACCTCAGCCTCCCAAAGTGCTGGGATTACAGACATGAGCCACTATGCCTGGCTCAGGTTAAGTGTTATTTATGTTTGCAAATCACACAAGGTCAAGGTCACTTACACTTACAAGGCCAACTGGCTTTGTCTCTTTGAGGAATTTTCAGGCCTTTTAACTTATTTTTAACACCCCTAACCACACTAATTTATGTGGCAAGTACCTTCTTACTGACACTGTTTCAGACGCTAGTGGGGAAAGGTGGATTCCAGAAGCAGGGTGAAAGATGCTTACATGTGGACAGCTTTCCACCCTCTCTTCATCGCATGTGTGACCAACAGAAAGTGTCTCCTCTGGCTTAACAGAATTCGTCACTCTGCTCAGGTAGCTGATGCCACTGCACCTGGTGAGCCACCTAACTCACCAAACATATTTGCTTTTACAGATCTGCCTTTTATGAAGGCAGCCCAGGCTAACCCTTGGAAATGGTTTGATAAGCCTCACGCCCTGTGCTCTGAGCAAACCGAAGCCTCCTGCCTCCTTCAAGCGGTCCCCTCTCCTCCCGTCTCCTCCCAGTATCTGTAGGATGCAGGCAGGCCTGGAGCTGATTGACAGAAGCTGCTCGCTGGGCCTGGTTAGCTTGTCTGCTAGCTCCAGGCAGAGCTTGGCTTCACAGCCCATGCGGCTCCTGCCTCCTCCCTCCTCCCTGCAGCATGTTCAACTTTAGTCTGAATATGGTGATAGACCATGTGGCTGGCACCAGAATCTCTCCGCTGTCTGTGTTTGTTTGCGCTCATTTTCATTAATCCAGCCACTTGTTAGCAGAGAGCCCTCTGTGTCTCTAGGATGCGGTGCTAGAGAGACTGTAAAATTGAAGAAAATTGCTTCCTTTGAATGGAGGAAAATATCAGCTGGCTGGTTGATACTGGAAAAGTATATGTTTTAGAAGATAAAATTGGAGTTAGTGCACAGGGCTCAAAGCAACTTGATTTCCATATGTGCTTTATCCTCTCCTCTTTTGTTATGCGGAAAAACCAGATGGATTTTTTTAATAAAGCTTATGGGGTTAGGTAGAGGGGGAATTCAAGTTTAAAATGGTTTGGGTATTTCCAGTGCTTTTCGGAGGCCACATTTTTCAATCAAAACCATGAAGCCTTAGAATTGCAGAGAGTCATAAAGTCCCCTTGAGGTCATTTGGTGCAGCAGCCTGTATCCCGTGGCCAGCAGGGAATTCAGGGAAGTACCCACGAAGGACAGGCTTCGTAAGAGGGACAGTGTTCTCCCATGGCTCTGAGAGTGTCTGGAGAGCATAACAGTGATCATTTGAAGTCATTACATAAAATACACATTGAAGCACTTCATTGTGCCTTAATGGAGTCCTTAAGAAATAAACAAAATGTAGTTACGGTTTACATTGGTGTAAACCACCAGTTTATTTTTTCTCTCTTTTGTTGTCATGCTCAAGGTCGCACCTTTCCTTAAGAGAAGAGAGCCTCCGTTGTCTGGCATTAGGAGCCCAACCATGTCTCTGACTATTTTTGTGCGGTAAAATCTGTCCATGCCGTCACTCCCATTTTTTCTGCCGAACACAGTTTCAACAGCATCCTGTCTGCGTGGCTGGGCTCATCCTTAATGCATCTTCCCATTTCTGGTCTCTGAGCTAAGACAATTATTTGCTTAAACTTCTGCAAAAGTTTCCTATTGGAGTTCTCTATAGTACCTACAGGAAGAACTCAAAAGACAGTATCATTTAGTGCCAGTGGGAGCGGAAGCAATAATTGCAACAGTAACTGAAAGGATAACAGTAGCTGTATGAGATATCTCAGTTACTTCGTTTCAGTCTTCACTGAAACTCATAGAGGCAGGAATTTGTACCTTTACTTTAGAAATAAGAAAACTATGAGTCAAAGACATTAAATCACTTTTTCAAAGTTACCAAGATGGCTTTAGAGAATCCAGGGTGTTCCTGCCTCAGTGTGCTTTGCCTCCCCGGTCTCCTCACCACCCCTACTCATGGCCTTTATTTTATTTTATTTATTTATTTATTTATTTTGAGGTGGAATCTCACTCTATTGCACAGGCTAGAGTGCAGTGGCACGATCTCAACTCACTGCAACCTCTGCCTCCCAGATTGAAGCCATTCTTCTGCTTCAGCTTCCTGAGTAGCTGGGACTACAGGTGTGTGCCACCATGCCTGGTTAATTTTTGTATTTTTAGAAGAGACGGGGTTTCACCATGTTGGTCAGGCTGGTCTCAAACTCCTGACCTCGTGATCTGCCTACCTCAACCACCCAAAGTGCTGGGATTACAGGCATGAGCTACCATGCCTGACTACTCATGGCCTCTATTACCACATTCCTGGCCATATCAGGTTCTTTGGCAGCTTTGTGACTTTATTGCTGTCCTCTTTTTCTGCAAATACCTTTGCTCATCACTTCTCTGCTTCAGAAATTCTCATTAATCCTCATAGCTTGACCCAAAATACATTCTCTCTGACTTTTCCAAATTAGAATTAGTTGTTCACTCCACGATGTTGCAATGGAACTTTACAAAACTTCAGTCAGAGCATCAGCTTGTGAACCAGTTAGGGTTGGACCACCTTGGGGATGCAGCCCACTTGGCAGAGGCTGGATGCACTTCCTCAGCCTGAAAGCAGCAAGAGGTGTCTTGGGCCAGGGAAGCTGATTTCTTCCACACCACGCTGGTCCCTTCCAGAGGTGCTGTAGGTCCTCTGGGGGGACTCTAGTTCCTAAATGATGGATGGTGCTGGGCCCTGCTGCTGATGCTGCTTAATTCATAATTTGGGGACTCAAGTCTCTGCAGGCTCCACTGGGCCAACATGCTTCCCGCAGAGACACATGTTCAGACTCTTCTAATTACTTTTCCTTGGCAAATGTTGCATCTCTGGGAAATTTAAATACAACTTCCATCTTTGTTGACTCCGGTTTAGACCCTGGCCAAGACTGAAATCGCATTTCAACTTTGTTTATTTATGTGCAGTACACAGAGGGACAGACTCTTCTTTTTTTGGTTTTGTTTTTTTGATTTAGAGAAATAAATATTTGATTTTGTGTGTATATACATGTATGCACATTTTTTTTTCTCTTAAGAGATCTCACGTGAGATTTTCATGGTTTTTTTCCTACTCCATTAAGTAGACAGATATTCTCCAGGTCATTATATGGTTGTTTCCAGGGCTCCAAGGATCTTCAAGAAATAATCCTGAGGACCCCACCATACTCAGCCCCTCCATCCTCCTACCTAGTAGAGCAGATGGCAGGACACGCCGTGAAGCATGCCTTGTGGCCAGCCTGGTCTTTCTTCAAGGCCAGATCAAAGCCTGCGGCAGACGGTTTTCCGCCTGGCAACACAGTTCCGCCCCAGCAGCCCACAGACCAGGACGCGCGAGTTTGTTTTATTTCAGTTCCATTCCAATTAAAAGAGTCTGAGAGCTCAGGTGAATCCTAATGCACTGTAGCTGTTTGGCCCAAGGGTGAGATTCTGCCGCATCTTCCTTCCAGAGTGAAGCGCATTCGGAAGACCCGTTAATTAGAGGCTATTCATCCTTCAACACGATGATCCTCACATGAGCACTGACACCACCATTTATTGTCTCAGCTAAATTACTTCACAGAGTCCTTAACCATGGCAACCTGCTAGGGCCTAATTAATTATCATTGACATCTTTTCAAACGTCGATCACCTGCTTAATTAATCAAAAGGACTCACTTGATCTCTGCGGTAGCTGAGCACCGTCCCCTGTGACTCATCAATCTTTAGCCCACAGCATGTCTCACTTCACATTCAGGTGACTGTTTGTACCTCTGGCTCTTGACAGCAAACATCTTGGGGGCCACAGGTGTGTTGTAGTAATTATCATAGTTCCCTCATAGTTCCCTCATATCATAGTTCCCACAGTGTCTGGGGTGCGATAAAGTCTCAATAAATATTAACTGATTGAATGAATGATTCAGCAAATGGGCAAATTGAGTCTCCACAGAAGAGGACTCTGGGAACTGAATTTCTGGTTGATTGAGGGCTGGCCAGGCTCTTTATCGTAACGCTTCCATTTTAAGAAAGTAGACACACCTAGGCCGGGCGCAGTGGCTCACACCTGTAATCCCAGCACTTTGGGAGGCCGAGGTGGGCGGATCATGAGGTCAGAAGATCGAGACTATCCTGACTAACATGGTGAAACCCGATCTCTACTAAAAATACATAAAAAAAGTTAGCTGGGCGTGGTGGCAGGTGCCTGTAAGTCCCAGCTACTCAGGAGACAGTGAGCCGAGATTGCGTCACTGCACTGCAGCCTGGGAGGTAGAGCGATCTGTCTCAAAAAAAAAAAAAGTAGACACACGTTTGTAATGAGAAACGCACGTCTGATTCTATTTTCTTGCTTTAACTGGGACTCTCTAACAGATGAAAGAGATAGCTCCTAGTACTACTCATACTAGATGTGTTCTCCATCATAAGTTTGATACTTGCCACTTACTGATCACGTGCAGAATGTGCCAGACGAGATGCTAAGTTCTTAATCACTTACAACTCTCCTATGAAAGACAGGTGATGCAATCATCTCTACACAGCCCACATATTTACAAATCTTCCAGCTGGATGGGGTCATCCAGAAACACAGGCATGAAGCTATGTCCTATGGAAGGTACGGTGGCCTTTTAAATATTTGGGGTGTGATATCATCCTGGTCTCTTTTCCACCTAAACCTCTGTCCCTCCTCCATCCTCCATCCTGTGCATCACTGGGACCCCATGACATGTGTATCTCTCAGCTCTACTTTGCTACTAGTACTGCATGTTCCCTGTTTTCCAAAATACACTAACACAAACATGCTTCATAACAGACATTTACAAAAAGTGACAGGATGACAAAGCAGCACTGTGGGCGCCACAGAAGATGAAGCAACATCGATATGAACAGCACGGCTTGCTCTTCTTAAAGCCCCTAGACATCCTTGCTTCAGAGAACCTTTCCTTGACTGCCCCTTTTTCTCTTGTTTATGGGGTCTCCCAACAACTGCATGGTTGCGCTGCGGTTGCTTCTATCACGGAACTTTTCCGTAGCCCCCATTGCCCTAAACTGTTGCCAATAAGGACATAGTTAAGGTTCAGGGATATAGAAGTGAATCAGAGTTCTCTTCGAACTTAGTGTGAATCTGATGTTCACATTTACAATGCGTTAGGGGCCCTTTTGTGCAGGGCTGACACCTGTATCTTACGCTCCCTTCACAAGCTGAGTACTTGCAGGAGGCTGTTCTGAGATCGTTGTAGACCTTTCTCGTATCCGGCGGTTTGCAGTTGAAATGGAATTCGTGCTTTTTGGTGTCTTTGCTCATATCTCTTTAGTGTAAAAGTGGTAGAAATGTATAGAAATAGATATAGCATCTGGATTTTGTGATGCTGAGCAGGTTCTGGGCTTTTAAACCCAAATTTCCAAAATAAGTGCCAGCCTCGCCTCTGATGCTTCTGCCCAACGTTCCCTGGAACCCAGCCTAGACCGTCTCTTGGGTCAAGATCTTCTGTTCTCTCTCAAGGCCCTTTGTTCATTCCCCCTCTTCTCTGAATATTTTGGGCTTCTATGAAATGTCCTCCCTCCAGAAAAAAACAGGTGATAGCTCTCAGATTCCAGCAATTTATGAAGCAGATTAATCTAGCTGTGCTGGTCAGGCCTCTCTCCTATGCTTCTGCCTCAGGTACCTTTCTCAAGGATAAACAAAAATCCAAGTGTAGGAATTTCCCCTAGTCAAAGATGCCTTTCTGGAATTTCTACCCTTTCCCAGGCAACAAACCAACACGTGCATTAATTTTCTTAACTTCTCCCAGATCACAGTCTTACACAGGACAACCAAAAGAAGGGAAAGGTAGAATAAACCTCCGAAGTTAAAAGTAGCAGAATATTTCTTATTTATACCAGTGTTACAGATTGGGGGCCCTAGAGTCAGCAAAGTTAAGTCACTTGCCTTAGGCCACTCAGCTAATAGGTGACAGAGCTAGTCTTTACTCTGGAAATGCTTCTGAGGATTCTGAAAACATGCCCAAAGTTCAGGGGAAAGTTATGTTCACTAAATACAAGGGCACCAATTACGTCTTCATGGGGTTGAACTTGAATCTACAATGGGAATCTGGAAGTATCTGTGAAGGCTGAGACAACACCCCCAGGCGTCTCTTCCCCCTGCTCCCTCGTGCCCTCTCAAGATCAGCCCAGCTCATTAGTGGAGCCCGTGGCCACATCCAAAGCACGCAGCCCACCTTGCTGCAGTCTTTTGCAAGCCAGGCATCCTGAAGGTCACAGCAGAAGTGCTGAGGGGTAAAGGATGAGTTTGTCAGCAGTCCCCCGTGGCTTCCTGGGGCTCTGAAGGGCAGCCAGATGGAGTGCGAGCTTTGCTTTTCCCACCAGATGTTATTTACTTATTTTTGCTGTTGATTTATTTTTCTGTTAGCTTCTCACTCCCATCTCAAACACCTCTGGGCACCAAATACTTTAATGTAGTTTGTGATCCGCAAAGACAAATTCCTAAGAAAAGTCTGAAAATAAAATAATGTTGCTGGAGAATTATTTGGGAGATTTAGAAGTGTTGTGTGCTGTATCTAACGTGTTGCCAATGATTCCCATACATCCGTGCTAGCTGCTTGGGAATTGCCGAGTTCTGTGTCAGGAATTTTAATGGGCAAACATTCAGACCCTGCCCCTCCGCTGCTTAGTTCTCACCGGTGATAACACAGTTTACAGAGTGACAACCGGAGACCAGGAATGAAGCTTTATAAGTCACTCTAATTATTTGATATCACTTGTAAATTGCCTAAGGAAGGAGACCCCTGTCTGACTATACTGTAGGTGCCTATCTGTGACACACCAGTGAACACGCACGTGCAATGTACAAGGGAGAGAATGCATGTGCGATGCTCAGCGGCTGAGAATGCCCCCCTCTGGCTGACATTGGAGGGGTGCATGGCAATAAAATGTCATCCCAGTCTCTCGTGGGATGTTATCTTTTCCAACTTTCTTCTCAACGGCTTCTGACATTAAAATAGATTTTTACTGAATATAAAGTACTTATGTTCCTCATTAAAACCCAGATTGTTGGGTTTTAAAAACTTAATGTTGGATTAAGATCTCCTAATAAGCAAGGTTAAACAAACAAATAAGGGGTTTGGAAATAAAATTAGAGCGTGCCAATTTACCAGCTGATGGGCATTAGCAACAATGGCCTTGTTAGCGCTCCCCGAGATTCTTCATGAGGCTCACAGAATCCTTCCTCCCTGATTGCTCAGGTCCCACAGATAAGCCTAGAAGAAATTATTAAATGTCTAAGAAAAGACACATATTCAAGGCTAAAAAAGATGTTTCTATTTCACTTTGAGGTTCAAGTAAACCCGTCCCCCTTTTTCTCTTCCCATCATCTTCCTTTGCCACTGGAGCCTAGAATTCTTCCAGAGTCCTTTCCTCCTCTCTCTTTTGAATCAGCCCTGGAGAGAGCTTAAAAGAAGAACAAAAGCTCCACTTTATCCCATCCCCATCCACCTGTCTTACGTACTTGAAGAACAGGAGAAGATAAATAAGATGGGCCAGCACGGTCATTTTCTAATTTTTATGGAGGGACTCGAATTTGACACCGGCACCACTGACTGTGATCATGCCCCAAGCATATGAAGGATTTTCCTTTGGGCTCCAGGCAGATTTTGGCAAGTTCCTCTTCTCTGCCTGCCACGACCTTTAGAAATCATCCACTAATGTGTCTTTTCATGACTTCCCTCCAGCATTAAATTCCAGGAACTGAATCTCTTTAAGTGATTTCTGTCCAAACTCAGTAGCTCAAGGATCCCATCATGTTACCAAAAAAGACTAAGATCTCCATGGTTCTGGCTGCATCCGACAACGTAAACAGGTAAAGCAGCATCCGTGGAGCATCTTTTATTCACTTTATAAATATGATAAAGGGGCTGCTAGGTGCCTAAAGCTCTGATTGGTTAGATGACTTGGGATCACAGAGGCAAACAAAACAAGGTTTGTACCTTGTATGTAGAGCATAAAGTATATTTTAAATCTTAAAAGGCATCACTTTATTTTTATTTGCTTGATTTTGCTGGGGGCTGAATCTGTAACACCTCGTATAGCACCCAGGAAATATTAGTTAAGTGAATGCATAAAGACGCAGACCACGTGGTTCCAGAAAGGATTTTGGGCAACTCAGTGCAAATATCAGGTAGTAATATCCCAAATCCCAACAACTACAACAAAAAGAAAATAGGAGAAAAGATGAGATTTGTGCCCACAGTGCATGTTGATTTAATAGGAATTTCAAAAGAAAAAAGGACATCCATGGCCAGGAATATATCCAAAGCCTGCTTTCCCCTTCTCTTCTCATCTCTGCTGGTTTCTGGAGCTCACACTCGTTCCCCTTGTCCTTCCCTCCTTCCACCCATTCCCTGTTCTGGCGTGATACTGCAGCAGGTGTTATATGTACATTAGCTCATTTGATGTTCACAACTATTCCTGGTGGCTGGTGGTGTCTCCATTTTACATATGAGGAAACTGAAGCTTAGAAAAGCCAATGTGGATCACAAGTCTCATGGCTAGTATCATAGGAGTGCAGATATGACTTGAGTCTTGTCTGTCTCCAAAAGCCTTTGATGTGGACCCTACACCATGCTTCAATGAGATGGTTCTCTAATCCGGGATGAAGTTCTTGTTCTTCTCGTTTTCCCTTTTCCTCAACATATGAGGATTTGTTCTGAAGATCAGCAGTAAAATCTTACTTAAGGGTTGAGGCTTATTTTAAACTAGTCCAGAACTAAGATGTGACCCAAATAGAAAACAGTCAGGAAAAATCCATGAAGCTCCCACATCCATCTTCTGAAACATGGCTCAGTGACCCCAGTGTGCAGGTTAAACTTGAGATTCCTTTAGAAGATCGTGCTTCTTATATAACTAGGACTAATGAAAGCGGCCTGGAAATGAGTCACAGTTTGATATGGGACCCATCAAAGATGTCATTCGGCCTGAGGATAATGACCCCCTAAGACTGCTACAGGAGCCATGTTTGAGCTAGAGCCAGATCTTCTTGAAGTTTATGCTTCAATAACTTCTTTCAGCCCCCTCGGTGCTTTTGGGTCAAGCCTGACTTTAGTAAATGAATTATACGTTGGATAAGGGTCATTTTGGAAGTGAACCAAATGATGATAGGAAAGTAATTCTCTGCCCATACTTATGGTGTCATCTCTAAGCACAGACCTGCGACTTTCCATGGTTCAGTGAGACTGAGACCCTGGGTAGGTGCACCCATCACAGGCCTCACAGGGAGATTTTATTTAAATTGACACAGAGAATCGAGGATTGGTGGCCCGTTGTTTTATTTGAAGATGTAGACAGCAAAACTAAAATATTTGGATTTCTTTTGTTCTGAAAAAGATTTATCTTTATGTTTTGAATGCCTAAAGAGATTACATAGTTATTGTATGATGATGGTCATCTGACATAAATGAAAATACCATTTAATGATATGAATCTTATTCATTCTAAGAAATTAAAATGCCTGTAATCATTCATTTATGCTGTTGCCGTGTTATTTGGCTTTCGTGAACTGTGTAAGAAGTTCTGAT
Organism: Mandrillus leucophaeus; assembly: GCF_000951045.1. Lineage (NCBI taxonomy): Eukaryota > Metazoa > Chordata > Mammalia > Primates > Cercopithecidae > Mandrillus > Mandrillus leucophaeus. Next base: position 1,308,761 of record NW_012101299.1, read on the forward strand.
TTTTTAAAGAATTCAAGGGCAGGAGTCCGTTTCTGGAATTCCGTATCGGCCACACTGTGGTTGTGAAACCTTTATATATGGATGCAAGCAGGGGGTTTTGTTTGCATTTGGTTTGGTTTATGTGTGGGCAAAATGTGTCACAGATCTGCAGAAACTATCCAATTTTATAGATCCTTTCAAATGTGGAGTTGCCAGACTTCTCCTAGGAATTGTAGCATGTAAGATAAGCCAGGTAAGCCAAGAAGTAAGAGGACCATCTGATAATTCCTATATTACTTAGATGGAAAGTGGAAGGCTCAAGGAAACTAGAAATTTTTGTGTGTGTTGGTTCTTATCTATTAAAAGATATCTTAATGGGTATTGTGGCTTACACCTGTAATCCCAGTCCTTTGGGAGGCTGAAGCAGAAACATCGCTTAAACTCAGGAGTTTGAGACCAGCCCGGGCAATAGAGTGAGACATCATTTCTACAAAAAATTTGTAAAAATTAGCCAAGCCTGGTGGTGGACACATGTAGTCCCAGCTACTCAGGAGGCTGAGGCGGGAGGATCACTTGAGCCTGTAAGGCACAGGCTGTGGTGAACTGAGATCGCACCACTGCACTTCATCCTAGGCAACAGAGAAGGACCCTGTCTCAAAAAACATATATATATGTGTGTGTGTGTGTGTGTAAAAATATATATATATCACTTGTAAACCTCAGTAGCTTAATATTACTAACAAACTTACAGTGACACATTATACAAATGATCTCGGCACCCTAGAACTTAAAATCTAGGATGAATATGTTCTTATAACTTTTTTCTTTCTATATTTCAGATAAAACTCAGATACCTAAATTTCATGATAGCTTTCTCCCTAGGAAATTATATTCTCTTCTTATTGCAAGCACCACATTATTGATTTCCCTGATACCTCATTACCAAGACTTTTCTGCGAGAGAAAAGACGCTGAATACTTTATCCAAGTTTCACCTCAGGCCCAGTGATCCCCAACCCACTGTTTTCCCATCACTTTGCCTCCTCTAAGTCAATCAAATTCATTCAGTTAATAATTGAAAAAATGGTATAAAAATAAATCAGGCAGATATAGACCTTGTCTTCAGGTACTTGCAGATTAAGGGGAGGATTCAGGTAAATGGTTAAAGACATAATGAAGCATGGGTGCTTTCCCGAGATACAGACAGAGGAGGGAGAATACAAAGAAATGGCAGCGTCTAGCTTTGGGAGCTGAGAGAGAGTCCCGTGGAGGTGACGTTTGAACCAAAACAACGTTTGCACGTAACTAGGACATTGCCAAGAAGAGGCGACTGGTATGAGAAGGGAGCAGGGAATTTCTCTGAATATTGGAGGTGAAAAGGGTTAGGAGAAAAGTGGTATATCCAGAAACTGATCAGAATACGGGTTTGGCTTCAGCCTGCAACGTTTGGCGTCTGGTAGGAAACAGGGTCGTGTGTGTGGAGAGGGGACAGACCTTCAGGGCATTTCTGCAGGCCCCTCTCTAGCAGCTGGGGCCATGGTGGGCTCTGAGTGGTGAGAGCTTTTTATTTCTTAGATGATGAGGTTGGAGTATAGACAGCGGACTAGGAAAAAGACACGTATATATGTTTGGTTTTGGGGGGTTTGTTGTGGGTTTTTTTGTTGTGTTTTTTGAGACAGAGTCTCGCTCAGTCACCCAGGCTAAAGTGCGGTGGCTCACTGCAACCTCCGCTTCCCGAGTTCAAATGATTCTCGTGCCTCAGCCTCCTGAGTAGCTGGGACTACAGGCGTGCGCCACCACACCCGGCTAATTTTTGTATTTTTAGTAGAGACTGGATTTCACCATGTTGGCCAGGCTGGTCTCGAACTCCTGACCTCAAGTGATCCATCTGCCTTGGCCTTCCAAAGTGCTGGGATTACAGGCACCAGCCACTGTGGCTGGACTGTGTATATATTTTAATGAATCACTTTCTACATAAAAAGTTATTTGCAGGAAGCAATGGGGGGAGATAAGAATGACTTAGACAAGTCTCCTTCTTTTAATAAGCTTGGAGTCCAGCAACAAGTGGGTGAGTCACAAACACCAACAGCTGTGTGTGTACCCAAATGCAGGAAGGGACACGGGAGGAAAAAGGCACCCTAAACATTTGGCACAGCAGTGCATTGAGCCAGGGGCCGTCAGAGCTGAGCGCTGTGGGCCTCTGGTAATGACCATTAAACAAATACCTGCCAGAGAAAAACCTCTCCTCCACCGGGATGGGATTCAACAATAGGGAATACCCCATCCAGCCTACCTAGTTGTAATAGACAATTTAGTAGGCGAAATCTTAAATTTTCATAAAAAAGGATCTCTTAAGAGTTAGAGATTTCACACATATTGTGTATCTTAATTTTGAATAAGATGCTTATGATATGTTTCTAAGATCTTTTTTTCCTCTCTGGAATAAATACTAGTGAACTTAATTTATTTCAAGAAGAATACTGATGCACCTCTTAAACACACAACATACACTCCATAGTCTCAGAATCTGAGACTGCAAATCTCCTGTCTAAAAGGAATGAATTAATTTTTGAAAAGCGGAGTGAAGATATGATGACATGAAAGCTCTAAGCATTCACGTAATATAATTAACTTGACCCAAAGGGGAGCTATGTGAGTCCAGAGACTTAACGATTGTTTGTACTGTGTGAGAATATCCCATTACCAAGTGTCATATATTTATCCCATAATTTTCAGCATGTTTTCCTGGGGGGTTTCTCCTCAATGGCAAATGTTCCCTGAGCACAATGAATGGCGCCCGTGGCTAGACCCTGCAGCAAAGTCAAGCTCCTTTGAACCCACAGTGTGCTGGGGGCTTTGACTCTCTGGAAGAGGTTTTGTGAAGGGGCCTCTTCAACAGAAAGGGGAGGGAGTCCATTTGGATCTGCCCCATCGTTACCATCCAGCCTGTTGTGGAACAAAGGAGAACCGACCTAACGCCTGTGCTTGGAACAACTTGGAAACGTGTGCTGGGAAACAGGATCGAGGCCTTCCTTAGTGTCACTCCATAACGTGGAAGTGTGCACGTGACACCTGCTTCTTTAGATGACTGATGTGGCTCAGCCTTCCATGATTACAGCTAAAGAATTTTGGATATGCTTTTATCGTTTAAATAAAAGATTTCCTCCCATCTTTAAGGAGGTTACGTTCTGACTTGTCCATTCACTCATGCAGCATTGTGTTGAGGACCTACTATGTGACAGGGACTAGTTTGGCCACTGGGTTAAAAAGGTAAAGAAAGCAAACTCCCTCCCTCCCCCCATGAACCACTGTAGGTTAAAATAGCCCAGTGGTATTTTTCAGAGCTCAAAGCCAGAGAGAACTGGACGTAACCTTCACAAACTTGGAGTTCCACCTCGCGTTCGACAGACTAAAAAACTAAAATCACTCAAGTAACCTGCCCAGTTAAAATCTCTTCTAGTTTGTACTGTATCTTCAGCCTGGAGTTGAGACTGAGGGAGGGGGAGGAAGGTGAGAAGAAGGGAGTGTTGGTCCATCCTCAAAAAAAGAACTAGGCTGGGCGTAGTGGCTCACGCCTGTAATCCCAGCACTTTGGGAGGCCGAGGTGGGTGGATCACTTGAGGTCAGGAGTTTGAAATCAGTCTGGCCAACATGGTGAAACACTATCTCTACTAAAAATACAAAAATTAGCCTGTAATCCCAGCTACTCGGGAGGCTGAGGCAGGAGAATCACTTGAACTGGGGAGGTGGAGGTTGCAGTGAGCCAAGACTGTACCACTGTACTCCAGCTGTGGCGAGAGAGTGAGACTCCGTCTCCAAAAAGAAAAGAAAGAAAAAAGAGCTAGAATAAATTAGCTCATCATTTGCCACAGGATATTCACAATAGTATCAAATGAAAAAATTTGAAAATAGCATAAACATATGCCCATTTTTTAAAATTGGCATGCATTTCCCGCATATGCTTAGGAGAAAAAGCCTGGGAGAGAATAAAACAGTCATCAATATTTATCTTCTGGGATCAGGTATGCTTTTTTTCTTTCATATCACTTATCTCCTTATAATATCCCTGACAACTGGACTCACCTGTTTTATCTTTATGCCAGAATCCAGTCCACTCTACCAGGCCACACGAGATCTTTCCTGTTCAGCAGGATAATGGAGGACAATGCATTGTGTCTCTATCATGGCAATCAGAAAAAGGAGAAGATATTCTGTCGTCAGGGAAGGGGTGAAACAGAGCACGGGAGAGAATAATCTCAGAGGCAGTTGCCTGCATCATAGGTAGTTACAGAAAAACATCCGAACTGACATGGTGCCTACATGAGATTGCCACAGTTGATACAGCTCAGAATACAGCCTTTTGAAAAGTCTAAGATTAGAAGGAGTTGAGAACGCAAAAGAAAAAAAAGGAGAGTGAGCTACTTGGACTGAGCAAGGTGGAAAGTAATAAAATCCCAAATAAGTGGCTTAACCAAATATGCAATTAATTTTCCTCACATGTAAGCAATCAGAGATAGACCATCTTTTTTATTATTTATTACTATAAAAAGAAATAGTGAGAGATAAAGCTTATAATATGGTTTGGCTGTGTCCCTACCCAAATCTCATCTTGAATTGTAATTCCCACAATTCCCATGTGTCATGGGAGGAATTCGGTGGGAGGTGACTGAATTATGGGGGTGGATCTTTCCTGCGTTGTTCTCCTGATAGTGAATGAGTCTCATGAGATCTGATGGTTTTAAAAAGGGGAGTTTCCTTGCACCAATTCTCTTCTCTTGACCGCTGCCATATGAGACATGCATTTTAACCTTCCACCATGATTGTGAGACCTCCCCAGCCATGTGGATCTGTAAGTCCAATAAATCTCTTTCTTTTGTAAATTGCCCAGTCTTGGGTATGTCTTTATTAGCAGCATGAAAATGAACTAATACAGTAAATTGGTACCAGTAGAGTGGGGCACAGCTGAAAAGATCCCTGAAAATGTGGAAATGACTTTGGAACTGGGTAACAGGCAGAGGTTGGAACAGTTTAGAGAGCTCAGAAGAAGGCAGGAAAATGTGGGAAAGTTTGGAACTTCCTAGAGACTTGTTGAATGTTGAATGGCTTTGCCCAAAATGCTGATAGTGATATGAACAATGAAATCCAGGCTGAGGTGGTCTCAGAGGGAGATGAGGAACTAGCTGGGAACTGAAGCAAAGATGACTCTTGTTATATTTTAGCAATGAGACTGGTGGCATTTTGCTTCTGCCCTCAAGATTTATGGAACTTTGAACTTGAGAGAGATGATTTAGGTTATCTGCTTGAAGAAATTTCTAAGCAGCAAAGCATTTAAGAGGTGACTTGGGTGCTATTAAAGGCATTCAGTTTTATAAGGGAAGCAGAGCATATGAGTTTGGGAAATTTGCAGTCTGACAATGTGAAAGAAAAGAAAATCCCATTTTCTGAGGTGCAATTCATGCCAGCTGCAGAAATTTGCATAAGTAGTGAGGAGTCAAATGTTAATTCCCAAGATCCTGGGGAAAATGTGTCCAGGCCATGTCAGAGTCTTCACAGCAGCCTCTCTCATCACAGGCCTGGAAGCCTAGAAGGACAAAGTGGTTTGGTGGGCTGGGCTCAGGGTTCCCGTGCTGTGTGCAGGCTGGGGACTTGGTCCACTGTGTCCCAGCGACTCCAGCTGTGGCTGAAAGGGCCCAAGTTAGAGTTCGCGCTGTAGCTTCAGAAGGTGCAAGCCCCAAGTGTTGGCTGCTTCCACATGGTGTTGAACCTATGGATGCACAGAAGTCAAGAATTGGGTTTTGGGAACCTCTGCCTAGATTTCAGAAGATGTATGGAAACACCTGGATGCCCTGGCAGAAGTTGGCTGCAGGGGTGAGGCCCTCATGGAGAACCTCTGCTATGGCAGTGTGGAAGGGAAATGTGGGGTTGGAGCCCCAACACAAAGTCCCTACTGGGGCACTGCCTAGTGGAGCTGTGAGAAGTCGGCCACTGTTCTCCAGACCCCAGAATGGTAGATCCCCTGAGAGCTTGCACCACACACCTGGAAAAGCTGCAGACACTCAATGTCAGTCCATGAAAGCAGCCTGGAGGGAGGCTGTCCCCTGCAGAGCCACAGGGGCGGAGCTGCCCAAAGCCATGAGAACCCACCTCTTGCATCAGTGTGACCCAGATGTGAGACATGGAGTCAAAAAAGATCATTTTGGAGCTTTAGGATTTTACTGCCCTGCTGGAGTTTGAACTGGCATGGGGCCTGTAACCCCTTTGTTTTGACCAATTTCTTACATTTGGAATGGCTGTATTTACCCAATTCCTATACCCATGTTGTATTTAGGAAGTAACTAACTTGCTTTTGATTTTACAGGCTAATAGGCAGAAGGGACTTGCCTTGTCTCATATGAGACATCAGATTGTGGACTTTTGAGTTAATGCGGAAATGAGTTAAGGCTTCGGGGGACTGCTGGGAAGGCATGATTGATTTTGAAATGTGAGCACATGAGATTTGAGAGGGGCTAGGGGTGGAATGATACGGTTTGGCTGTGTCCCCACCCAAATCTCATCTTGAATTATAATTCCCGCAATCCCCATGTGTCATAGGAGGAACTTGTGGGAGATGATGAATTATGGGGGCGGGTCTTTCCTGTGCTGTTCTAGTGGTGGTGAATAAGTCTCACGAGATCTGAGGGTTTTTAAAAGGGGAGTTTCCCTGCACCAGCTCTCTTCTCTTGTCTGCTGCCATGTGAGACGTGCCTTTCACCTTCTACTGTGATGGTGAGGCCTCCCCAGCCACATGGAACTGTAAGTCCAATAAACCTCCTTCTTTTTTTAAATTGCCCAGTCTCAAGTATGTCTTTATCAGCAGCGTGAAAATGGACTAATACAGCTTATGAGTTGAATTTGGGGTGAATTTACATTGAATGTCAGGTAAGGAGACTGAACTCTGTTTTGTAGTTTGTAGGAAGGCCAGCCTAGGGAGCTTTCACGGAGGGAAAAGCTGTACTTCATGGAGACTGCTCTGTTGACAGGACGTAAATAGCAGCTGGGGAGGAAAATGACAACATGCAAAAGAGTCTTTTAAAAAAGACTCTAGTGGAAACGTTGCACATGCCTGTGACTCAGTTCTGATGATGGCTTTGATGCTTATCATCAAAAAACTTGCACTTGTCTTTTGAGATCTCTATCTGGTCAACAGCAGAATGGCGGCTACCATGGACTGTTCTATGTGTGGTCCTGGATTTCCTGAGAACTCTCCTGATCCTTGCTTCCTGTGTTTCTGCTCTAACAGGGAAAATTGGAGATCAGGGGGTTGAAGCTACACCTTGCAATATAGTACAGCCTTTGTTTATACTATTAAAATCCTTTGGTCAAATGGACAAAGTGACAGGTTTAGCTCTTTGTATGTTTGTTCTTATATCTGCTTACTCAACAAGTATTCACAGAGCATCTTCACCTGCCAGGCCAGGTGATTCATCAGGAAACAGAGCCTCACAGTAAAATCAAAAGAGCATGTGGTTTGAAGCCAATAGAAAGGGACTCCAGTCCCAGGTTCCATGCTTACTACCCAATTGATGGCTGCCTTTCAGCCATTTGTTTCTTCATCTATACAATGTACCTGACCAGGCTTTTCTTCTGTAATTACTGGAGGCAAGGTGAGCTCTCTTGACTGAAAGCACTCTGGGAACACACAATCTTGGCCACCATAAATGACGTTAAAGAACACAACTTTTGCTTTAGAATCTGCTGTTATTGTTTGACTTTAGCTAAACATTTAGTCAAATCCAACAGCAACAGCTTCTCAATAAAGGAGCATTTCAAGAAACCTGTGACACTCATAGCCACAACATTTAAGATCAGCATCAAATATTTTGTGTAAAAGTTCCACAGATGTTTGATTTTTTGGGGTAAGGAAACTGAGGCTTACAGATGTTTTTGAGACTTAAAGAATTGACACGTCAGTCTCTAAGTGAAAAACTGAGATTAAAACCCAGTGCTTCTGCATCAGGAGGAATAGCTAATGAATGCTGGGCTTAATACCTAGGTGATGGGTTGATCTGTGCAGCAAATCACCATGGCACATGTTTACCCATGTAACAAACCTGCACGTCCTGCACACGTACCCTGAAACTTAAAAGTTGATGAAAGAAACCACAATGCTCCTGATTTGTGGATAAATAATGAAAACAACAAAGGATCATTTTAGCTGAATGATCCCTGCTTGCTAACATTGATGAATTCGGAAATGCATCTTCAGTTGACCTCTACTCACTATTATTATGATTATTTATTTATTTATTTATTTATTTTTTTGAGACGGAGTCTCGCTGTGTCACCCAGGCTGGAGTGCAGTGGCTCAATCTCGGCTCACTGCAAGCTCCGCCTCCCGGGTTCACGCCATTCTGCTGCCTCAGCCTCCCGAGTTGCTGGGACTACAGGCGCCTGCCACAACGCCCGGCTAATTTTTTGTATTTTTTTTAGTAGAGACGGGGTTTCACCGTGTTAGCCAGGATGGTCTGGATCTCCCGACCTCGTGATCCGCCCGCCTCGGCCTCCCAAAGTGCTGGGATTACAGGCGTGAGCCACCGCGCCTGGCCTCACTATTATTTTTAATTCGTTTTCTTAACAGCCTTAATAGTGCTTAGAGCATTTTATGAAACAGTGCCCTCCAGTGGCTAAGGATACACTTTTAAGTTGCAATAACAGGTACTATTTTTAGCTAGCTGGAGAATTGATGGCAAGACCAGCATTTAAAAGAGATTTATGATCTTGTGGCAGATGTATAGATTGTATATGTGTAGCAAATAAGCATGACGACAGCTACTATCTGGCTTGTTAACTGGGTGTATGATTTCTTGATCACTGACCTATTAAATCACTTATTAGCATATAATCTTATCGTGAGTGTAAATTTAGCTGCCTGTCATTTATAATAACATTAGCGATGTGACATATGATCATCTGAGCAAGGGCACTGCCTTCTGCCAAAGCCAGGATCCTCAATAATTATTTTTAAACTGTAGTTAGGTGTGATTTAAAAGAGATGTGAGTACAAGAATAGATAACTCAAGGATCAACGTATGGGACCTAATTTTTATGAAAAATTACTCTTGTCTCATTCTTCTTTTTTCGTCCAACAGATCATTACAACCTAAAAGCTCAATACCATATTCCTCAAAATGCAAATTAAATACTGCCTCTCAAAATAGCCTTTCTTAACTAAAAATATCCAAGTTTATCTTTTACAAGTTTAGGCAGTTTTTGAAACACAAAACAGTAATGGAAAATATACAATATCAGGTTTTTTTCTTTTTTTTTGTTTTTTTTTTTTTTGCTGTGGAATGCTATTAAAATTACATGTTTTTGAAACTTGTAGTTTGTGGTTTTAAATCCTCAATCATGCATTACCTAGCATATGCATATCTGGGCCCATGCAGTCAAAGTTACCATGGTGAAAGGGATTTTGCAGTTTAGGAAAGTAAGGATCATAAATGTTTAGTGAATTAAGCTGACAAAAGCTATTCCATTTTGTAATTGCAGAATCAGAACTAGGAGACTATCTTTTGACTACCAGGAATGTATGATTTACACTTGTGTTCTGGACGGTAGCATCTGGAAAGTCTGAATACTGTAGTCTCTTCAGAGACTTCCAAGTCAGATTCCTGGGATTCCAGAGCTGGCAGGATCCCCTGTAGTCTGGCACCGTCCTCTCAGCCCATACTAATCCTTGGCTTAATTTTATTCTGAAAGACTTTTTTTAAATACACTTTTTACATTTTAGAATAGATTTACATATATAGCAAAGTTGCAAAGGTAGTACGGAAAGTTTCCATACGCCCCAAACCCATTTTCCCCTATTATTATCATCTTATATATTATGTGACATTTGACACAATGAATGAAGCAGTATTGATATAATGCATCACTATTTACCAAAATTTATACTTAATTCAGATGTCCTTAGCTTTTACCTAATGTCCCCTTTATCTCCCAAGGATCCCAACCAGGACACCACAGTGCGTCTCTTTAGGCTCCGCTTGCTGTGATAGCTTTGCAGATGTTCCTGTTCCTTGTTTTTGGTGACCTCAACAAAAGGGTACTTGAGAAATATGGGTCACATCTTTTATAGAATATTCTTCAATTGCATCATTTCTGTTTTGTTTTGTTTCATTTTCCCTCCTGGTCAGACTGGGTTTATAGGGATTTTGAAGGAAGACTACAGAAGTAAACTGCCTTTCTCATCACATATCTGAGGAACATGCTATCAACATGATTTATGGCCATTGGTGTTGACCTTGATCACCTGGCTAAGGTTGTACTTGTCATATTTTTCTACTGTAACAACATGTTTTTACCCCTCTTTCTATACTGTGCTTTTTGGAAGGAAGTCACTATGCATAGCCCTCACTTGGAGTGGAAGGCTATGTGCTTTCTTCCTGAGAGCAGGATATCTGTAGAAATTACTTGGAATTCTTCCATGTGAGAGATTTGTCTGCTCTCCCCCATTTATTTATTTATTGAATTATTTATTTATATCAGTATAGACTTATAGATACTTATCTTAAGACTGCTGGAAGTCATTGTTTAATTGCCAAGATTTGAAAAAGTTGGTTTTGACAATGTTTGCAATCTCATTGCTTTTCTGGAAGAGATTTTTGGAGATCTTAACTCTGCTATTATGGATGTAGCTCCTATTTTGTAGGATTTTACACACAGATTTTTTCTCTGTTGTGTTCAGAATGGCCTGAACTCTGACACAGTTGATACTGGATGATATTCATATCCCTTTCAATGCTTTCAAGAATTTTCAGGAAAGATTGTTAAGTTTTCACATTTTTTTGTGTGCTACCAGGAGCAATGTGTTTTTAGAGGGTGAGTATTAAATATATAGAAACCCGTATTCCTGAGTTTTTTTGTGTTTAATAGTATATTTCGTAATAATACAACTATCTTAAAAAGAATCACATTGGGATATTTACTCTACATTATTCAAATGGCTAATGCTTTGAGAAGGAACGTCCTCTTTATAATAAAATGAGTGCTGTCTTGTTTGACTTATTTAGTATCAAATTAATGTGATACTCAGTGTTTCATTAAGTTCCTCCAAATAACCTATTGTAAAGCAACTTCTCTTTCATTATTTTCTAGACATCATGCTAAAGGCATAAAAAGATCATGACCCATAATATCTGAAAGAGAAAAACATGATTTCTCCTTTCTCTCTTAAAATTAAGGTCTATATTTGTCATAGCAAAAGTAAGGTACTTCTCTCCCCACCTTTTAGAAGCTGCTTGGTGTGATCAGGGGATAACTACAGAGAAGCACTATCAAACATTTCTTTCTGCACTTTCAGTTAGGAGGATAATTAACGCATACATACACATTTTCCCTTTCTAGTAGTAATAGGTTAACACTGTTGGGAATAATTCCCCTAGAAAGTTTTCTGAGAGCCTGGAAATTTCACATCACACTTTTCTAGCCCTGGGCCACTCTGAGTTTGCCAAGGCCCCCAGCAGATAGATAAATTGGTTTCCAAGTGAACAAAGCATATTAATCAATCTCCTAAGGCATTTTTTCTTTGATGACCATTGAGTGTGATAAGCAGCAACTCTATGCCCTTCATAATAAAAAGCACTTTAAGTTGAGTAGTGGAAGTCTCTTGATACTTGTGGAATGACAGAGAAGTTTTGAAGAAATGAACATTAGTGCAAGTAAAGAACATTTAGAAAGCATAATCAAATAAAGAGCTTTAAGAAACCATAATTTTTTTTTTTTTTACTTTAAGTTCTGGGATACATGTGCAGAATGTGCAGGTTTGTTACATAGGTTGACGTGTGCCATAGTGGTTTGCTGCACCCATCAACCTGTCATCTAGGTTTTAAGCCCCACATGCATTAGGCATTTATCCTAATGCTCTCCTTCCCCTTGCTCCCCCCCACCCTGAAATTCCCCAGTAAGAAACCATAATACATTTTAAGTCATAGTAAGATGGAAAATACAGAGAAGGGTTAGTCTTTGAACACTTTGGAGAGGTGATTTGAAAATCAGATGTTAAAGGAGTGTATAAGCGTAAATTCGCAGGACATTCCAAACCAACCAGGGCTCTGATGTGAACATAAGTCAGTTATGTGAGGAAGGAGCAGGCAAGAGCAGGACTCGAGAGGGTTTGATGTCATCTCACCAATCATCCACCCAATAAAGAAATCTCTCAGCAACCCCTGGCCTGTGGTCAGCCAATCTGTGTCTGAATGTATCGATCAAGTAATAGTTCAGTGCTCTCAGTGAGGAAGCCAGTGATGACTGTTACATGACTCTCTATAATATTAAGATAAAATTTATCCCCAGAATGTTCTATGCTTGCATTCAATTATTCCTTTTGGAGCAACTCAGAATCAATGTAACATTTTTGGGAAGTGACAGTTTTTCAGATCTTGGAGGAAGAACTTATTAATCTCTCTCCCCCATTCAACTTAACTGAAAGAGTCTCTGATTAGAAATTTGAGAAAAAGAGGTTCTAGCCCCAAATCTGCTATGTATTATTTGCGTTGTAAGCAAAGAATAGTTAAACTGTCTGAACTATATATAGCATCTATTTCCCTCTGTTCCTTCCTTATCCGGGCTTGGCTCTAAAAGCAACTTGAACTCTTGCCTTCCAGCTTGGGACACTTCTCCAAGATAGCCCCCCTTTAGTGAACTCCTATCTCCTATCCAGTTCCATCTTGTTATCTTGTACCTGGATTCTCCATCTCTGCCCAGACACTACAATAATTTGAATAGTTTTATTTCTTTCTCACATTGCAATTAATGAGGATGAGCCTGGAGGTAGGGATTCCTCCATGGAGTCTTTCAGGTACTGAGGTTCCTTCCTGCTAGTGACTGTGGTATATCTATAAAGGCTCAAATTCCTCTGACGGATATTCTGTATCTTGATGGCAGACTCAAGAAGAGAATGGTGAGGCTGTCACAGGAAGTTTTCAGGGGCTGGGCCTGAAAGAGTTATGCATCTTTTCTGCCTATATTTCCCATTAATTCACAGTCAGTCACTTGATCCCCATCTAACTGCCAGAGAGCAGGGGAAATGTAGCCTGTAGCCTAGTTGAGTGCCTAGGAGGAAAAAGACCAAATGTAGAACCACTTGTGCTAGAATTCAGGCACACATTCCCCAACTAACCTCAGAGGAATTTGGAAAATGTAGTCTGGTTGAAGGCTAAGACAGAAAAGGCACTAATTACACTTTCCAAGCTTATCAGTTTTAGAGAATAGAAAATAGCATAGATTTTCTATGTCACAGAGTAAAGTTGTATAATATAATAATGCATGTGAAAATGTTAGAATTTGGTAATGTGGCATAAAAATGAATGTTAATATCTTTCTTTACAAATAATTATGGACAATTAGACAGCCATATGCAAAATAACGAAGTTGGACCCTTACCTCACACCATAGATAAAAATTAACTCAAAGGGGATCAAAAAACTAAATGTGAGAGCTAAAACTAAATAATTTTTATAAGAAAACAGAGGGGTAAACCTTTATAACATTGGATTTGGCAAGATTTTTAGATATAGTACAAAAAGCAAAAACAACAAAAGAAAAAATAGATAAACTGAACTTCATCAAAATTAAATCTTTTGTGTTTCAAAGGATACCATGAAGAAAGAGAAAAGGCAATCTATCAAATGGGAGAAAATATTTACAAATAATTTACCTGTGGAGGAACTTATATCCAGACTATATAAGAACCCTTAAGCCCAATAATAAAAAGACAATTATTCCAATTTTAAAATGGGCACAAAATCTGAGGAGACATATCTCCAAGAAAGATTTACAAATAGCAATATGTACGTGAAAAGATATTTGACTTCATTGTTCAGCAGGAAAATGTAAATCAAAACCACAATGAAACACTACTCCCCTCCTCCTGGAATGGATACAATAAAAAGTCAGATAACAAGTGTTGATGAGAATGTGGAAAAAACAGAACCTTCATGTCCTGCTGGTGGTAATGGAAAATGGTGTAACCACTTTGGAAAATAGCAGGGCATTTTCCCAAACAAATAAACATAGAGTTACCCTTTGACCCAGCAATTTCATTCCTAGCTGTATACTCAAGAAAAATGAAAACATATAACCATATAAAAATAATTGCACTAACGTTTATAACAATTTTATTCATAATAGCCATAAAGTGCAAACAACCCAAATGTACATTTGTATAATGGAACATTATTTGGCCATAAAAAAACATTAAAATGCTGATACCTGCTACACACTGATTAATTTTGAAAACTGTAAAAGAAGAGAGTCACAAAAGACTACAACATATATGATTCCTTTTATATGAGCTATTCAGAGCAGAGAAGTCTATAGAGACAGAAAATGGGATAGTGGTTGCTTAGAACAGGGATGAGGGTCATGGGAGCAAGGAAAGTGATAGCTCAAAGTTAAGGGATTCCTTTTGGAGATTATGAGAATATTCTAAAATTAATTATGATGGTGGGTGCACATGTCTGTGAATATGTTAAAGACCATTAAATTGTGCACTTTAAATTGATGAATTGTATGGTGTGAATTCTATCTCAATAAAGCTGTTAAAAATGAAGGGTAATAGATGCATTATTGTTATTAAGATACTGGCCTACCCAGATGAAAGACTGTGCAACACTCGTGGCAGGCCCTTAGAAGCCAAATTCTGACCCCACAACCATGAGAAATACTAATGAGGAAGAAATAGAACAAACATCTCCAGCAACCAGTGTAGTAGCCTGGACAGCTTTCTGATGATCTTGACTTTAAGAAAAATGTATGTAAAAATGGAGCTAAGCTCAGGACTTAAAAATCAGGCCAAGATGACCAAGATCCAAGATGATGTAAAGCTTGTAAGAAGTGTAAAGGGACCAGGCACGGTGGCTCATGCCTGTAATTCCAACACTTTGGGAGGCTGAGGCAGGTGGGTCATGAGGTCAGGAGGTCAAGACCAGCCTGGCCAACATAGTGAACCCCATCTCTACTGAAAATACAAAAAATTAGCCAGGAGTGGTAGCAGGTGCCTGTAATCCCAGCGACTCGGGAGCATGAAGCAGGAGAATCGCTTGAACCTGGGAGGTGGAGGTTACAATGAGCCGAGATCATGCCATTGCACTCCAGCCCAGGCGACAGTGTGAGACTCCAACTCAAAAAACAAAAAAAAATAGTGTAAAGGGCATTGAACAGAACTGCCAAGTAATATTGGAGCAAGTAACAGGGTAAGGAGGTTGAACAACTCTGAAAACACTAAAAACCACTGAATTATATACCTAACTGGGTGAATTTATTTGTATGTGAATTATATCTTGATAAAGCATGTGCTTGCTCTTGCTCTCACTGTTATGCTCTCTCTCTACCACTGTCTTACACACACACACACACACACATACACACACAGAGAGAGAGAGAGAGAGCAAGGAAAAGATAGACACTGGCGTGGAGGAGGTATGCAGGATAATCATGCAGTAAATATTCTTGCGTGTTCTCCAGTAAGGAGCGTACTTTTCAAAATTGAAAACGAAAATTTGATATCACGTTCTTAGGAAGGGAGGGAAGATTGTTCAGGAAATAGTGAGAGAACACTGAGCTGCTCAGGGAGATTCACCTCAATCTAAAGTAAATTTGAGCTGGGATAACAATAAAAATAACTAGGTTTAAGGTATTAGCACAAAACATCTAGCATGCATTATCTCTTTTAATTGCTTCATAAGCCAGTGAAGTGGGTAATATCATTGTCACCCATTCAGAGAGGTTAAGTAACTTATTCTTAGTCATGCATTTAGACAGGATGAACACCAGTTTGAAAACCCCTGTCTCTGGCTCTGGAGGCAAAGTGAAAGCCCACACCATGTGTTTGAGAATTCAGTGCAGGTAAAGAAACGTTTTTTGTCTTTGCATCAGTGATATTTTATTCAGTAGTCAAATACTTTATTCCTAAGGCATACTAGTTGACTTGTCAATGAAATTACAGAACCATTGTAAATAATCTGTAGAAATGTGCAAGCAAATGAGAAAGGAGCTAAAAGACTGGGAAAATGAGATGATTGTTTTAGTTGTCAAAAAAGGTAAAATCTATAGGACTAGTTCATAACTGGCAAAATTCTAGAACCAATTAATAAATACAGGTATGTTCTGTAAAGTGTGTTGCATCCTGGTAACACCTAATTGTAGCCCATACAAATACTCCATTTTCCTAACTTATTTCTAGAGAATTGATTATCCTCTTGCCATAGTATTGTCTTAACAGCTTTTATACTTTCTTCTTTTTAATTTTTTTTTTATTATACTTTAAGTTCTAGGGTACATGTGCACAATGTGCAGGTTTGTTACGTATCTATACATGTGCCATGTTGGTGTGCTGCACCCATCAACTCGTCAGCACACATCAACTCGTCATTTACATCAGGTATAACTCACAATGCCATCCCTCCCCGCTCCCTCCTCCCCACAATAGGCCCTGGTGTGTGATGTTCCCCTTCCTGTGTCCAAGTGATCTCATTGTTCAATTCCCACCTATGAGTGAGAACATGCGGTGTTTGGTTTTC
>NW_012101299.1:1327678-1357367 GCF_000951045.1 Mandrillus leucophaeus
CAACTTACAAGGGATGTAAAGGACCTCTTCAAGGAGAACTACAAACCACTGCTCAGTGAAATAAAAGAGGACACAAACAAATGGAAGAACATACCAAGCTTTTATACTTTCAAATGAAATGGATTTATTCAAACATTAGTTGGTGATACTTTTTATCATGCTGTAAATGATCCTAATAGAATGTGTTAAAACATTTAAATTATGAGTGCAGCACAGTTTTCTAGATGTGTGCTGGACTAACATTTGCCATAAACTATCACATAATCAGTTCCTTGATTCTTTAAGGACCTGAAGCCTACTTACATAAAATTGGTCTAGTAACTAATGATAAAGATTAAATAAAAGTCATTGAGGTCATTGACAGAAGGCTATGTTTTCCTCTAAAATCATGGCACTCAATTCATAAACATTATTCATTTTTCTTCTAATTTGTATATACTTTTAGATGTAATCATGTTTCAATTTTGATTGCCCAGCTCGGAAAAGCTTTAAGCCTCTTAAACAGTTTCTTTATAAAAGCATAATGACATATATAATGGCTTTCAGATAATCTTGTCACAGAAATGATTATTTTTCTCTATTCCTGGTGAACCAAAGTGCCCCCATGTGCTTCTATGTGTAATGTTATATAAAGTACTTAAAAGGATGCTGTATTATTTTTCATGATAGCATCATTGATAATTCTAATGGTAATTTTTCCTTCACACTTGGTAGCTTCCAGGCATAATGACACATCACTAAAGCTTTGACTGTTGAAGCTCTTTGCTCATGGGTGAAGAAAAGAGAATGGCAAGTTAAAAATAATGACTTAATCCTCATTTACATTGCAATGAGTTACACTCATTTGTGGAAGAGGGACATCTTTGATGGCGAGGATAATGAAGGCGATGAGAACTATCAGACCTTTTGTGCCCAATCAATAGGTCCCATAAATAAAATCTCAAATCACATACTACAAAGTGGAGATCACGTGTAATGAGAAGGGAGTGAAATCATCATCTTAGGGATGACAAATTCTTATTGAGAAGGATGACTTCATGCTGGACCTCTTGTGGTTTTCAGACCTGTAGATGAATAAATTTTCATCCCTTGATTCATAATAAATTTTGTGAGGACGAAAGTAGTTCTAGATTGAGAATTCAGTCATTAGGTTAGACTCAAGGAGACATACTCTAGGGACAACTGTGGGAGACCACAGACTATACGATGGCTTTCTTGCCTACAGGAATAGGAAAAACCATCATCAATTTTGTAGTCTGGGAGTGACGGTGCCTAAACAGTGAGAACAAAAATACAGTCTATCCTATTGAAAAAGTCTTAAGAGCATCCTTCCCATACTCTAAAAGTGTGACGCCCCAAACACACTAGTTCATTCATTATTTTCTTCTTCCTTCTCTTTATCCTGAAGCCCTTAAATCTACTCAGTTATAGAATTTCTTCGTAAATGACTTATAGGGGAATTTTTTGCTGGGAACGGAATTATTTTCCACATCTTCTATTCCATCCTACCAAACTTTAGTTAACCTGAGACCACTACTTTTTGTGATTAATGAATGTCCAACAGAACTCCCATGCCTGGCTAATTTTTTTGGAATTTTAGTAGAGACAGGGTTTCACCATGTTTATCAGGCTGGCCTTGAACTCCTGACCTCAGGTAATCCACACCCTTGGCCTCCCAAAGTGCTGGGATTACAGGCCGTGCCCGGCCGTCTAACCCTTCTTGATTTCATTCAGACCCAAAGTTTATGGCTTTGGAAATCACCAAGCTCACAGTCCTGGACATCTGCATTACTGTGGGTAGTCACTCAACTGTAGCTGGAGGAGGCTTTACCAGAAAAGCTAATTGCCCCAAACTTTCCCCTTGGAATTAGAGTTGAGTTTTTGTTGGTTTGTTTTTTAATGTGCCCAATTAATCTTTAATCGGTGTGGGACAAATGTTGAGACTAACAAGAAGATCTTGGATGAATGGCTAACAATCTCTCACCCTACCTACCTCATTCACGGGGGAATGTAAGTGTGGATTGACCCAAAGCAGGAACTCTAAGGGTGAAACGAGGACTCAGCTCTGCCTTTTCATCAGCTCTAATCATCCATTAGAGATGTCCACCCTGGGAAACATGGAAAACATTTCACACCACCCAAAGCCCTGCACTGATTCCACCACAAGCTCCCAGTGGGGTCTGGGCCTCATATGTCAACACAGCAACATAGCTTTGAGGACAGTTTCCTTCCCACCAGACCTTGGAGTCATCCCAGGAACAACTGTTCAACCCTGGACATGTGCCACCCGGTAGCAATTCTGAATATGGCACTGAGGAGAGAGATGAAATAAACACCTACTTAAACCCATAAATCTTTCTTAAATTAGTCATAGTAATTTCTTTCATGCTGAATTTTATTTCTAAAGCTGTGATTTCCAAAGCCATAAACTTTGGGTCTGAATGAAATCAAGAAGGGTTAGACGGCCAGGCACGGCCTGTAATCCCAGCACTTTGGGAGGCCAAGGGTGTGGATTACCTGAGGTCAGGAGTTCAAGGCCAGCCTGATAAACATGGTGAAACCCTGTCTCTACTAAAATTCCAAAAAAATTAGCCAGGCATGGTGGTGGGCAGCTGTAATCCTAGATTCTTGGGAGGCTGAGGCAGGAAAATCCTTTGAACCCAGGAGGCAGAGGTTGTGGTGAGCCGAGATAGCACCACTGCACTCCAGCCTGGGTGACAGAGCAAGACTCCTTCTCAAAAAGAAAAAAACAAATGGGTTAGAAATACAGCTAGATACTATTTCAGACCCTCTCCTTCTCATACTTTCCATCAAACCCATTTTTCTTTCTCAGTTTTTTTCAATTGTTGTTAAATATATATAATATAAAATCCACCATTTTAACCATGTTAGAGTATATACTTCCATGGTATATTCACATCGCTGTGTACCCATCTCCACCATCCATCTCCAGACCCTTCCTACCTTCCAAACTGAAACTCTGTCCCCATTAAAACTAACTCCCCATTCCCCCAGCCCCTGCGCCCACCGTTCTAGTTCCTGTCTCTGTGAATTTGACTACTGTAGGGACCTCCTGTCAGTGGAATCACGCAGTATGTGTCCTTTTGTGACTGGCTTATTTCACTTATCATAATGTCTTAAGGGTTCATCCATGTTGTAGCCTGTGACAGAACTTCCTTCTCTCTTAAAGCTGAATGATATTCCATTATATAGACAGACAACATTTTGTTGATCCATTTATCTCTCAGTGGAATCTTGGAGGCGCCTACCTTTTGGTCATTGTAAATGATGCTACTATGCACATGAGTGTACAAATATCTGTTCGAGTCTCTGCTTTCACTTCTTCTAAGTCTATGCCTAGCAGTGGAATTGCTGGATCAAGTGGTAATTCTATGTTTAATCTTTTGAGGAATTGTCTTAACACTTATACGGAGCTCTTAATATTTCCAGAAACCATCCCAAATAGTGGACATGACAAAGTCATTTCAATGCCATTTTGACACCCAAGAAATTAGGCCTTAAAATGCTTACTGTACAAAAGAACAAACAATCCACACTTGTCTCTCTTCAATGGAAATAGAGTTATTTCTGTGTGAGGGTCTGTTACTACATTCTGTGGAAGTGGCTGGAGAGATTACCTGGCTTACAAAGTCTGTTTCGAATGGCCAGTCGTAAAATTTGCTTTTGAGGACTCTGGTGTGGCACTTCAAAAAGTCAGCCACCATTCCCTGGAATACCATGTGATTGGAGAAGCAGATCGTGTCCTTCCTTGTGGAATAATTGTCCTGTCCTCCCTGGTGTTCTTTCTACAACGATCAGCATCCACAGTGCATGAGAAGTCAGAAGACCTGGTGCCGGGCCATGGACTAGATTCCTGACATCGGGTATTTGCTGTTTCTGAGTCTGTTTCTTTCCTTTCTTTTTGTTTTTCTTTTTTTTAGACAGAGTCTCACTCTGTCGCCCAGGCTGGACTGGAGTACAGTGGCGCGATCTCAGCTCATTGCAAACTCCATCTCCTGGGTTCAAGCACTTCTCCTGCCTCAGCCTCCCGAGTAGCTGGGACTACAGGCGCCCGCCACCACGCCCGGCTAATTTTTTGTGTTTTTAGTAGAGACGGGGTTTCACCATGTTAGCCAGGATGGTCTTGAAATCCTGACCTCGTGTGATCTGTCCTCCTCGGCCTTCCAAAGTGCTGGGATTACAGGCGTGAGCCGCCGCGCCTGGCCTGTTTCTTCATGAGTAAAATCAGTACGCTTGCATGTGAAGACAACCCCATGTCTCTTCCAGCTCTAAGTTCCCACAGTGCATGGAGGCCCAGATGATCACTGCAGGAATAGGAAAAACCATCATCAATTTTGTGGTCTGGGAGTGACGGTGCCTAAACAGTGAGAACAAAAATACAATCTATTCTATTGAAAAGGTCTTAAGAGCTCAGTAAATTTTGCCAAATTCGATCCATGGTATGCCTTACATCTACTACCTTTTACGCTTTCTTTTCTCTCTTTTCCCTACAAATAGTCACTTTTTCAGGTCTGGCGATAGTCCAGTGAACTTTAAACAGAGTCCTCAAGATCTTTCCTGGGGCCAGACTCTTGTGGCACTAGCTCTGTCTAATCTTACTTCACAAAACTGCTCCACAGCCTGACTTCCTGGAAGGATGTTTTCCTGCTTTCCCTGACGACCAGAAGGACTTCCTCAATACCTACTCCGAACTCTGGTTTTTTTGGTCCAGACAGAAACATAAAAAGAGAGGTGCAGCATTCCAACATGCAGGGAGTGCAAAGGACTGGGAATGTCAGGAGACCATGCTTAGCCACACAGGAAGGCGCCGAGGAAACCGTGCTACTGAAAGGAGAATGAGAGCTGAGCCCCAGAGGAGGCATCTGCGGTCTCCCAGGAGAAATGTCTCACATGCACTGACTCAAGAAAATGTGACGTATAATCATGAAAGACATATATTGTACATACCATGGCTGATTCCTACGAAAGCGGAAAACAACCAGGCAAATCTATGTGGGAAGCACAATTATAATATTTATTCACTTGAGTAAGACTCTATCCTTTGATTTGACGCATGGAGTGAGGACTTAAGACTCAGGACTTGGATGAGAAATGTAAGACGCATGAATTTCCAAAATGAAAATAGTTGTTTGCTCATGGTTCAATTACATGGAATAGAAGCATAAGCAGAAATCAAATGGTCAAACTTACAAAATCTGCTCTTGTTTCTGAACAGTGATCAGTGGCCTCACTAAAAGGACTCAGGGCGTGGATATCTCTGTGGGGTAGTTTATTCTAGCACTTGGGTGTGCTTTGTCTTGGCAACATGGCCCACGGCACCGGAATAGCGCACAGCAGCTGAATGCCATCTCCAGTTTTCCGATTTCACTCACAGGCTTTCAGTCTTTTCTGTTACGATTTTTTCTTTTGAAATCCTCATTATGTTTGTTATATGAAACACACCAAAACGTAGCATGACATGGTCTCTCCCATCAAAGCAGAATGACACATGGGGAAAGAAAAACATGATCCCAGGGCTGGGAGATGGGGAAGAAATGGCTGAGTGTGAATCAAAGCCATCACCTGCCTCTGTAGCTCCCCTGGCAGGACTGGACATGTAGGAGGCACCCCCACAGTCAGTATTTATTTGGTGTTCTAGGTTGGAATAATAGTGTGATTCCACTCAAGGGAAAGAAACAAAATCAGATCTTGGTTGTAGCCCTCAGTGCAGCATTTTGCTTGAATCTGGGGCAGGTGTGTCCTGCGATTCTGCTTGGAGAAGGGGAAGATCCCACAGACGAGCGTCTCCACAGGGTGAGAGTTGAGCACCCAGCACAGTGTCTGCACAGAGGATGACAAAAATCTTGAATGAATGAATTGAGTTGAATAAGCAAACCTAGGACAGGATGTGGAAGGTGAACTCATGGTTCCTAAAGTCAGACACTTTGGCATTAGTGAGGTAGGCGTGTGTATGTGTGTACTCACACGCAGTTGTTTCTGTACTTGCGTGAGAGTTACTAATGTT
This sequence comes from Mandrillus leucophaeus, assembly GCF_000951045.1. Taxonomy (NCBI): domain Eukaryota; kingdom Metazoa; phylum Chordata; class Mammalia; order Primates; family Cercopithecidae; genus Mandrillus; species Mandrillus leucophaeus. The sequence continues at coordinate 1,333,704 of NW_012101299.1, forward strand.
GATCTAGTTGGCATTGTTTAGTTCCTAGAAGAAATGAAGTATCATGATGTTGTTTAAGGGAAGAAAATTTACTTTGTAATTCTGTGGTGTTGAAAGTAGGGAAAGAAATAGGTTGACTTTTAAACACACAGCGGTGCACTCATGGAGGTCATATGGAAATGACAGCAGTGTTGTGTCCTGAAAGCAAAAGCAAAACAAAAACAAGAAAAAACGAAACCAACAGAACTTGGGCACTTAAGAAATCCATTTCCTAATGGAGTAAGCAGATACTGCACTGCAAGCTACAATTTTCAACGTCGTTTACCCTATGCCTCCACCATCCGGAGAGGCAGCTCTAACAAATGAGATGCAGTGATGACCTTTACCAGCTCCACCGATAGCTATAAATTGAGCTGAACATTCTCATCAGCTAGCAGGACACAACTCATTACTGACCAAAGATTGCTACGATCTCTTGACTGAGATGTGTACCACTAAAATGAATGCTCCTTCACTCATAAAAACAATGTTTTGTACTGCAGAAGACCTGATATGCCATTCGTTGGTTTTCGTGGATGACTACAAGAACAACCCCTAAAGATTAGCTGAGTCTTCTTGTATGTTAGTTAAATTATGCTGCAGATCAATTTGTTCTTTTTTGAGAGAGTTGATTTGTTGTTTCTTAAATTAGAACCTTTATCGATGGCGTGCATGGAATATAATTGTCAGATTTACAGTCCTGATGATTCAAGCTTACATAACCAGTTGTTCCAAATACATTAAAGTAAAACTTATATCCATCCAACTAAGTCAGGATTTTGAATTTTTAAAGCTTTGGGTACATAGAAAAATTTGGTTTTGTCAATTTTTTTTGGCAAAACGACGCTGACTTTGAGAACAAACCAGTGTTCATGCCCAGGTGACATCACTTGCCCTGCTGTGATTATTAAAGCAACCCCTTGCACGGCCAAGTATCCTAGTCCAGATGATGAATTGCACAGTCTTGTCAGAAGTGTATGAAATGGAAGGACCGTAGCCATACTTGATCTCCAGGATACACTTTTATCAGGCCCTGCAGGTAAGGTATTCCCATAAACCCTGTGGATTTTCACAGGAAGGCCTAAGTTACTCAGATGCCTGGGAGTTGTCGCTGGTTGCTTTCTGCTAATAATGTTAGTGGTCCTTATGCTTCATACTTAGTAGGACCTAATAGGTGAACCCAGATATGGTTCTAATGTCATTTAAGTTATTAATTGGCATTATTAATATCCCCATTTTTTTTCAGATGGGAGTATCAAGGCACAGAAAAGCCGTATAACCTGTCTGAGATTCCACAGTTAATAGCTAGTAAGCATAGGAATTTTCTAGGACTCCAGGTTAAGCAACTGCATCAGACACGGGTTCTCACTTCACCAGGAAACACATGCGAGGACATTCTTACTTCCACTTACTACAATATATTAATGACTTGTGTGTGATGAGACCTCCACCCACTCGGAGCTTAGAGTCATAACCCGGTTATCCTGCAGCTTTCAGATGATGGGTTCTACCTCTCTAATTGACTAGACTTTCTCTAATAATCCTGCCAAAGTCTTTATGGGTCAAAGTCAGAAGGGAAAGAGTCTGTGATCCGAGCCAGAGTCATACGACACAGTGAATTTATACTAATGATGCCACTTGGGAAACTTCCAGCATGTTTTGCTGGAGGAGCCTGGGAGGCAGTCTGTCCCTCTGCCCCTGGTGGCACAGACAACCCCCTGGAGCCAAATTCAGACTCACATTCTGCCTGAAGCAGAGGGACACAAGCAGCCACATGCCACCAGGAGATATCTGCCTTTGACATCCCACGTTTGTGACACATGCCAGATCTTCTCGGAAAGAAACAGCCCACCGCAGTCACTGTGCCATCAGGCACTCTGAGGCTTGCAGACATACATGGGCAAGTCAGAAGGAGTGGATGATTCCTTCTCAGAGGACCTGCCTACTTTTCCTGGGAGAGTGAAGAAACCTCTAATCATTTGTTTCTCTGTTTTTCCAACCCAGTGAGTAGATAGAATTGTTCCGTGTAAGGATTTTTCTTCTCTCTGTATAAGACACTGGCCTTCCTGCTGTTTGCATTTTGGATTATTTTGTTTGCTTTTAAGTCAGAAGGACAAGAGTTATGTACAGGCAAAGCTTTTTCATAGATTCCACCTAAAATGCTTCTAGATGATTCCTTTTTTTCCTTTGTCAATAAAATCATGGGTGAATGTGTGGTCAAAAGATGCAGTTGGTTTTCCCCTTTCAGAGATCTGAGTGCCACTGGGGGAGGTGGCACCTCGTATTTATAAAATGTGTTCTTTCTTTTCTTTCTTTCAAAATGCCTGAACATAGCTGATCTCAATTAATCAACACAGTAACCTTTTCAGAAAAATAAGATATTCTATTAACTGAAAATGAAAGACTGCAAGGTGAAGTAATTGGCCTCAAAAAACACTGCAATGGGATTAGAACCAAATTCTCCTGATTCCAAATCCAGAAGTTACAGTCAGAGCATGATTATATTTCTTTATTTGCAAGGTGAAGTAATTGGCCTCAAAAAACACTGCAATGGGATTAGAACCAAATTCTCTTGATTCCAAATCCAGAAGTTACAGTCAGAGTATGATTATATTTCTTTATTAGGATTCAAGTCAGCTCTCAGCAACAGAAAGATTAAAATAATAGTAGTTTAAGAAAGATAGAAATTTATTTGTCTCTCAAATTCATTTATTTGTCTCTCAAATTCATTTATTTTCCACATGTAAGTCCAGAGGTGGAATCTACACTCTATTTTGCTTTTACCTTCCATTTCCAACATCACCTAGAGGAAAAAAATGGCTGCTGTAGCTCCAGCCATCATAAAAGCCTTCCTGCTAGCAGACATGAAAAAGGAGAGGGGACTATCATGCTGCGTCCTAAAGCGATATCATGCTGTATCCCTTTTAGGATACTGCTTTAGAGGTTGCACGGCATACTTCTGGCAGAGCCAGTCTGTGGCAAAACCTAAAATAGAGGCCAAATTTCCAGACTTTTGGACCAAGCTCTTTCCAACAATCTGTCCCTTACCCCTGGAGCTTTTCGTCACCGTTGTGCTGATGTAATCTTCCGGTCAAGTTTCTGTCTCTCAGCCTATCCATTAGTCTTCGCTAGTAGGAGATGATTTTTCTCAGGGATGCATAGATAAAGTAAGGTGGAGGTTTGGCTCCACTGGAAATGCTGAAATGAATTTACTGCAAAATGGGTGTTTTCTGTGGGAGTGGGGTGGGGCAGGAAAATCTATTGCATCTCCACCAGCCAAAATTCACTTGCGCCTGGTAGGACTCCTCACATTTCTATCAGTGTCTACATCTTACAGAGTCACAAAAAGCTCGGAGACAATAGGAACAGAAAAGCAATCTTAGATTTATATAACAGCTAATGACAGGAATCCGTAACAGCGTGTATGTGCAAAATCCTTTTGTTTGTTATCAAAAAAGAGTTTGGCTGATAACACATTTCTGAGGATATTCATTCCTGCATAAATTTTCAAGGATTTTTATTCTTTGCTGATTTTTCTTTTGCCTTCACCCCTCTAAACATTTGAAAGGCTGCTTAACTGTATATATATATTTTTTATGGTAGGGTCAAGTGAAAAAAATAATTTGCAAAAACAAATCCTAATTCTACAAATAAATTGGTTTTTTTTTTCCTTAACCATTTAGCAGGTGATTGACAATAATAAATACAGAAAGAGGGGCTTTCTTGTTTTAGTGGGGTTTCCGTGTAACAAGCTGTTTAAAAGTCTAGACAGGACTCTGTTGAGGCACATAAAAATTGAATGGAAAATAATGGAAATGTAAAAGATTTTAAAAGCTATTTGGGCAGTGCGTTAATCAAAGACAAATTGGGCAGTCTCAGATCTTACGATTAAAAATTAAGTGAAATTGAAAGCCACTAAAATCATCTTTGAAATGTAGCTACTTCCCAAGTGATTTCCAAGCTGTGATTATTATTTTTTGAAAGTACTTGTCTATGTCATTACTGACGTTGTAAAAATAGATATTGTGGTATCATTTTACCATAGTTTGAAGTGCACAGAATTTAATAACCTACCTCTTTGTCTATCCACATACACTTACCCATTTCAGCCCCAGACAGTTCTCCACCTTTGTTTCCAAGGTGTAGGTTTTCTAAAGCAAATGCCTCTTAATACCCTCAGACTTACAAAATACAGTACCTGGTTGCATTCTTGAAAGGGGGAAGGAAGCCATTACTGTGGTCTTTCTAACTCTTATTCTCAAGATCCTGCAGGAAAATCAGATGTAGTGAACCTCCCAGTCAGGTTATCCTGCCACGTATGTTAAAGTTGCCAGCGTAAGTTGGAATCAAGAGGTCTGCGAGAGGCCCTTGAGCCAGAGGGAGCTAACTAAGCAGCCAGCAATTCTAATGTTCACATCTCACTTAGAGTCCTAGAGAAGCTGGGAATTCCCCAGGTTTCGGGAGCACGTCTCACAAATGTCAAGGCTGTACCGCCTGGGTTAAGCCCTTACTGGCAGGGTTGCTGAATGCTGTTTGTATTTAGAATGGAAAAGAATATCATTAGAAAACTTGCTCTTTTGAAAGAAACCATTGTACCTCTTTTGAGCCCACATTGCCTTCCTCTGACAATTTTTGTGATGTAAACCAGAAAGAAGAAAATCCAGACACGGAAAATTAAAAACAAAAAAATTGGAACCCTGTCTCCTCCGGGCCTAACCCTATGTACTAAACTGCAGCCCTGCTGTAGAGCTTCCCAGCAGCGTCCGCTCAGGAGCTCCCTGAACTGTCTTCATCTGTACCATCAGTGGGTGTTATGGGGGTGTGCACCCCTGGCTTCCCACCTTTGGTATCTCCCATTTCCTGTACTTGTTTTACCTAAACACAAGGTTAGATGCTCACAGTTCAGTCTTTCTCAATTCTACCCTCACCCGACGTCCCCACATAACCCACCTCTGGAGGGCGCGGTCGCCTTCCTGATCATCCAGGGAGAAGCAGCGAGGCTCTTCTGAGTGACTGCTCCTCACTGACTGAGTCATTCCCAATCGGTGCCTGTACTAGGGACAAGAGCTTCAACCCTATCGTACATTCCTGGAAATCAGGGATTATGTGGTTTTATTTTCTGCTTCATTTTTAATGAAATATTTTAAATATTTTCTTGAAAGGAGGAAGGAAAACATTACTGTGGTCTTTCTAACTCATTCTCTTTCTTTCTTTCTTTCTTTCTTTCTTTCTTTCTTTCTTTCTTTCTTTCTTTCTTTTTTGAGACAGAGTCTTACTTTGTACTGTACTCTCCACAGAAAAGTAGAAAACATATTTCAGTGAGCACCTATATTACCAGTACAAATACCAATTAATTTCAATGCCTTGGCCATTTTTGTGTCCTCCATCAGTTCTTTTTTTGCTGGAAATATGTAAACATAAATTATACTATCATTTTCTTTCATCCCCGAATACTAAAACATTCATCTCCAAAGTATATCTTCCCATACATCCACAGGAACATCATCATATCTGACAAAAATGACCATAATCCCCAAATATTATTACATTCCCAGGCCATATTCAGATATCCTTATTCTGTCTCAAAATATTTTCTATAGCTTTTGTTTTCTTTAAGCCTGGATCAAATCAAAAATTCTAATTCTACTTGATTATGTCTTTTAAATTTCTCTTAATGGTAGAATGGCTCCTCTTTTTTCTGTGATATATACTATTTCACAATACACCTGGATTAGGCCAGTTGTATTGTATGCTCTCCTCCATTCTGGACTTGACTGATTGCTTTCTTGTGAGGTGATTTCACATGTTTATCTGTAATGTCCACTTGTCCCACGACTGGTGATTCGAAGGAGAGACTAATGGGCAAAAGAGGGGACCACCAAATTTCTGTATTATAAACATGTTTTTCCCATTGAGAATGGCTTATTTTCTGTGGAATAATATCCCACTAGCTTTTCTCCAAAAGAGGTTAGCATCCATCGATGATCCTTACCTGCACCAAGTTTTACAACAGGGGCTACAAAGTGGTGATATTCTAAATTAATCACCCCTTCTACACTTACCAGTTGACAGTGTTCTGAAAGGTGGAACTCTCCTTCGTAAACAGGCTATTTGGTGTACCTGAAATACCAACAAAGCAGGCAGCTGAATCCTTAATTGTTTTCAATTATTAGTTTTCAGATTAAGAAGTTGGTATCATAGTTATGTTCAGCTATGGAAAATAAACAGTTTTGTTTTCTTTAATGCTTTGTGGGTATCGCTATGGACTCATGCTTTTTAAAATGTATTCGCTGTGTCTTCATCACTGATTGCATTATTCTTTTGGTGTTCGGATTGTCCTAACTTTGACCACAGAGAGCCCCTCCAGCTGGTTCTTCTGTGCTTGTATCAGTAATCTAATGCCACAGAGTGCTGTGTAATAAACAACCAACAACCTTCCAGAACACATAGAATAAGTCATTTTCACAAACCTGGCTGTTGGCAGGTGGTGGTTAGGGAACTCCGCGTATCTCATGGCTGATTTGCTCACATGGCCGGACACCCAGCTGGATGTTGGCTGATCTGGAGTGGCCTCTTCTTGGGTGACTGGAGCAACTCAGTTCGTTCTTCATGCCTTTGATCCTTCTCCTGGGCTAGGACACTAGGTCAGGCATGTTTGTCTCACGGCAATAGCAGAACCCAAGAAAGAGCAAATCCACTGTGCAAGAGCTTCTTAAGCGCCAGCCCTCTTCTATTTACTGATATTCCATTGCCCAATTCTAGTCCTGTGTCTGAGCCTAGAGTCATGAGAAAAGGCCCTGAAAAATTAGATGGAAAAGGGTGGGGTGAAGAATTGGACCCATTTTGTAATCTACCATGGTCTTATTGACATGTCAATCTCAGTCACTTGTCTCCCAGACTGGTCTTTGCTTTCTGGCCAGTAATATATTTTAGATTTATAGTATACTTTGTGTGCCTCAGACCTGGAAACATCCATTTTTTTCAAGGATCCCTGGCTTATTTTAGGGAGAATGGTACTTAGAGACAAAAATCTGGGTGTCTGAGATAATCATGCTTCTAGCCCATTTTCATGGACAAGACTAGCAAGTATATAGTTTTGAACAATAAAGACACATTGGTTCCTATTGATATTTCTGATGCAAATTCAACATCACAGAGCTTTAAATTTTAACTGAATTTCCTTTTGTTTTTTAAAGACAGAGTCTCACTCTGTTACCCAGGCTGGAGTGCAGTGGCGCAATCATAGCCCACTGCAGCCTCAAACTCCTGAGCTCAAGAAATCTTCCACTTCAGCCTCTTGAGTATCTGGGACTACAAGCAAATACTACCATGCCCAGCTAACTTTTAAATTATTTTTTTTGAAGAGACGGAGTCTGGCTATGTTGCCCATCTAATTTTTCAGGATCTCAAACTCCTGGGCTCAAGCTCTTCTCCTGCTTTGGCCTCCCAAAGTGCTGGGATGACAGGCATGAACCACTGCACCTGGTCTGAATGTCCATGATTAAAAATGTGTATCTCTTTTCTCTTCTACAGAAAATCTTAGTTCCTAATAACATTAACAGAATTATTTATTTACTTGGAATTATGTCTGAGAGCACAGTGCTGTGATTAATACGGAATGTTACTACAGCTAGTATGCAGTAACTGTCGTCTGATGATAAGTTTCATTAAAGTCAGGGAATGTGGCTAACACATGATGCATACCAAATATCTAGCAGAGTATCCCATACGTTGTCAATATTTTTTTAATGGATAAAATGTCTATTGGTTTTGTTGGTTTTTTTTTTTTTTTTGAGTTTTGCTTCTCGTACCCATTATTTCTCTTTTTGGAAACACCTTTTCTAAGCATATTCTCATGCAAATGTGTTACTGATCTACTTCAAGCAGAATGCACGTAATTTCTTTTACATTTCCTCACCCTCTCTATGTGTAGTATTTCCTTGATATGCTAAAGGGCTGTGTGCAGTTCTCATAATCCCAAAGAAAAGGATGTAGTTATCATGTTGGGTACTTTTTTTAAATATCGTGAGTTTTAACAAAACCTAAAAACCAGAAGTGCCTTTGGCATTTCCATGGCATTCAAACTCCTACTTTTTAATCCATTGATTCTGATGACGATTACTGAGGCTCCTGGTACAATATAAGCCTGCATTCTTTTTTAAGGTCTTGTGACATTTGGGTTATTCTGGAATTTGTGTTTAACTATTTAAAGATTTCCTATTTTGTCCCACAATGGTTGTCTTCATTATCTTTAAGAATGAAGACATTATTGGCAAGAGGAAGGTCTGGAGTTCTGCTCACCACCTTCAAGGACATTCTTTGGTGTTCTCTTCGATAGCCATAGCCTGAGAAGGGTGATTTTTCCAGGTGAAAGATAGGCTGTGGTGTAAACTAAGACATTCCAAATGAAACATACTCATGTAATATAACCTCGTAGACAGTGCTGTCCAGAAGAACTTTTGGCAGTATTGGAAATATTCTATACCCACAGCATCCAACACAGTACCCACCAGCTATATGTGGTTACTGAGAACTTGAAATGTGTCTAGTATAAATGAGGAGCTAAATTTTTAATGTTATTTAATTTTAATTAATTTTAATATTAATGGAAGCATGTGGCTAGAGGCTACATATTAGCAGTACGGTTCTCGATTATAAATATGGTTCAACTAAAATATTTGCATTTCACTCATATTTCCTAAAAGAAACTGGCAGTAGGAATTAATGTCAGCTTTCTAATCATTTTTGATTCTTCTTATAACTTGCCATACACACCTTACTGTTTAAGAGCCAAAGGAAAAATCACTGTTCATGAGAGGCAGTGTATCTACATCTGGACTGAAGACCTTCATTTGGCTGCTGTGAGTTCCTAGGCTCCCAGCTCCTGACTTTGCAGGGAAAATGTTCAGAATTGGAGCTTGTGGCCCAGTAATTATTGGAGAAACCTGGTGAAAACACAGTCACAAATAGCCTGCAACCAAAATATCAGGTTAATTCTATAAACAAATTATGGCAGAAGGCCAAAAGGGATGAAATGAAAGACCGGTGCAACAGACCTTTATTTACATTATAGCTGCATGATGTTTTTAAAATTCTTGAACTGTAAATAGAAAATGTTAAACAAAAGTAGAAAGAATAGTAAATAAGCCTCCAAATCTGTTTGTTTTTTAAGTATCATTTTAAGTTCAAGAACTTATGCATAGTTGACGAGCTTTAATCTTTTGCAGTTATTAGTTTTATCAATACTCCAAATGTTCTATTCTTGGCTAGCGGAAGGCTCTCCAAGATGGCTTCTGAGTCATTTTGGCATGGTCCTAATAAATTTTGACCTTTGGGCTCAGATATTGCCTGTCACAGACCTGGAATTAGCCATTTACAGAGAGAATCTGGGTTTCATTTGGTGGGAAATGGTATTTCTAGGCTGCAATGTGGGTACTAGAGATTACACGTTAATATTTTATGATCATAATATTGACGTTGACTGTCTTAAGATATGTGTTTATTGTATGCTTTTGTTATCAGAACATACATAAATGCAAGTAAATTATAGATAGAAATAAAATAAGCAATAGAACACTTTCTATTGCTAGTTATTTAAAATTAAAAGATGATATGAGAAAAATTTACTACATTCATTGTGTATACTCTTTGTTTCAGAAATTAAAATCTATTACTATGTAAGGATTCTTTGTGATATTTATACAATCAGGGATTAATGTACTCTTCAAAACCAAACAGCATATACAAATTACACTTAGTAATGAGATCTGTTAGCTCAATTGTTAATGAATCTACAGTACCATATGATGCTATAACATTATTTAAATTTTTAACATATGCATGGCCTTTGAAAGCCTTTTTAAAAATGCATTATTGTCAAGCAAAAGTAAACAACGTATAAAATCAGCTGACATATGATACTATGAGTAAATAACTGGAATTTTATCGTATTATTGAGAGAGTTAGAAAAATAATTTGTTCTTCTTATATCAGTTTGAAAACAAAAAAGAAACCATCTTCCCAGTCCTAGCTACCAATGCAATTTTTTCCATTTCTGTAATATTTTCAGCTTGAAGAATTGCATAAGTATACAGAAAAATGAGATTAGTGGTATATTTTAAATGCAAAGCACTAGATATATTGCACATGAAAAGTAGCAATTGGTGGTGCTGTAAGCTTTCCTTTGGGAAATTTTCTCCTAGGAATCTGACATTGTATGTTTCTTAGAACTCCCATTGAGCGTGGCTTTTCAACTTTATCTCCCTATCCATATAGCATTAAAATGCACTGTACACTCACCTGTGTAACATCTTATTGCTTTGCAATGATAAGGATAAAATAATGATAATTGAATCTCATGAAGAGGCACAAAAGTATAATTTGACAAAAAAGAAACACCTTGCCTATGCCTCTGTCCTTACTCCACCTGCGTCAGGCCCTCCTCATTCTAGAGCAGTTACTCTTACACGAGTGGTTCTGCTCATTGTTTTGTATGTAAGGTGGATATTTGGTGAATCAGTCTTATGATAGTATTAATTGGCTCAATTCATTATACATATATTTAGCCTCTAACTTGGTACCAGTCATTATGCTAGGTATTAGAGATAGAAAATCAGGAAGGTGTGGCCTCTTCTCTGGAGAATCATGTACTCTAGTGCAGAAGACAGAGAGTTATAACAGACAAATAACTCTATCATGCTGTGATGAGTAAAAAATAGGATGAATGAAGTGTGGACTGAAAGCAGAGAGAGATGAATCCTGCCTTGAAAAGTCATGAAAACTGTACAAGGGAGTTGGCCTTTATGCAGATCCCAGGAAGATCTTACCTGGCCATAGTGGGAGAAGGACATTACAGGTGTAGGGAGCAGTATGAGGGAGTGCAGAGGACTGGGAGACATGGTGGTGCTCAGGATGCTTTGTTGGGGTGATAGGCATTCAAATGGGAAGAGGGGCCAAGGCCAGAATTGGAAGGACCTTAAATGTCAGGCTAAGAAACTTGACCAAAATAGTTTCTGCCAAAGGGATAAAAAGGAGTTTTAAAAGAGAGAGATGGCTTTGTCTGCACAGAGAATGGAAATAAGGAGAGAGACCCATTAGGAGACTGCTGGAGTAGTCTATGGTGAAGGTGATGACAATCAGAACCAAGGCAGAAACATTGGAAATGAAGAAGACAGGTGATTTGAGAAGGCTTCGAGAGGAAGAATGGGCAAGTTAGGAAATAATTCAAAGAGGGGATCCCCAGTCACTGCCTTCCCACATTGCTGAATGACCTGTGAATTGTATCTGTGGAAGGGAATCAAGGCAGGTCAGCTAAAGAAGGTAAACATCTTCACTAACAATAAAGCTGCTACCCAAGAAACAAAGTTGGTGGTATAAGTCTAGCAGAGAAAATTGCCTGCTAGAGCAAAGGAAATAACATTTATTGAGAAATAACATCAAAACCCAGAATGTCCAGAAATTAGTATATATACATACAAATAACCAAGAAAATGGAACACATGCTCAACATAAAAGGAAGTTAATAGTTTGACCTGGAAATGGAACAGACTTCTGGAACTGACAGAGATTTTTTGAAAGCTATTACAACTATCCTCAACGAATTAACATAAGCCTGTTTTTCAGTGAATGAAAATCTCAGCAGAGAAATTGACATAAGCCTGTTTTTCAGTGAATGAAAATCTCAGCAGATGGTTTGCTGCACCCATCAACCCGTCACCTACATTAGGTATTTCTCCTAATGCTATCCCTTCCCTAGCCCCCCACCCCCCGACAGGCCCCAGTGTTTAAAAAATTAATTGGGAGAATAATAAGGAAAGCCACACCCTGGGAAATAATTTTTAAAAAATACATCTCAGACAAAGACTCATATCCAGAATGTTTAAAGGACTCAGTAATAAATTGTTTAAAAAAAAAAAAATGGACAAAATTTTTGAAGATACTTTGCAAAAAACCTGCAAATGACCCATAATCACATGAAAAGATGTTCATTATTACTATTTATCAGTGAGATACCACTACACACCTGCTAGAGTGGCTAATGTTTAAAAGACTGATTTTGCCAACTGATAGCGAAAAAATGGTGTGCATGTGACTCTTACACAATTGATGGTGGAAATGCAAAATGGTATAGCTACTTTGGAAAATAGTTTGACAGTTTCCCATAAAGTTAAGTGCAAACATATACCATATGACCCAACAATATAATAGCTACAACCTGGCAGCAGTCTAAATTCTCACCAATGCATGAATTTGAATGCATAAAAATTGAGGTCTATCAGTCCACTAGACTACTCTTTTGCAGTATAAGGGAATGAAACATTAATACATGGAATAACATGGATAAATCTCAAAATCATTATGATGAGTGAAAGGAGAGAAACACAAAAGACTGTGTAATGTGTGATTCTATTTGTAAGAAATTCTAGGAGAGGCAAACCTATCTAATGAACACAACAGATCACTTGTTGCCTGGGGCTACTGATGAAATAGATGATCCACAATAAAGGGGCATAGAGGTCTTTCACATCCTTTGTGGATTTATTTCTAGATAGGTTATGTTTTGTGTTATTTTTGTCAGTGGATAAATATAAAAACTCATGGAAAGATGCTAAAAAGAAAAAAGTAAATAAACAGAAAGGCAGACAAAGTACACAGAAGAAAGACTCAGTGTTGTAAAGGTGTCCAATTTCCTCCAAATGGAACTTTCAACTGAAAGAAATTTCAGTCAGTTTCCCAGGAGAATTCTTTACTAGTTTAACAGGCTGAATGTAACACGTATAATAAACAGCAAAATCCTAAGGAACACCAAACCCTTCGTGAAGGAAAATCATACAGGAAAACTTCCAGATAGCAAGATGTACTACAAAGGTACATAATTTCACGGTGTAGTATCGATGCAGGAATGAGCCAACTCATCAGTGAACACATAAGAAAGTCCCATATGACCCAATGACTGCAGATATTGTTGCTGAAATATTATTGATGACATCACATCTTACAGAGTGAATAATGACCTTCTCAAATTGTACTGGAACAAATAGCTATAGATATAAACATAGAAAATTAGATTCCTACCTCACACCATACATTCATGTCATCTTCCAGTGAATTAAGCCTTTATTTTTTAAAGGAAAAGTAAAAAATGTTTCAGAAAAAATGTAGGAGAATATTACTATGACCTTGTAATGGGAAAGTATTTATTATTTACGTCATATCAAACACAAAGGGTAAACATTTTTTACTACATTAATAATTTCTGTTTATCAAAATATTTTATATATAAAATGAAAACCACAACTAATAAAATGGACTTTCAACACATAAAACTAATGAATATTTCATATGGGATGTATAAAAATCTCTTATAAATCAATTAGATAAAAACATTCCAACAGAAAAAAGTAGGCAAAATAAATACACCAATAAATTTTATAAAATAAGACAAAAATAGTAAATAAGCACATGAAGAGACTTTTAAAGTGATTAACACTCTGATGATGCAAAATAAAATCAGAGATACCATTTTTTGCACCCACTGTATTGGAAGATAGTAAGAAGTTTGAAAATAGCAAGTTTTAGACAGGATGTGAGTTATGAGAACTCATTCACTATTGGTGCCTGTTAAAGTGCCATAACCACTTTTGAAAATAACTTTCAAGTTTAAGAATTCCCATAACCTAGGCAAAACCCCGTCTCTACTGAAAATACAAAAACTAGCTCAGTGTGGTGGTGCAAGCCTGTAATCCCAACTACTGGGAAGGCTGAGGCAAGAGAATCACTTGAACCTGGGAGGCAGAGGTTGCAGTGAGCCGAGATCGTGCCATTGCACTCCAGCCTGGGCAACAAGAGTGAAACTCCATCAAAAAAAAAAAGAAAAAAGAAAAGAAAGGAAAAGAGAGGAGAGGAGAGGAGAAGCAAAAGCCTTGTACATTTGTACCAAAAGAGGTAAAGAAGAATATTCCTAGTAGAATGGTTTGTAATAGCAATAAAACTAGGAATCACTGGTATCCATTGTGATATACACTTGAGTCGTGTACATCAGTGAGAACTAAGAGCCAAGATAGTATGGACTATTACATTCACCTTAGAAATATGATATAATATAAATTACTGAGGAACACAGTAAATATGACCTTATTAAGCTCAAATGCAAAGAAAACTAAACAACATAGTATTTAAAGATACATAAACATGTGATAGAACTGTTAAAAGTACTGGAATGATAAAATTCAGGAGAAAGAAAAGCAATCATATGTTCTAATTCTGAAATGGTCTCATTGGTTTCCATTGAAACAAGCAGGTTTTATGTACCTCAAATGTAGTATGGCATAATCTTTTTTATGTATGTATTTACTTTGAGTTCCGGGATACATGTGCGGGATGCGCAGGTTTGTAAACATAGATAAATGTGTGCATGGTGGTTTGCTGCACCTATCAACTCATCACCTAGGTATTAAGCCCTGCATGCATTAGCTATTTATCCTGATGTTCTCCCTCCTCCTGCCCCCCTGCAACAGGCCCCAGTGTATGTTGTTCCTTTCTCTGTGTTCTCATTGTTCAGCTCCCCACTGCACACTCTTAAACAATCATTATGTTTCACTGTGATCAGTAATGTGGGGGTGGGGTAAAAGCAGAGAACTTGGAACTCCTGAGCGGGGGTCAAAGGCAGTAAATCTTCATCCACTGAAGGCAAAGTTGATATTTAGAAATTCATTCAAAGTAAAAGCTAGTGAACAAAGGGAGATAAGGAGATAATTAAGTAGTAACCTTTTTTGCAACTTACATAACTAACAAACTTAAGTGCTTTCTAAAAAAAAAAAATTCTAAAATTTGCTATATAAGGGCAACTTCACTGAAATGATTGCCGAGGCTTCCATGTGAGTGCTTGTAATGGGAGATAGCTCATTCGATAGATGCACCTTGGTGTGTTTGCTTAAGAAACAGAAAAATTGACTCATTTGATTTGTTCATGAAAGTCTTACCAGGAAAATAAATGAAAACAATTTCACCTAAAACGTCTGTTAACTTTAGCACTGAATCTTTGGATGTAATTTACATAATTCGTAAAATAGATTGATCTAGGTCCATGTCGATGATGAAATTTTCATTATAGTGATAGACTTTCATTTTCCTCATAAAATCTACACATACTTAAATTATAACAACTTCTGCTTTTGAATTAATCCAGTCTACATCATGTTTTTCAGTCATCAACTATTACATGTGAAATGCCTTTACCATCAAACTGGCTCAAGGTTACTGCCTTCACTCAGAAAGATAGCGTTTTCCTTCTCCCCACTGTGGTCCCTGCCTCTCAACCTACAACCCTACATTTCAGAAAGTAATTTTCCCGTATGAAATTTTCTTACTGTCTTCTAAGGTAGTGGCTGCAAAATGGTACCTATCTCTGCTTTTATTTTGCATCATCAGTGTTCATGACTTTAAGAGTCTATTCATGTGCTTACTCACTATTTTTGTTTTATAACATTTCTTGGTGTATTTATTTTGCCTATTTTTTTTTCTGTTGGAGTGTTTTTATCTCATTGATTTTGGGGAGTTTTTTTTTTTTTTATACAACCCTACCTTTCAGAAATATGCCCTTTCATTCATAGGAGATGTATAAGTACGTGTCCATATGCTTACTATTTTGAGTCAGCGTTTTTCCTAATTTTCTAAATTTGAAATCTTGGTTGTTCATATACAAGAGGCCAGACTCAGCATCTATGAGATGTTTAGATTCAAAGGTATTCACGGCAGCGAAGCAGCCAACTCCTCCAAGCAAGAGCACCTAGGGGAGCTTGTGGAGCAGAGGAAAGCACGTTTTGCAGGATGTGGCTATGGGCCGCAGGCATTCTGCATACAGATTTACTCCAAAGTTGGATATAGGAAATTAGTCCCTTTACTAGCAGTTGTCTTTGGCCTCTTGGAATAGCTGCTTTCTTAATCTGCTCTTTGTGTCCTGCCCAGGAACATTCTAGCTGTTCCAAAGGTTTTCTGGGTGTGCGCCTGTGCTTTCTATGTCCGTGTGTAAAGTAGGAGAGAAGCATCACGTGAGGTTGGATTAAGAAAATTTAGGTGTATTGCACCATATTGAAAGGGCCCTTTGATGAGTGGGAGCCTATCTTTTTTTTCAAAACTAGCGATTTTACTTTACATAAGCATTCGTCAAAAGCTGAGGGGAGTTCTTTGATGTTTCACGTGGTTTTTTCTATTTCCTCTCTTACAGATACAGAATTCATCTACAGAGAACAGAAAGGAACAGTGAGACTGTGGAATGTTGAAACAAATACTTCTACTGTCTTAATAGAAGGCAAAAAAATTGTAAGTACCCTCTTTAATGGCCAGGATAATTTCGGTTTTTCTTCCTGCAAGTCAATAAAGCAGAAAATGACTTTTGGTTTCAACTTTTCGCATAGCCAAGGAGAAGCAATAAACTTGTAATACTACAGGCTGAGCAACCAAAGATAATGTGAAATTGAAACCACACTAATTTAATAAGATAAAAGCACTGTTTCTTTCAGTGTCCGGGAAATTTCTCTGCAGGTGTTGGGAACAAGTGTTGCATATCATATATAATTAAAAGATAAAGTCCTAAGGCTTTTACACATTTACAGAACAATTGCAATAATGCATGTAGAATACTTCAGGAGAATTTGCTCAATCCTGTTTAAAAAAAGCTCATCTCCACATGCATAGGAAGTATTAACTTAGGTACTGTGACTGTATTTACCCTAATTATATTAAGTGATGCTTATGCGTTAAAGCAAATACTGAGTCAATATGAATGCCACTGCTTTATAATTTGGGAAAACTTGTTTTCCCAAATATATGTGTATTTTTTGAGACAGGATCTCACTCCATTGCCCAGGCTGGAGTGAAGTGGTGCAATCATGGCTCATTGTGGCCTTGACCTCCCAAGCTCAGGCAATCCTCCCACCTCAGCCTCCTACGTAGCTGGTACTACAGGCATGTGCCACCATGCCCAGCTAATTGATTTCGGTTTGGTTTGTAGAGATAGCGTCTCACTATGTTGCCCAGGCTGGTCTTGAACTCCTGTACTCAAGCAATCCTCCTGTCTTGGCCTCCCAAAGTGCCAGGATTACAGGCCTGAGCCACTGTATCTGACCCCAAAGATTTAAATGGCATTAAGATTTGATGTTCATGTATGGTTAAAGATATGTATTAGAAACATTGACAGAAGTTATATACCAAAATCAATTTAAAGAGAATGAACATTTTGTTTGTTTACAAAATGTTCAGACTCTTATTCGAATAAATAAATCTCCAACTCTAAGCAGTTGATTCTTTTCTTGTTTGAGACACTGGGGAAATCAAAGGACGGAACTAAGGTTAAATCTATGTTAAAAAAGCAAGAATTGAAACAGGCTGTGAATCCTGAGTTACAGCGATCACAACAGGGTTCTGGTATGAATCAGAAACACAGAAATCCTAGAATCCTGTAATCCAGGATTAGAGGAGGTTGTAAAAGAAAAAATTAATCGGTTCCCTGGTTTTACAGATAAGGATACTGAACCCAGACTTAGAGCATGAGTCTCCCAGCTCACTGAGGGCTGAGGGAGCGTTCAGGCGGGGTCCCAGAAGCCTGCATTCCAGGGAGAAGGAAGGATGGCTTCATCTTTACCCCACCCCACCCCAGACCCACAGAAATACTGTGCTGCCTCCCTCTCCCTCCTAAAGAACATGGAACTTGCTAGTTAAATACTGCCGTTTCTTTTCTTTTGCATAAAGATACCTTTTATTAAAAGGTTTGCTGGGATTTAATATTAGGTGGATGCTGCCCTTAACATACACTGCAGGTGTAAGGAAGGCCGTGCGGTGTTGGATGATGGCGTAGTTCCAAAAACCATCACTTGATTGAATGAAATAGTATTCTGCAAAGTAGGACCTAGGACAAATGCATGTGCCTGCATTTTTGCATTAAAAAAATCATCTTTGGTAGAATTATTCCCTTAAGAGAATCTGATTCAACTCATTTAGAAATACTAACGTTGCAGAAATGGTTTTCTAATATTAATAGAGAGGATAAAATGATCAGACTGTTGCTGAGCGTGAGTGCATTTTAATGTCAGAATGTTATTATTTCCTGTGAGGATGTCAGTTTAGTCAAGGCAGTGTTGTACAAAACAGCAGCTCTTAGCAATGAAATACATGAATGTGAGCCGCCTTCTTGTTTTAAAATCAATAGCTTGTAACAGATCATATATTTTAACTGAAGTTATTTTAGCCAAGTCCCCTTTAATAAGGTGACTTCAGAAACCACCATGGGTAAAGAAAAGTCCTCATCTCACAAATTTGCTGGCTTATTCTATGTAATGCAATCCTTTTTTTTTTTTCCTTAAAATGTCATTTTTCCATTCATTTTATAAACATTTATTAAACACCAAATGTATACAGCCTAATGGGTTCATTATTCCTTTCTCAAAGCTACATTTAAATGCTCCTGTCAACAGACTCAAAATAAAGAAAACAAAAAACGTGTCATTTAGCAGTCTGCATTCTAATTTAATTTAATCTGGATTTAATTTCCACAGAGCCACTTAGTCATTTAAAATTATCATGCCTCAATTGCTCTATCTCCAAATTAAAGCTGATTTCTTCTGCCAGCCCAGAACGTGGGTACTCTGTGAGATCCAGCAATGGAATATGTGTATGCTCTGTGTGTTTTCATGAGCAAGTACTGAGAAGGTGAAGCCTGGTGTTCCACAGGGGCCAGAGCTTGGAGGATCGTCCACAGCCCAAAGGAGGACGTTGGACTGGGAATGGGGAGCAGTAGCTCTTCCGTATTCTGTTCTCTTGCCTTCCTGGTGACTGATCAGGTGTTTTCTTCTTATTTGAATTCCAGAAGCTGTGAGCTTGTATAAATGATAAAAAGCAATCTGAGACCAACTTTAATTTTTAAGTTGGTCTATAAAACAGCCTTAAACAGATTGAGAAATGGAAAGGAATTGGTAAATTATATGGTCAGCAGAATTTTAAAATATTCCCTACAAACAACCTCTAATAACCTCATTCTCTTTCCCCACCCAGTAAAAACAGACCCTCATCGTAACTGATCACTGCAAGGTACCAAAGCCTGTTTGCCTCCAGCTTCTTCTTTGCTCCTATGCTTACTGAGATTGGCTCTTACATGGGACAAGTAGATAGAAGGGCCTGCAAATCACTGCAAACATTATGTCAATCCAGCAAGAAAGCTTTTAAGATTGCTGGTGATTAAGCAAATTCAGAACTTGTGCTAAGTTCTGTATTTACATGGAGGTATTTCACCTTGCCTTCCCCCAAACAATTTCTTTTGACTAAATGTACTAATTCAATCATCCTTTATTGTGCTTCTAAATGGTAGAAATCATGAAATATTTCACAATACCACAAACACTTTATATTGTTGAGTTCAGGCCAGGTGCAGTGGTTCATGCCTGTAATTCCAGCACTTTGGGAGGCCGAGGCGGGCAGATCACTTGAAGTCAGGAGTTCGAGACCAGTATGGCCAATGTGATGAAACGCTATCTCTACTAAAAATTAAAAAGTTAGCTGGGCGTGGTGGAGCATGCCTGTAATCCCAGCTACTTGGGAAGCTGAGGCAAGAGAATCACTTGAACCTGAGAGTTGGAGGTTGCAGTGAGTCGAGATTGTTCTACTGCACTCCAGCCTGGGCAACAGAGTGAGACTCCATCTCAAAAAAAGAAAAGAGTTTCTGTATGTGTATACATTTAAAATTCTATGATGATTATATTATGGTTCACAATTTGGGGGGGCGTTCTTTTGAGAGAGAGAGATATATATATGTATCTATAGTAGGCTCTTTCTTAATCCTTATTATTTGTATATATAGATATATATATGTATATATAGTAGGCTATTTCTTAATCCTTATTATTTGATAGCATATCATATTTGATGGTAGCTAAGAATTGAGTTTTAGAAAACATTTATCAAAATGTCTTGATCCATTTCCTCTTTTGAAAATTTTTGAAGTGTTTGTCTACATTTCTACAGAAAATGAATCAAATAAAGGTACAGTTGTCCCCAAAGCACAAGCACATCATCTCTGAAGTAGCTCTCCTCAGTTATACAGACCGCAGCCCAGTTCTAAACTCACTGGAGCAGGTTCTGTTTGGGATTTATTTTTGTCTCCCACATAATGCTCAGCACCATGACCTGCACATAGTAGGTGCTCCATTGCTATGTGTTTTATGAATGACTGCTCTAGAGTAACAAATCAATAGAGTTGAGCAGTTTTCCAGAAACATCCACGTGAGTGAGAGGTGTGGAGGGGCATTCAGCACTAGGGTCATGACTGAACTTGAGATCTACCTTCCAGCCTTAGCCTTGTGCTCTGCTAGGGTCATGACTTTGAGCTTCAGATCTACCTCCCGGCATTGGCCTTGTGCTCTGCTCAGGAACAGCAGGACCCCAGCCAGTTGCACAGGGTCTGAATGTCCAGTCTTATCCCTCAGGAGTGTCATAGGACTGAATTACAGATGTAACAGCTGGAACGTGGGTATACGCCACATGTGGATTCCAGAGCGTTAGGCTAGACCAGAGAGCCTGGGTTGGGCTCAAGGCCCAGGCAGGAGGAGTGGGGTGGTTCTATGAAGGAAGATACAGAGGATGACCAAGTCCAGAGGAGCATGGCAACGATGCTTGCGCATGTGGGTGGCTGCGTGGGTCCAGGCAGCAGCAGCAGACAGTGGAATCCATGCCCCTTTAGTTTTGAGGGCGATCCCTCATGAAGCTGGGTGTAGCCTGCATCCAGAGTGAGGCAGAGGCATCCAGAGCTGGTAATTACAGCAGGAGGCACGCTCAGAATTCTAAACATCAACAAACAATCAAACCTAAGCTCACTTTTACTTGAATTATGTGTTTGATGTCGCAGAAATTCCGTGACATTACACTTTACCCTTTAAAAAACAATTTTAGATGTCAATGTTATTTTATTTTTTATGCTCCTCATAAGACTCTTTTCAACAAGTTAGCACATCTTATAAAATGACCTTTGTTCTATTATGTATCTTGTTTTCTTTTTTCCTAAAAAAAGGAACCATCACAAATATATCTCATGGTCCAAAATTGGATCTTTGGATGTTTGGCCAATGGTTGCCTGGTTCCTAAAGTTCTCATGAATTTTTCTTTTCTAAGCAGGACGCTGACTTCTTTTTGCTTTCCCTCCCTCCCTCCTTTTCTCCTTCCTTCCTTCCTTTCTTCCTTCCTTCCTTCCTTCCTTCCTTCCTTCTTTTCCAGTAGAAATACACTTAAAATAGCCTTAATACATTTTGCTGAATTTAATTAAATAGATTTCTTGGGGACTTAATTCTTACAAAAATTTAACACCATCTCTCCAATTCTTTTAAAACATAATGGAGCAAAAATTATCAGAAGGATGAAGTGTTTCACCAGTGCTTAAGATTTAGATATTTAAAGCTGAAATAGTCTTTAGAGATTGTGTCTTTCAAACTCTTCTTTTATAAGATGAGGAAACTAAGAATTTCTAAGAACAGTTCTCTGGCTTAACTTCCATTGATAGTGCTGTGGACCTAATGCACCAGTTCAGAATGAATCAGTGTATTGACCTGTGTCACTCATACTGTTTAGGCCCTTTTTACTGATAATGCTAGCGGTGACAAGAAGCGTTAAGATTTATATAATCATTCATTTTATCACTTAAATTCTTCCAGGTGTTTGGAAAGCAACTTGGCAATACATGTCAGGAGCAGTAACAGTATTGATGCATTTTTATTTGCTCCGGAGAATGCTTCATAATAATCTAAAATGTACAAAGTTGCAGCACTACTTGTTAATACAATAGTGAAAATACTTGAAACTAGGAAAATGAGATAACTTTTTTAAAAAAAGATAAAATATGATGTATTAATTAAAATAATAGTTATGAAGGGTATGTAGTGATACAAAAAAAATTATGATATTGTATTAAATTTTAAAAGGAATACAATATACTAGTTTAACAACTATATATATTGAAAGGCTAGAAAGTGAATACTGAACTATGAAAATACTTAATCTTGTTGGATGGTGAAATTTTGTGTATTATTTTCTAGTGCGGTGATTTCCATAATTGCCATTTCAAGGCCATTTATTCAATAATTTTAATCAGGATTTTAAAAGTTTGGCTTCATCTTTCAAAAACAGCAGACTGCCTTCTCACAATGAATATGTAAGAGCTGTAGACAGTTCCTGGAAATTCTTGAAAGGGAAAATAAGTCGATTATTTTTTTAAAAAAGCATTCTGTTGTTATGCTTATGTCAGGCTTTCTCCATTTTTATGTCTTGTTTTAATTACTAATTTATTTGTTTTAATTGCTTATTTTAATGACCAAATTAACATCTAAATGAAATGTGTTTTTTCTAAGTTATATCCCTCTTGATTTTATATAATCATAGATGTAGAATTTGAATTTTTATCTCTGTCTCTAAAAATTAATTAATTCTGACTCTTCCCAGAAAGAGACATAAATAGGCAAGTATTATTAGAATCATTCCAAAATAAGAAGAACAGATAATAGGCCTGTTTGTGCTACCAGAGGAACTCCAGAATGTGGTTGAGATTAGAACGCGAGACTACATTCTTTTTACTTCTTCAAATAAACTCCACTGGATGCTTGACCCTTACGTCAATAATTCTCACTTTATTCTATGTCATTTAATGTCTGTCAAATGCTTCATGCGCTAGTCCTCTCAGCCCTGAAACAGCGTCAATTTGGAAGGAAAAAGAAGCCCACTTTCTTGTCTCTTTCTCTTTTCTGTTGTGCACAGAGCCCAGTGCACTGTTGAACAGGAAGCACAGGATGCTCTGACAGGTGTCATCTCAGCCAGGAACAGGCTGGCCCTGGGGAAGTGGGCTTGGCCTCAGTTTCAGTTCCTGTTGTCCTGAGTTCACTGACCGCTGACAACCACGACGGTGGCTGCAACTTCAGTGGGCCAGCAATGGCCCGCGGGCCATCTCTAATCTGAGGCTGGGTTTTACTTAGCATGTCAGTGAAAACCGTGAGGGGAAACAGCCGTGGTTTTGTGTATGGTTGAGAGGGCATAAACTGGCAGCTCGCGATGCCCACTGACATGTTTTGTTTGGCCCACAGAGTGGTTTTTACAAACTAAAACCCAGATTTCTGGCGTCTCTTGAAAAATACAAAGATCTGGCAGCAGCAAGATCCTCATTTGCTCACGAAGAGCAAAATTTGGCTGGAGCTAGAAGGCAGCTGGCCCCTCAGACAGGACAGGGGCTGACTAGCCCTGCAGTGACCCACACTCACTGACTTCTAAGCAGACTGACCTCTGAGTTCAAAACCCCTTGTAGTTCAGGAACAAAAGGGTGGCATAAAAACTCAATGTCTTCTGCAAGAACATTGCAGACTGTGAGAAATCGTAGCACAAACTGTCTCAGTATCATCTGTATTCGTTTCTGTCTGTACAATTCCCTGGATTGTCTTTGTCCCCTTATGTCATTATTTCATTTTTCTCCTGTGTCTCAGATGGTCTCTCTCTCTCTCTCTCGTCTTTTTTTTTTTTCCTTTTCTCTTTCTCGTCCTACTTTTCTCTCTCCTGCCTTTTCTTTTTCTACTTCTGTTAATACAAGATAGAACAGAAAACAAGTATAGTTTACTTACTTATTCT
>NW_012101299.1:1358112-1382029 GCF_000951045.1 Mandrillus leucophaeus
AAAAAAAAAAAAATCTGAAAAGAAGTACAGTAGTGGTTTAATCTTTCTGACCCCAGAGCTACTGTTCCCTGCAGGCTGAGGGTGGTGTACCATCACTCCTCCATCACACGTATACTCTGCCATGTGACAGTCAGGGAAGGCCTTCTCTGGGCAAGGCCCTGACTAGGCAAGGTGGTGGGTGGATACAGTGATTAATAAAACACAGATTTCTACTCTTATGTAGCTTTCAGCCTGCATGTAAAAGAAGTAGTTGTTTCAACATAATATATTTTGCAACAGCGGTATTAATCCAATGTGCAATGAGAACAAGGTAAGAAAGATCAAGAGGAGGATTGCTATGAACTCTAGATAGAGGCTTGCAGAAGGAACATTTCAGCAGTCCTTGAATATGGGAGAAAAGTCGGAAATGGCATAATAGGCAAAATGAAAAGATTGGATAAATCCACATTTCAGGGGTAGACAGTGTGGTTAGTAGGTTGTTTTGGGAGGGGCTTGAAAAGTTGTGGCTGGAAGGTCTAGGGAAAAGATGGAGAGAGGCCTTCAGGAAGCTTCTATTGTGTGTAGTCTTTAGTCTGTAGCACATGGAAAGGTATCAACCAAAATTAAAGCTACTGAAGCAGAAATAATGTAATAAAGGTTTCTTGGAAGCCACATGTGAGAATCGATCTGGGGAAACCTACCAACAAAGTTGGACGTGTTCCAGAATCTGTTGCAAGCTGGAAGGCTTTCAGAAAGTTTAGGAGAAGGGGACAGCTCATATCAGAGTTGTCCTTTATCATGAAGGGGTACAATAAAGAGATTACAATCACTGAAGATGGATTGCAACACACAGGCTAAGATGCCTACGTGCAAGACAATCAGTAAAACTTCATGATTCAGAGGCAAATCAGCGTCCTTTTCAGTGTCAGTAAATCACACAGGACGTCGACAATTTGAAGAGCCCACAGTAAGACTGTTTACTTAGCAACAAGATGACACACAAGACTTCTTCCCCCGGTGACTTCACTTGGAAGTTTGCCTAATGTGACCTGTAGGGTATCATTTCCCTCTTTTGATTAAAAAAAAAAATCTAACCTTGGAAGCATTGATGATCAGTCTCCACTTAGGTTAGAAGGGTAGACATCCTTCTTTCCTTCCTTGGCTCTGGGAAGGCTCATTCCCAAGAAGTCACATCCCTGAGTGAGGAGAACAAACCTTGTCATCGCATGTGGGCCAGGTTGCTAGCACCATGGAGTAGATCATGACATGAGGTTACTTGCCATTCTCCTGAATAGTGAATCAACCTCCAGTCTCTGGATGATCATTATTTTGGCCTTAGCTGTCGAGGCATAGTTTACAAATTCTGGAGAATTCAGGTACAGAGAAAGGAAAATGTTTCAATTTTATTCACAAAAGTATACTTTACCTGATTGTTTTCAAATACAAGTAGCTCCTTTATAATTTTTAGAAATATGTTTTGCTATGGTTTAGTTTTCTTATTTTATTTGGAAATAAAGATTTAATGAGTAGTATTTAAATTGAACATAAAGATTGAAAATTACATAAATATTGTTTATAAAAGTTTATCCCGTTTATATTTACCTAATTTATTTATTTTTAACAGTTTACCTGGATTGCTTGTGAAAATTGAGATATTGGACAAAGTTAGTCATTATTTCAAGTTACTTCCTTGTTAACCATTTTTATGGCCTGTGAGTATCAGATGCTCATTTAAGGAAGGAGTTTAGGTTAAATATATGCGTATTTTGCTAATAACTCAGAAGATACAGCTGTTTTCATTTAACCAACAAGATTAAACTAGTCTTACCTATCAAAAAATTACACAAAAATCATTCTGGTTTTGGCTAGGCTTGTAGTTTTATAACCTTTGTGCCAAACCCTGACATTTAAAAATATCTATCAGAGACAAATATAAAAATGTCTTCCAAGTATAATGAGACAAAAGGGAGTGCTGACAATCTTGAAGACATTTCTACTTTTATTTTATCAATAATTTTAAAACCAGCTTGTTTATTAAAGGTAAAGATTAACTTAAGTCACGTGAACTTGGGAAATATTTGTGTTTACTAATTTATGAGTGCTCATTTATTTATGTTGATTTGGTACCAGGTAGACACAACAAATGATACATCTAAATACGTGTAAACACATCTAAACATACACAAACACAAATAAAGATTTTACAGCTTTCATTTTAGAATTTTCCTTTTTTTTTTTTTTTTTTTTTGAGATGAAGTTTTGCCCTTGCTGCCCAAGCTGGAGTGCAATGGCGCGATCTCAGCTCACTGCAACCTCCGCCTCCCAGGTTCCAGCAATTTGCCAGCCTCAGCCTCCTGAGTAGCTGGGATTACAGGCGTGCGCCACCACGCCCGGCTAATTTTTTGTATTTTTAGTAGAGACAGGGTTTCACCACACAAACT
The DNA here is from genome assembly GCF_000951045.1 of Mandrillus leucophaeus. Lineage (NCBI taxonomy): Eukaryota > Metazoa > Chordata > Mammalia > Primates > Cercopithecidae > Mandrillus > Mandrillus leucophaeus. The sequence continues at coordinate 1,360,533 of NW_012101299.1, forward strand.
CACTAATTTATAAAAGACAGCTGGATCCAAATTACATTTCTGACAAAATTGGGACTATTCATATGGCTAAATTTTTTTGCCCCTATGGGTAATCTGATGAAAGCTGTGGACCAAAAGTTTGGGTAAAGCAGTTTCCACGTAAGTTTGATTTTTAAAAACTTCTTTTACCATTTTTTGTAAGTTTCAAATGAGTTAAATTTTCAGTGTTTACATTTTACCTAAAAACTGACCAAATTGCATAATAAAGACAAAATCTCCAAGTAGTCTTGAAATAGTAACAGATCTATCTTGTGTTTGCTGGTCTTGTTTGATTAGGAAATGCAGGTAGGAAAAATTTTTTAGCAGTTTCTCTCTTTTTTTGGGGGGGGCGGGGGGTGGGTGGTGCTTTTTCCTTTCAGCCTTTGTAGCAGAAAGAGCAAAATTTTTGTGCTAGACGCAGATATAGGATTGCTCTGAGCTCAAGATTCTGACTTATTAGACCTGAGGGCCTAACTTTTCTAAACATTTATCTATCTTTTTCCTTTAGATTATTAATTGTTCAATTAAGCATTCCATTTTAATACGAGTGGCTGAATCTATTTTACCAATGCCAGTGGAAGATCAGGATCATAAATGGTCTGGCAAAGCTTGCAATAAATCAATTGGTATCATTCATTAGTTTCAGTTTAGAAAAAAAATTGTTGGATCCGTATTGTTATAATCTCAGTAATTTCATTCTCATGCTGTAGTCCTTCCATTTGCTCCTTTTGTTCCAAATTCATGTATTTCCCTCTTTTGAGAGAGAAGGAAATGTGTGCATTGTGAAATTCCAAAAATCTCTGCCTAAGAAATGTACGGGAGCTGAGGGAACAAGCAGAGACGGATGAGGAGTGAGGAGCCGTTGGAGGTGAAAGGGACAAAGTCTCTGAAGTCTTTTTCAGTGCAGCAATAGTCGCGAATATCCTCTTGTTTACCTCTTGAATGCAGACATTTTTTTCTTTCAAAATTTCTTATAGAACCTTCTAGGTGCTGTTGGAAGTAAGTCTTCCATTCAATTTGTCTGATTCTAAATCCAGTTTTTTCCAATTGTGTGCCCAAGTAAATCATTTTAGGCATTTCAAAAGATCCCCATTTTGGACGTTGCTGCTTATGACCATGCCAGGTTAGGTGGATCCACTTATCTAAGCCCTTGCAGGTAAAAGGACCAAAAGTATTGTGCATAAAACCAGCTGGCATTGATTAGAGGCAGTGCACTCTCAGTCTCAGAAGACCTCCTTTCCATTGTGATTATTTTGGGTGAGACCAGCTATGCAGTGGAGCGAAAGTGCCCCTCATGCCATCACTGAGGAAAAGTGCTTTCACACCAAACCTCCAGGGAAAAATTCACAGAGCTATTTTACCCTGCCCTAAACTTCAGCAAAAACCCTTACCTTGAATTTGTAACAAGGACACTCGTTCTGAGAAAGACATTGTATTTTCTAGCCAAGGAGAAAGCCAGTTTCAAAAAAAATCACAACTTCAACCAAGACGGGAAGTTTGTTGATTTCAGGAAGAACTCATCTGTAGCACCCAGCAGGGGCATCCAAGCTCACAACGGGTTTGTTGCCAGGATCTGCATGAAGGTTGGAAGCTGTGCTGGATGGTCCAGGGAGGTCACTCCAAAGCCTACTGGCTACACCATAATGCTGACAGAAATTAAGGCTGTTGAGGCAGAAATAATTTGATAAAAGGTGTATTGGAAGCCAAATGTGATTATTAGCCCAGGCAGACACACCAACAAAGTTGAGAGTGTTCCAGAGTCTGTTACAAGTTGAAAGGCTTTTATAAGAAAGCTTAAGAGAAGGGAGGGGACCCCTCATATCTGAATTGTCCTTTTCATTGCAGGGTATGATACAGGGCTTACAATCATTGGCTACCAATTGCAACATGCAGGCTGAAATGTCTGTATGCAAGAAAATTCATAAAACTTCTTGATTCAGAAACCGATCAGCATTTTTTCAAGGTCAGTAGGTCATACAATAATCAGCCACATCAACAGTTTGGGGAACTCATGGTAAGATTCTTTACACAGGGACAAGACGTCACCATGCAGCACAAGGCGGGTTAGAATTTTTGAGCTGGACCAAGCCACTGTGCTTTAGGAAAATAACTCTAACCAATAAAAAAAGAGGACTATAGAAGGTAAAGGTTGTAAACAAAACATCGACAGGGGCTGCTTCAAGTCCAGGTGAATGTGATGGAGGTCTTAAATTAAGGCAATGGCTTTGAAGACACAGAGGAGAAGTTGGTTTAAGTTACATCACAGGAGTAGAACTGATAACACTTGACTTCATTTTGTGTACAGGCAGATGAGATTAAACAATATTCTATGTTGTCTGGGGTTTTTCAAGCCTTGGTCTTGGGTGGGGAGATGTCAAACTCAGAAACTGAAGTGGGGAGAATAACAGATTGTGAAGCAGAAAACCAAAGCCACTTTGAGGAATAAGCTACTACAAGGTATATGTAGAGTTCATTAACTAATAGTTGATACTTTGAGTGCTTACGGTGTGACTAAAGAATCCTAAACACTCTACTTTCATTATCTTATTTAACCAAAATCCTTAGGAACTCTATAAGCTTCAGTACTTTATTATTATTTTAAAGATCAGAAAAAAGAAGTTTAAAAACCTTTTTCTAAGTCACTCAGCTGATAACGGATAGTCCTGAGAGCTGAACTCAGCTTTGTCTAATTCCAAACTAAATTATTTCTAGACTGCATACAAGATCCGGCTGTAGCCTTGGTTGCTGCAGTTGTAAGATGGGGCTGAGGCCATTAATTCCATTACTGAAAAGGATGCCACCACTTCAAACACTGTGTTCATGTCTGTGAGTCCATCATTACCTATCACCTGATTGCTCCTGGAAGCCACTACATTTGTCCTAAAACAAAGACTAGAGATGCAAAACATTGAGTCAGTTTAGCCTAATGCAAAAAAAAAAAAAAAAAAAAATTGCTGGCACAGCTGTCCTGGGGAATGATCTGTTTCAAGGTTAGACAGAACTGAGCTGTAAACCATCTGGACACTTTTTCAATGTGGATATTTAATCATCTTTCTACTCTGTAGCATCTATGTTTTCAGGTTTTCTCTGACTCAGTAAATGCAGTGCTGGGAGCAGCACCTGAGTCTATCTGATTTAAAATTAAATTATTCTTGGGTGAATTCAGGGCCCAGAGGCAGTCTGTGGCCACTATCATTAACATTATCACCAGGCCCAAGTATTCTGTCTTTCTCATTGACCAGGAAGGGAGAATATGATCATCTATTTATGTTAAATTTGATGTGTGCGCCCACAGAGTTGCACATAGCATCCTCCTGTAACAATCTTTGCAGTATTTGTCTTTTGTTGATTGTTATTCATCTTGTATATTTAGGGTTTTTTTAATTACGTGTTTCATTTGGAGGTTGTATTCAAAAAAGCCTCTGGGTATATTTATGCTATCTACCATTCATTTCCCTTCTATTACTTGACAAATTGGGGGCATTATCATTTTATATCTCTTTCTTCCACTAACAGCCACCTTTTCTTCTCTGCATTTATTATCACATACGTATTTATCTACTACAGGAAAAACAAACCAATCCTTTAGATATGTATCTCCTCAGAAACATGCTTAGAATTTTATATAAATGGGACAATCATACATGTAGACCAGTATTTTTAAAGTCAGCATAATGTTATTAAAAATTGTGTGATTGATATAACTGGTAGCCCCAGGTAATGCAAAATGTGAAATACTGTAAACACCCATCTCTTTAGTAAGTATAAAAGTTATAAGCAAAATATTAACAAGTGGAGTTCAGCTATGTACCAAAATCATAATATGCTAAAGTAAGGTTTAATGATTACAACAGCATTTAAATAGCAGGAAATCCATCAACAAAATGTATTAGAACTACAAAATGATAGAAAAATCCTTATGATTAAGTTGCTAGATGCTGAAAAAGGGATCTCATAAAGTTTATCAACAGCTCCTAATAAAAATCCTTGCTAATGTAAGAATAAATAATTGCTTAAATATGCTAAAGTTTGTTTACCAAAAACCAACCATCAGTGAAAACCATTTAAATGACAAACAGTAAAACCATTTCAATTATAGTCAGGTATCAGGCAAGAATACTCATCATCACCATTAATATTTAATATGTTCTTGAAGAAAGTGCAACCAAACCAAATGATTGAAATAAGAAAGAACTAGAAAATAAAAGAAAAAAAAAAGACATCTTTTCTCTCATAATAGAATTTTATTTCTGAAAAACCTAAAGTACATTAGTTTTTTTAAAACTAATAAGAATATATCTTAATATGGCTAAATACAAGAAATATATTATGAAATGAATAACTTTTCTCTTCACCAATATAAATACCTTGAAGTGAAAATGAAGAACATATTCCATTCATAAAAAGAACAAAAATATAAAAAGACATAAAATAAATCTGACATGAACTTCAGAAGACTGAATAAAGCAAACTATAAGATCTTGTTAAAAATTTGAAAACATTAAAGAAATGATATAATATTAAATAAGAAAACAATATTTAAAATGTTAATTATTTGAAAATTGATATCAAATTTTAATACAACCCTAATTAGAACTCTGAAACAACTTTAGTGTTAAACATTTTGCAAAATGATCTTGATTGTCATATATAAGAATAAACACCTTTGTGTAGCCATGAAAGCATTTCAAAATGCATAGTAATGTATACTCTTTTACCAGAAGTGAAAACACAAAAGAATGACATTATATTCAACTCCACAACAATAATAGCTAACACTTTGAGTACTTATTATGTACCAGGTATTGTAATTACTTTATTAAATTTGTGTATCAAGTACGAGGTAGGTATAAATATTAACAATACTTTACAGAGACACAAAAAATTGAGAAAATTTCAATGTCTCTCATAGTGAATGGTATAAACAGGATATGAATCACAGGCTTTCTGAATCCATAGTCCAAGCTTAAAGCCATCAAACTTTGTATAGGAATAGCAAAGAGAGTGGTGAAAAACTAGAGAATCTGAAAGAAGCTTCCAATGTAAGTGAGTATTTGACATGAGAAACACCAGGGGTAGGGTGACACACTTAGAACACAGTGCTGGCATACCTAACTCTTCATCTACAAAGACGTGATGTAAGTCTCATTGTACAAATATACAAAATTAAGTTCCAATTGAATTAGAGGCTTAAATGTTTTTAAAAGTCTGTAATTTGGTTTCATAAAAAGAGAGAACTTATTAATCAAAATTGGAAATTCTGAAGTTATAAAAGATAGCCATATTTAATTTTCCATATAACATTTTAAATTTTAATTTTAAAAAAGACAAAATTAGTAGACAAATAATGGACAATATTTATAATCCAGGTAACAAGTAAAAGGAGCATATCTACAACTGACAAGGAATTTTTCCAAATTGAGCACAAAAAGACAAATAAATAATCGAAAAAGAACAAAAATATTTTAGAATTAGCCCAATCAAGCCTGAAACCAAGGCCTGCTTTGCCTGGGAAATTGATCTTTGATTCATAGAGCAAATGTTCTAGAATGTGTTAGATGTTTTTCACATTCATTATTTGCACTTGGTAAGAAGGTAGACCTACAGCTCAAAATGTGTACAACTGCTGGGTGCATGGAGACTGGGGTGGTCAGAAATGCATGGAATCACACCTAACTATGGCAGTGGTGAGTTTCTCAAATTGAAAACTGAAATTCTCACTGTCTCCAGCGATATCATTAGCAATTGACCCTCCATCAAGGAATGCGACCCGGACTAATTTCTAAGTGTAGAAAGTTGCATTCTTTGCTGGTTTCTTTTGGTGTTGTTGCACATCAGCCCCATTGTTGCCACCCTTGTAACAGCTGAGGATGTAATCATTCCTTTCTTCAGCAAACCTCTAGGGAGCATCTATTATAACACAGTCACTGTTAGGCACTGGGAATAGAGCTGTGGCAAAACAGATGAAAATTTGCTTCTTGGCTTCTGGTCCTGGCCATGAGACTATAAGAGGATTAGAATTACCCTCCTAACATAAACAACTATAAAATGGGATAAAATGTGGAGAAAAAAATCAGTTTTCATGTATTGGACAACAGGCAGTGCACAGCTGTGATCCCTGAGAAAAGAAAAACATATAAATGAACCATGCCATCCTCTGGGCTTTCTGCGTGAATGCTGGACTGCAGCACCAAGGGGAAAAATTCAAGACCTGCAGTCTTGCCAAGTTAAGAAGACAGAAGTCAGAGTTCAAGGAAAGAAGGTGGCTGCAGGTGATGAGACACAGGACTCAAAAGGAGGAAACTAACTAGAGAATATTCACAAAATCTATTTAAGTAATTGCTTTTAATGGTAAAAACCACAATGACTTTATTATTATTATTATTATACTTTAAGTTTTTGGGTACATGTGCAGAATGTGCAGGTTTGTAACACAGGTATACATGTGCCACGGTGGATTGCTGCACCCGTCAACCAACCACCTACATTAGATATTTCTCCTCATGCTCTCCCTCCCCTTACCCCCACCCCCCAACAGGCCCTGGTGTGTGATGTTCCCCTCCTTGTGTCCATGTGTTCTCACTGTTCAAATCCCACTTATGAGTAAGAACACGCGGTGTTTGAAAAACCGCAATTACTTTTGCACCAGCCTAATACATAGATTTCCCTTGGAGACTTCAGTTAATTATTGATCTTTATATGTGAAGAATGAAACACCAAAAGGCCGAACAAAATAAAACTCCAAGGAAATAACAATTACAGGACTCTATGAGATGAAATATTCCCAGAGCTCACATATTGTCAGGAATTATTTAAGTTTATTCTAACCGTGAGACATTAAACAGAGACACCAGGAAAGTAGTTTCTTAGGATGAGGCTCAATTAGCCCTAGAATATAGTCATGTGTCACATAATGGCATCTTAAGTCAACAATGGATGTAGGACATTGGTCCCCTAAGAGTATAATATCGTATTTTTATTGTGTCTTTTCTATGTTTAGATATTTTTAGATATACAAAAATTACCACTGTGTTACGGCTTCCTACAGTATTCAGTACAGTAACATGCTGTACAGGTTTGCAGCCTGGGAGCAACAGGCTTTGCCATGTGGCCTGGGTGTGGAGTAGGCTGTACCATAGGCTGTACCATCTAGCTTTGTGGAAGTACTTTCTGTGATGTTTGCACAATGGCAGAATCGCCTAATGACACATTTCTCAGAACATAGCAGACGTATTGTGAAGTGATGCGTGACTAATGGCCACTATGGAATAACCCTTAAAACATCTTTTTTTAAAAACCTTGAATAAGTCAGGTTAATCCACAAATAATTAATTGCCTGTCATAAAAAGTCCAATATTCTTTGAAGGAAAACAAAAAGTCCTAAATTCAACAAGAGAGAATTAAAAATATCCGGTGTTAATTTAAAAATAAAACATGATCTATGCAAAGGAGCAGGGAAATGTGACTCATAATGAGGAGAAATAACAGTTGATAGAAACAGACCTGCAGATAACAAAGATAAGAGAATTAGCAGAAAAGCATGTTAAAACTGCTAAGATAAATGTACTCCAAATGCTCAAGGCTATAAGGAAAACCATGAACATGATGATAAGAGAAATTAAAGATTATAAGACACTCAGATGAAATTTCCAGAGATTTAAAAAAAAATTTAAAAATTCTCTAGATGAACTGCAGAGTAGATACCACAGAAGAGGGAAAAAAAAAAAAAAAAAAAAAAAAAAAAAAAAAAAAAAAAAAAAAAAATGCACTTACGTGTAATAAAGTTTCAAATATGAACAAAGAGAAACTTTTAAAAAAAAAAGCCTGAACAGCATGTCAATAAGCTGTTGGACAGTAAAAAGTAGATTAATATACCTGTCATTAAAGTTCCACAAAGGGAAGAGAGAAAAGATGATAAAACAAACTTTTGAAGAAATAATGACTGAATTTCTTCCACATTTGGTAAAGGACTCAATAAACTCCATAAAGAAAATAGTAACAAAGAATATGATAATCAAGTTACTTAAGATGACTGACAAATAGAACACCTTAATGGCAGCCAAAGGAGCGAGACATGTTTGGAAGAACAAACCTAAGAAAACAGCTGACTCTTCAGCAGAGGGGCTGCAAGCCAGAGGACATTGGAATGAGATCATTTAAAGTGCTGGGAGGGATAAAACACTGTCAATCTAGAATTCTACACACCACAGAAATCTCTCTCAAAAATAAAGATTAAGAATTTGTGTAGGCCCAGCTACTTAACAGGCTGAGGCAGAAGGATCTCTTGAGCCTAGGAGTTTATGGCTGCAGTCAGCAATGACCATACCACTGCACCCCAGCCTGGGCAACAGAATGAGAACTTCTTCTCAAAAAAAAAAAAAAAAAAAAGTATATATTTAAAGATATATATTTTCAGAGAAAATCAGACAACATTTATTGGCCATAAACCTATACTATGAGAAACTTAAGGGAAGTTCTTTGGAGTAAGAAAAATTATACCAGATGAAAAGTTACATCTACGTGACAGAAGGAGGTGTGCCAGGAATGATAAATGTTGTCAACATATGGCTAGGCTCTTGGTGGACATTTTTGTAGAATTAGTTAACTAGTTCTTTAAAATATCCTTCTTTTCTTCAAAGGGTTGTTTAAGTACAATACGATATGCCCAGCTCCTCTGAATGTAATCTCATGTAAGACTTCTGTCTGAACCTTTGTCCTACTCTAAACACTGACATGGAAAGCGAAAATACAAACACATAAAACCTTTGGAACATGTTAGAACTTTCTTGGACATGGTGGCATTAAGAAATCTGATCTAATATGGGGTGGAATATAACTGACAGTTTAAAGGACAGATTTCCTATATCATTATGCCTACAAGCTCCCCTTAATACTCCTGGAGGATTTTAAATTTTGTTTAAAAGGAAAGATCCAATTATAGGCTATCTATGTTATCTAATTTTAATATAAAGATGTGGATTAAAATTAAATGAATTTTAAGGCTGGGCACAGTGGCTCATGCCTGTAATGCCATCACTTTGGAAGGCTGAGACTGGCAGATTACCTGAGGTCAGGAGTTCAAGACCAACCTGGCCAACATTGTGAAACCCTGTCTCTACTAAAAATGCAAAACTTAGCCAGGTATGATGGTGGGCGCCTATTATCCCAGCAGCTCGGGAAGCTGAGGCAGGAGAATCGCTTGAACCCAGGAGGCAGAGGTTGCAGTGAGCTGAGATCATGCCACTGCACTCCAGCCTGGGTGACAGAGTGAGACTCCATCTAGAAAAAAAAAAAAAAAAAAAAAAAGTGGATTTTAAGAGCTGTACCATCCAAACCCTAGTCAATGAAAATCTTGAATGGCTATTATATTAGATAAAATAGACACCAAGGAATATTACCAGAAATAAGAAGAAATATTTCATAATGATAAAGTAGTACGTTTATTAAGAAGACTTAAGAATCCTAAAGATGTATGCAGCTAGCATTGAGCTACAATATAACCAAGTCAATTGAATTGACATTTGTGCATCACACCACTCATCAATAGAAAAATGCACATTCTTTTGAGTGCACATGAAACATTCACCAAAGTAGATTATATGCTGGGTCATTAAACACATCTCAATATATTTCAAAGGATGGAAATTATACAAAGTATGTTCTTTAACAGAAACAAACTAGAAATCAATACCAGAAAAATATCTGGAATATATCTTGATAATTGGAAATTGAATGACATATTTGTAAATAACAAATCAGCCAAAGAAGAAACTGAATGTGTTTTAAGTGAATGAAAATAAAAGCCATAATATCAAAATGTATGGTATACAACTAAGCAGTACTTAATGGGAAGTGTATATCTTTAACTGTTCATATTAGATCTAAGCTTTCACTTAAAAAAAAAAAAACTAGGAAAAAAAAATATTTAAAATGCCAAGCACACAGAAGAAAAGTAATAAAAGAGCAGAAATCAACTACATAGAAAACAGAAAGATGTTAGAAAAAATGACCAGCTTGTTTTTCAGAAAGAACAATAAAATCAATCAAGAGCAAAGATGATGGAAAAGAACAATATCAGACACCAAGCAAACACATTAATAATTTGGACAACATAAATGAAACAGAAAAGTCCTTGAAAGACACCAAGTATTACAGTTCACCAGTGAAGAAATAAGTAACCTGAATTACTGGATGTTAGTGTAATAAATTGAATTCGTAGTTTAAAAGCCCCATATTTTAAAACTCAAGGACCAAATTGATTCACTTGATCAATTCTACCAAACATTTATGTAAGAAATAGTACCAATTTTGCACAAACTTATTAGACAAATAGAAGAGGAGGAAGACATATTGCACAAGTCCATTTCTTAGGCCAGTATTACCCTGAAATGAAAACCAAACAAAGATGTGGAAAGAAAATAACACCACGGATGACTTTCCCTCATGAACACAGATGCAAAAATCCTCAACAAAATACTAGCAAATTGAGTCCAACAATATATCAAAAGGGATAATACATCATGGTAGCTTATCCCAGCATGCAAGGTTGGTTTAACCTTTGAAATCAAGTATTGTAATTTACCATATTGACAGACTAGGACTGAAAAAGCAGAATAACATAATCATCTCCATAGATGCAGAAAAAGCATTTGAGAAAATTAAACACACATTCATTATAAAAACTCTAAGCAAACTAGAAATAGACAGGAATATCTTCAACCTGATAAAATGTATCTATTAAAAATACTGCAAATATACTCAATGGAGAAGAATGAAGGCTTTCTCCTTAAGCTTAGGAAAAACAGCAAGGTTCTTCACTCTCACTACTTCTACTGAGCATTATACTGGCAGTTCTCTAGAGTGCAATAGGCAACCAAAAGATATAAAAAGTGTCTAGATAGAAAAGAAAGGAAAAACCTATATACACAGGAAATATGATTTTGTAGAAAATTCTAAGAAATATACAGACAATATCTACCAGAACAAATAATTACATTTATCAGTGCCACAGAAAATAAGGTCAAGATACCCAAATGAATTTTACATATTAGCAATAAACAATTGGATATTTAAACTAAAATATACATGTATTTTATATGTACAAAGCATCAATTATAGCACATCCTTGGGAATAAATTTAACAAAATACGGGCAAACTCTGTATGCTGAAAGCTACAAAACATTGCTGAGAGAAATTAAAAATTTTAATAATCTTCCTTTCAAGGTGTTTATACTCTAATGAAGAAAGCAGACAATATTTAATATAAATAAGTTAAAAAATACATAATATGTATTAATATGATTAGACCTAGAGAAATAAATCAGAGAAAAGGGTTATAAAAAGTTAGAGGCAAGGCTGTTAATATCTAGATTTATTAGCCATTGAAGGACATGGAAGGCCTCACTTAGAAGGTGACTTGAGAAAAAAAGCCAAAAGAAATGAAAGGTCAAGAACATTTCAGGCAGAAGAAAGAGGAAGTACAAAGGCCTTGAGAATGGCGTGTGCCTGGCTTGCTCTAGGATGGACAGAGACTGGCGTGGCTGGAATGAAGGGAATGGGACTGAGGGGAGAATACTGGGAGATGGACGCAGAGAACTAAGAGGGAACTGGGTCCAGCAGGGCTGCCTGGTCAGTCAGGACTTGGCTTTTCCCACAGGTGAGATGGGAAGCTGTGGGAGGGTTTCCCGGGGGAGCGATGTGATTTGCATATTTGAGAGATGCCCCTGGCCACCTGGGAAAGTAGGTAGAAGGCCACTGCAGTACCTCAGGAAAGAATGCACACACCTTACACAAGGGTAATGGTGGTGGGAAAGAGAAGAAATGGTTCCAAACCTATTTTGAAGGTAAACCAATGGTATTTTCCAACCACACAGATGTAGGGTGTGTAAAACAGAGGGAAAGAGAAAAGATAGCCAAGAGTTTGACCTAACAACCAAGCTAATGGGGTTGCCACTATCTGAGAAGAGGAAAAAGGTTACAGGAGCTGAGCAGGTGGGAGTGGAGTACAAGGGCTCGGCCTATTCCCATTGACTTGAGGTATCCACGCGACACTCAGGTAGAGATGTCAGGGAGGCAGTTGGCCAGACAAGTCTGAAATTCAAGGCCAGGTCCAGTGCAGGTTCAGGTGGTCTGGGCTGGAGACATGAATGTTGGAATCCTCAGCCGGACGGTGCATGGTTTTTACAACCATGAGACTGGATAACACCACCTAGGAAGTGAGGAGATCCAAATATCAATCCTTGAGCACTCCAACATTCAGAGCTCAGGAAAACAAAGAGAAGCACAAAATAGCATGAAAAGAACCAGTGAGGGAGGTAGGAGAAAAGCAGGTGATGAGTGTCCGGGAAGCCAGGTACAGTCAGGGCTTTGAGGAGTAGAGAGACTGGTCAGCTGTGTCAAGTAAGATGACAGCTGAGAAATTATGGCACTTAGCAAAGTGAGTCTCTGATAACCTTGAGATTGTGGTCGCGTGGTGGGGATAAGAGCATGACAGGCAGGAGTTTAAAAATGAATAGGAGGAGAAAAATGGAAGCATGGAGAGTATTTTCAAGGGAAAGTGGATAGACAGTTTTCTAAAGATAAAATCAACATTGTCTAAAACATGGATAGTAAGGATCAAATGTATCCACAAGCAGTGAAATAGAAACTAAACTATCAATGAGGCTCCACTTTACATCTATGGGAGGGTCAAAATTGAAGAAAAAACACCTTATGCTTCCAGAGAAGGGAAGAAAACATGCATTCATACATCTGTGGTGGGAGTGCACATTCCAAAAACATTTTTGAAAAACAGTTTGGCAATATCTACTTAATTTTAAAACTTGTAAATTGTCCACCCATGGATATCTATTCTATATGAAAATGTGAAAACCACACATATATCAGCAAAGACATAGATTGGGATCTTTATTACAACACTGTTTATAGTAAGAGCTCACTAGAAATGCTTATAATCTATTCTTATTATTCACAGCTTCTATATTTCCAAATTCACCCATGTGATAAAATGTATCTGTGAGCCCCGAGGAGATAATCATAGCACTTTTGCCATCGTTCTCAGGCATAGTGCAAAAGATTTGAGTTGTCCAATGTTGGCATTCCCAGCTACAGCAGAACAAAGCACTATTCTGCTTTTTCATTTCAACTTTCATGCTATGAACCACTGTCCTTTTCTGTTGTTCCATTTGGTGCTCCTTTTTTTTGCATGTTTGTGCTTTATGCTGGTGATCTCACTGTTGAAAGCGGGTCCCAGGCATAGTGCTGAAGTACTGTATAGTGTCACTAAGTGCAAGAAGGCTGTGAGCGCCTTATGGAGAAAATGCATCTTCGAGATTAGCTTTGCTTAGGCATAAGTCATGTGTTGCTGGCCATGAGTCCAATGTTTATGAATCAACACTATATATTCGATAAGATGTCTTTAAAAAGAAAGACACATAAAACAAGGTTATCTATTGATCATTTGACTCAAATGTTGTGACCAGAGGTTCAAACGAACCTAACGTTGAGTCTCTTCTAGAGGCAATGGTTCAGTATCCACTAGTTCCACATGAACTAGTGTTCATGATGACTTTATAGAACAAAGCTACCATAAGTAACAGGAATGGATTGTCTCCCTCTGGTGAGAATTGAGTGACTAGATTAAAGTATATCCCACGGTGTGCACTATGCGATATTATGAACTCTTTAAAGATCACTACTCAATTAAAGGAACCCAAGTCCTTGGAGTCATTTCCTTCATTTCCTTAAGGCATTGTTGCATGAGAAAACTAAGGTGCAGAGGAGCGTAATGTGATGTCACTTCTTTATATTTTTTTTTTCTTTTGGAGATGGAGTCTCGCTCTTGTCGCCCAGGCTGGAGGGCAATGACGTGATCTCGGTCCGCCACAACCTCTGCCTTCCAGGTTCAAGCGATTCTCCTGCCTTAGCCTCCTGAGTAGCTGGGATTACAGGCATGCACCACCATGCCCGGCTAATTTTGTATTTTTAAAGTAGAGACAGAGTTTCTCCATATTGGTCAGGCTGGTCTTGAACTCCCGCCTTCAGGTGATCCACTCACCTCGGCCTCCCAAAGTGCTGGGATTACAGGCGTGAGCCACTGCGCCCGGCCAATGTGATGTCATTTCTAATCTCTGTCATCTCTCTCTGTGATTTCATGTGGTTGCCTGAGCATGCATAGAGTGATGTCCACCAGGTCAGCAATGTGGGCTCTGGGGGTGGGTGTGCGTATCTGTGGAGCAATGTGCTTGCAGTGCAGAGGGCAGGGGCAATTAAAAGAAAACAGCACAGTTTATGGTATGATTTATGTGGGATGATGTTTGTACTATGAAGAAATCTGAAGGAAAAAGTCATAGTTAGTCTTCTATCTACTGACTTGTAGGGATGCCCATATTAGAAAAAGAGCAAGTTGTAAAATAATGTGTACAATGCGATTCTATTCTAGTAACAACTCTGCTTATTATATGCTTCTTAGAATTAGTGAGAAAAAGATGTGTAAATATATCAAGAGGTTGAGAGTCTTGTAGAAAATTTGCTTTTTAACGCTTCTTTCTTTCTTTTTCTTTTCTTTCTTTTCTTTTCTTTTTTTTTTTTTTCTGAGATGGAGTTTCACTCTTGTTGCCCAGGCTGGAGTGCAATGGCCCAATCTCGGCTCACTGCAACCTCTGCCTCCCGGGTTCAAGTGATTCTTATGCCTCAGCCTACCAAGTATCTGGGACTACAGGCATGCGCCACCACACCTGGCTAATTTTGTATTTTTTTTTAGTAGAGATGGGGTTTCACCATGTTGGCCAGGCTGGTCTTGAACTCCTGACCTCAGGTGATCCATCCACCTCGGCCTCCCAAAGTGTTGGGATTACAGGCTTGAGCCACTGTGCCCAGCCTTTAATGCTTATTTATATTGGCTTATCTCAGTAAGTCCAATAAGTAAGTTTTGCTGAAATTTGAAAAAAAAAAAACAAATAAAATGTGAAAAAACATCCATTAGCTAAATATTATTCAACTAACAAAGAAAGGATATAGCCATTTTAATAGCTAATTAATTTTGAAAATGGCACCAGCAGATATAAGTTTATTACAAGATTCTGACTTGTTATATGTAACACTTTAAAATTCTTTGTCTATTTTTTCTTTTAGGAATCATTAAGAGCCATCAAATATGAAATATCTCCGGATAGAGAGTATGCACTTTTTTCATACAATGTGGAACCAGTGAGTATTATCCTTTTCTGCCTACAAAAGAATTGTTTCTTTATGCTAATATCTCATTAAGTACATTTCCTTGACTCTTCTATACTTAGTGATCTTTGAATCCAGAAATATGTTGTACATCCTGGAAGTGTCTTTTGCATATCATACTGCCACCTAGGAGAGAGGAAAGGTATAAAAATCTGCTTGTCGGGGAAAAAAGTCACATAGTTTAGAGGCTTTTTAATAGACTTTTCTGAGGAAGATGGTAAGAATTTGTTTCTTCATAGACACGAATCTTGCCTTTTTGTGCAATTATTTTTCTGGCTGTTTTCTCAATGAAATAATAGATTTTATCCTAAGAACAAAAAGAACAAAAAGCAACTGCTTAAACTGAAATGATATCCTAAGAACAAAAAGAAACTCCTTAAACTGAAATAATTTGTTAATTATCTCCTGGCCATCATAGTGTTCTAGTGAAGAGTTGAAGCTATCACTTCCATTATATAAATGCCTATTTTTAGCACTTCCTGCATATATAAGCCTCCCATAACATTTCACCATAATTTTCTGGAAAATCTCACTGTGCTTTAGTAGCAGTATAAAACTTCCTAAGCCAGGATCTTCCTCCTTCTTCTTGTTTTTTCATTGAACATGCTGGTATTTCAAATTTCATTTTGGCTCTTTAATTTTAAATAAGCTGGGAGGTAAAGTTTATTTGTATAAGTGGAGAAGATGTCCAGTTTATAAGAGATAAGCAACTGTAGAAATGTATGTTTTAAGAACTTTCCTCTTTGTCAAATAAAATATAGAGTCTACTGCTGCCTCCCTAGCATGTCTGAGACCATTTGAATTGGAGTTTCTTGATGCTTCTGTGAGGTATAATGACTCCTACATTTTAATTCAGGTCAGAATGGCTCTGTGGTGAGTTTGAGAGAATCTTCTCTGGCATGAGACAGTCGAGCTTTTGGTTTATATCCACTGGGAAAGCTGGGATGTTGGTTTGCATGAAGATGCAAGTTCAATTCTGAATTCTTAAACTTTCTTTTAGAAGTTGATTGGACAACTAGATTACTGGAGATTTCAACTTTATTCTTCCAACTGTAGATTTTTTGGACTCTGTTTCAGTCTTCCATTTTTCCATTTTTAAACGTCCATTCTATAAAGTTTTTCATTTTTTTCCATCCAAATTCTTTGAAACAATTGGGCATCTTTATCTCTTTGATTGGGACCAGTAGGTGAACTTGACATTCTAAAAAGCTTGGGACTCTGCATTACCTAGACACAGCCTTAAACTTGCCTCTTTCAGCCTCAGGCACCTGGGTGCAATGTGCATGGATCATAGACCATTTCAGCTTCCTTCATCACCCTTGAAAACCACCAAAAATATAATCTCCACACCTGTATAAAAGAAAAATGTTAGCAGATATCTGAAAGTCTTTCATGGATGTGTTCTGGGTTGCCCCAGGAGGCACAGCTAACACCTGAGTGAGAAAAGCCTAGAAAGACAAATTGATTTCAGGTTATCTTCCTAGAGAATCTTTTAATCATTGGAGCACCCCAACAGTGGGATGGCGGTAATGAGCATTCTGCTCCCAGAAGCCTCAAAACAAAGTGAGTATTTGTTCTCCGGAATGTGACAGAGGGGTTCCCATACCCATGTGATTGGAAGAGGCATGCTGTCCTCAGTGGTGCTGTGGTTCTGTGCATGATACAATTCTCCACCACTTTCTTCTGCTTCCCAACGCTCTGTTTGAAAGAGTTCCCTGGGATCCCATTGAACCAGAAACCATTTTGATGAAGATCATTTTGCTAAAGATGAGTCTTCACCATGTGGAGTAGTGGCTCTAAACAGGAACCTTGAAATAACCCTTTCTCACTGGGCAGCGTCTGTCAGTGTTTGGAGTAAGACTCTTCAGTTTGTTTTCTCAACTGAAGGAAAACCTAGAAAGTTTGAAGTGTATTTAGAGAACTATAAAAATGATAAAATATTGAAAATATTGAAACTGTAAAAAAGTCTATAGAAACAGATACTTTTAACTTGAATAAAATAAGTAATCCTTAATAGTTTTCTGTGCCGAGCAGTCACTGTATACGGGACTATTCAAGCAAGTATTCTCTGCTCTTCTGGAGGAAAAATTATAAGGGAAAGAGGTTGGGATTCAGCATGAGAATTTGGAGTTAGATATTAGGAAGATCTTCCTAACTAGATCAACTAAGATGTAAGTAATATTAGAAAAGGGAGGGGTGAGTTTCAAAGGAAGAGTCTAGGTCTGTGATTCTGGAATTAGTGGAATAGACCAGGACTTCCTAATCAGTATTTAGTATCAGTAATTATTATTGCTAGTATTGTATTAATAGTATAATCAATTAATAATATTATATTATCCATTGGTATTGCTTAGAAACAATTAAAGGTTCCATATTCAAATACATTTGAGAGCTCTAGTTAAACAGGTAAGTTTCTTGAAGTTCCTGATATTCTCATGATGGTTACATAGCACTTACCGAGTGGGTATTACAACATGTGATTCCAATCTAATTATAAGGAATTATAAGGAAACTATAATTTGTTATTTGGATTCAAGCTCAACATATTCTTATGTGTGTATCTCAGAGGCAGCTAGTATAACTTGTTTATATGAACCGACTCAACTTTTCATTAAAAAGACTATCATAAAAATGTTTTAGTGTAAACCAACTGTCCAATTACTGGATATCTTTCATTTATTTCAGTATATCTTTCATTTGCAATAAAATTTTAGTATATTGGGTTACCGCTACACTAAAAAAAAAAAAAAAAACCAACTACCCCATATTTCCTCAGGGTAATTATAATCTCTTCAACCTCTGCTTCTCTGTGTTGCCTGCCCAAAGATACTGGACTGGAAGTCAAATAATCGTAGGTTCAAGGGCTCATTCCGATGCTCACCAGCTATATTTGCTTGATTAACCCACTGAGTCTTATGCACTGCATCTTGGAGCCGTCTTCCTGGGAGAACCTGGGCTTCTGTTTCTCAGTGGTGAAGGGCGACCCAATAGGTGTCAGCTCCCTACACTTCCAGGGTATATGTGTTTGAGCACAGAGTAGTTCCGTGTGTACACCCAGGACCAGATTTAAGGCTCTATCCATTTTCATTGGAATGGAGGTGATGGATGCCTACATGAAATCAGCTGCCTTGGCAGTGGCTCAAGTAGGAGTGAGTAAGAGCTTTCCAGCACAGCATGGGCGGTAAGAGAAAGGAGTAAACAAGACCAGATCATTAAGGAGTTTAGACACAAATAGTACAGCAACATCCTGAGAATAAGAGTTGAAGGAAAGATTTTTAAGTTTAATTTTTAGAATATGCATTGGGTATCTCTTCTTCTCATTTATTCAGAGACTAATTGCAATGTTATATCATTTCCCAGTTGTTTGGCATAGACTAATTTAATTTGTCCATTTTCATATTGTCAGATACTCAAAGACAGGGACAGGTCTTTTTATCTCCTGTCTGTCCCCACCGCAGAGGACCCAGCACAGGGTCGTCTGTGTACATTTAGTACTGAGCAAATATATTTGTGGTGTATCTTTTCTCTGAACCCCTTAGCGCTATACCAAGATACAATCCAAGTTCTTGAAATTCTATCAAATCCACAAAATATGTAATGAAAGGAAAATATCTCAGTTGTGAAATATCCTAATAACGTTCCATGTTTATTCTAGAAATGTGGGATCATGCTAATTAGCATATTTTTTCCTATTACATTCTTCTAATATTACTAAATGTATAGCTTGGCTAGCATCCTTGAACCTACACAAGTTAGCTTATCTTAATGTGCCAACCCTATGTTTTTTTGAGAGCTTCAAAAGTAGCCTTTAAAAAGATATTTCAAATATCAATTATCAAGTAAAATCGAGAAACAGCAAACCCAGTTTTCCATTTTTTCAAGCCTCAGACACCTATAGGTTATAAGTAGTATATCTGGAATGTGGAAAATAATAAACAGTATTGTGTTTGTATTTCTGTGACACCAGCATCATAGTTTGCAATGTGTGCTTATTAACACCATCTTATTTTATCTCAAAAGATCATTCCTGCTCCAAAGAGACATCTGCTAAATGAGTTTTATTTTATTTTATACATAAAATTTCATAACATTTCTCAGTATGCAGTTTCTGAATATTCTCTTGAAGCTAAGTTAGACATTGGAGAAATAGCAATTTTTTAGTTTTAATTTGAAACTGTATTAACTATACCAATAAAGAAAAATTGCCTTAAAACAAATGTATCTAATTAGAGCAGCCATGCTTTTTTATATTGAGATGTATTTGACAAATAAGAAACATTTCCAGATCTCTTTGGGGAGAGAGAAAAAGAATGTAAAATGCATTATCTAAGATCATTTAAAAATATTAATACTTTTTCCTACTAAACTATTTTAATATTACTAAATGTATAGCTTGGCTAGCATCCTTGAACATACACAAATTAGCTCATCTTAACTATGCCAAGCCTCTGTATTATTGAGAGCCTCAAAATAGTCTAGTATTAATATCTTAGATCATTTAAAAATATTAATTTCAAAGAGCTAAGAGAAAAATATCTTCCTTAAAGAATCATTTCTGAAAGAGTCACTGAAGATTTGTGAAGAATTTCATTGCAATATTTAAAGGAGTTAGTTGAGATGATTGTATCATTGCCAGTGGAACATCATTTTGGTCCAAATGAAATTCTGTCCAAAATCTGGTTAGATTTTACGATTTTTTTCCCTAAAATCCCAATCACACAGTCATTCACTCAGTAAAATGGGTTGATACTCTGATTTGTTTATAAATTGTTCATATAACTGAAACAGATAAACCGATCCATTTTAGTTACTTGTCACTGCATAGCAAATTATTCCAAAACATAGCAGCTGAAGACAGACAACATGTATCATCCCAGTTTCTGCCGGTCAGAAATCTGGGCTCAAGTTAGCAGGATCCTTGCACTCAGGGTCTTCTATAAAGAAGACTGTGGTCAAGGTGACATCCAGGCTGCAGTTGCATCTGAGAGCTCACCTGGGGAGGGGTCTGCTTCCAAGCTCACGGCGTGGGTGTTGACAGGGTCAAAATTCCATCTTTAGAGATGGGTTCTGCTCAGTCCTGAGAGAAGATGGTTTGCTGCTGAGCTTTTCATGGCAGGAATTGGAAGCAGTTTTCATATTTGATACATTGCTACTCTTTTCCTGCCATTGTGGTGAATTGATAGGGCCCATTTTGCTCTCTAAGGGACTGTATTCATATAAAACTTGAAGAACACCCTGACATGGATAATCCTGATCAAACCCGTTTGGTGAGGTGAACCCCAACTACATTCCAGAATCTTCTATGCAGCCATCTGGTCGAGTTACCTTTATCTATATGTTAATTAATTTTAAAAAATAACTTGAGACTTTATAAACGTAATAGAAGGGATTGGGCTATAAATTATTGAACCCATATTGTGGACTAAATTATAACTGCTGCAAATCAAGTTAAATTATAACTGCTGCAAATCAAGTCAGGTAATTCTGAGTATATGAGTTTCTTTTTGGTGTTTTTTTTTTTTTTTTTTTTGGTGGTGTCTCACTCTGTTGCCCAGGCTGGAGTGCAGTGGCGTGATCTCGACTCACTGCAACCTCCCCGTCCCAGGTTCAAGAGATTCTCCCATCTCAGCCTTCTGAGTAGCTGGGATTACAGGCACCCACCACCACACATGGCTAATTTTTGTTTTTTTGAGACGGGGTCTCACTCTGTCACTCAAGCTGGAGTGCAGTGGTGCAATGCTCACTGCAACCTCTGCCTTTCAGGTTCAAGTTAGTCTCCTGCCTCAGCCTCCCAAGTAGCTGGGATTACAGGCACGCACCACCCCACCCGGCTTATTTTTGTATTTTTAGTATAGATGGGGTTTCACCATGTTAGTCAGACTGGTCTCAAACTCCTTACCTCATTTGATCCACCTGCCTTGGCCTCCCAAAATGCTGGGATTACAGGGGTGAGCCACTGCACCCAGCCAATTCTGAGTATATGAGTTTCCATGTTGCAAGAAATATAGCTGTTGTTATAAGATGGTTCTGATGTTTACTGCCATCCCTTTTTCATTACAAGAAGGGATGAAATCTTTGTCCAGGAGTGGCTAAGGGAATTGTCTTTCTTGATTCTTGTGCTCTTGGACTGGCTCATTCTGCACTGTCTACAGAGCCTTTCCTGGGCCCACCTCGGGGAACCAGTTGATCCAAGTGTTTTCTGCTGGATGAAGGCCTTGCACATTCTCATGTATCAGGGCTGCTA
>NW_012101299.1:1384974-1387356 GCF_000951045.1 Mandrillus leucophaeus
TGTGTGTGTTTGTGTGGTGTGTGTGTATCTGTGGTTCTGGCTGGTGGGGGAGTTGGAGGATATTACTTACCTGCAGCGTTCCAGCAGATCTACAGGTTTTGAGGCTTCAGGATCGATTCTTTCGTGTATAGTTTTTGCAGAGCGTGTGAAATATTTATTTGTCTCATGGAGGGCTACAAAAAGAGGCTTTTGCACACAGCCCCAGGCAGGGGAAAGTCCTAATGAGATCATGCATGCCGGGCCGGCCTGCAGTGGGAGGGGTTGTCATAAGTGGCAGTTTGTGTCTGTGACTTGAGAAGCACAGAAAGCACCTCCCCTACTGTCACCCCGCACAGGGACACCGCTGTGAGTCGCCTTCTAATTGGTCTCTCTGCTTCTCCCGTGCCCCCATCCCGCTGGTCTGCACAGTGTGGCCACAGTGATCTTTTGACAGGTAAATCAGGTTACATCTCTGTCTTCGTCCCCTGCTACATAATAGTGGTGGATGCTCACTCCCTGCAGAGGCCCGAGGCCATGGGACCTGACCCCACACTCCACACTCCACACTCTGCCCAACCACAATGACCTTCCTGTATAACTCAGGCCTCCTGAGTCCCTTCCAAATTCAAGGCCTTTGAACTCACGGTGCCCTCTCCCTCCAGAACATTCAGACCGACAAGAAAACACATGTGCCTTTTGTAGTAGAAAGGGAGGAAACAGCTGAAAATGTAGGTAGCTTTGTTTCCAGGCCTAGTGAAAGAATCACGGGGTTCCTTTCAATGCATTCTTGTATTATTCCCCCCAAATTTTGAGATGTGGTCATTTGTTGAGAATGATGGTGGAAGAGTGGGCGAGTTTGAGGGAGTGTGGTCTAGAGACAGAATGCATGAGCAGTCTCAGCAGGCTGGGCACAGCCCCTGTGGATGGATGCCTGGGAAATACCGGGCTCTTGGGAAAGGAGGCTGCTCGCTGTCTCCCACGAGTATTCAGTGCCCACGGCCTGCACAGAGACCCTGGTGGGTGTCCCCTGGGGCTGGGAATTTGGCAAGTAAGAGAGATCAGGTATTTTCAGAGGAGTGGTGATTGCCACAGGCCTCAGAGACACCAGGTCTGGGAAGAGTGAAGCCAAGAGGAGCCAGAGGTAGAAAATGGTGGCGTTGCTGGATCAGCGGTGTTGAGTTGGGTCAGAAGTCCAAGGTGGTGGGGTAACTTGTGCAAAGGCAGTGGAAGGATAGAGTGGGGATATCAGAAGGTAAGTGCAGCTAGGTTCTTGTGATGATGGGATTCATAGGAGAAGTGAAAAGATGAAGGAGGGGTCAAGGGCTGGCAGGTTTGAACAAGCCATGCGTTGCGGGAGGATGACCTGGAAGATACTCAGTGGTGCTGTAGGAGGGGGCAGAGAGCCTCAGAGACCCCAGGGACTCACAGAGGGAGGAGGAGGAAAGATTCAGGGAGGGTCATGGGGAAGGATCCCCTGTCCATCTTGCAGTGTTTAGAACATGGGAGGGTGGGATTAGAAAGAACCTGCATGGAAGAGAGGAAGCCGAGACCCCTGAAAGCCAGGCCTGTGCAGGCGGGAGCTGGAAGGGGACAAACTCTGGGAGAGACTGCAGGTGCAGGAGCAGCTGACTGATACAGGGCAGATGTTTCAGGGGACACCATGGAAGTTTAGACAGCCAGGGGCAGGTCAAGGGTTGGGTCCTCCAAAGCTGTGTGGGGTGTCTGTGAAGAGCACTGTCGCTCGGCCTCCTGCAGTGATCATGTAGTAACAACAAGTCCTGAAGACCACCCACCAGCTTGTCAAGGGGATCTGACTCTTCTCCATGAACCAGTGAAATGCGTGTAATTGGTAAGAAAAGAAGTGAAGAAATGTAAATGAAGAGAGAGTGGGTTTGCAGAGTGAGGTGTGAGATAGAGAACACTCGACTGCTTTCAGTAGGAATGGCCATCATCGTAATGTAGCCAGGGGAGAATGACTCAAGTACTTCTGGAAGGATTGGTTCTTCAATTCCGACGTAGCTGGCCATTATCGTGGGGGAGCTCATTAGTGGCAATTATTTTCAGAGACTCAAAACCGATTAATATAGACTCAGTTACTCAGGCCTTCTGAACAACAATTAAGGCCTAGAGACTTTTAGTGTGGATCATTATCTCTATTTCATGGTTACAGCATTTTAAAACTACGAAAAACTGTACAGATTAATCATTCTTGTGTGTTAGGACCAATTCCATTTGTGATTTAGGGCTCCAACTGCTATGGAGAAAATAATTTCACAAAATGTTAACTTAAGACACCAGCCAGAGCATTACCAGTAATATCACACCCATTGCCATTTTAGCACAGGGTTAAAATTAGAAAACTGTTTCTAGAAACAGGTTAGGACATGCTTTTGCTTGTCGTCT
>NW_012101299.1:1388081-1389521 GCF_000951045.1 Mandrillus leucophaeus
TGCCTCAGCCTCCCAAGTAGCTGGGATTATAGGCACGCACCACCACACCCGGCTTATTTTTGTATTTTTAGTACAGATGGGGTCTCACCATGTTAGTCAGGCTGGTCTCAAACTCCTTACCTCATTTGATCCACCTGCCTTGGCCTCCCAAATTGCTGGGATTACAGGGGTGAGCCACTGCACCCAGCCAATTCTGAGTATATGAGTTTCTATGTTGCAAGAAATATAGCTGTTGTTATAAGATGGTTCTGATGTTTACTGCCATCCCCTCTTCATTACAAGAAGGGATGAAATCTTTGTCCAGGAGTGGCTAAGGGAATTGTCTTTCTTGATTCTTGTGCTCTTGGACTGGTTCATTCTGCACTGTCTGCAGAGCCTTTCCTGGGCCCACCTCGGGGAACCAGTTGATCCAAGTGTTTTCTGCTGGATGAAGGCCTTGCACATTCTCATGTATCAGGGCTGCTATCAGAATCACAGGGAGCTCGCTGTCTCCCTCTGCAGTGGCCTCAGAGGGCAAACTGCAGAGCAGGGCCTGTGTGTGCCATTTCTACGGAGGCCTGCTACCCTTTCTACTCAGCCCAGTAGCTGCTGCGGCAGCAGGAGGCAAGTCTCACCTTCAGCAGGTTCTCCCTCCGAGAAGGCGGTGGATGAACAGCCTGCCCACCGCCCACCGAGACCAGAAACTACCCCTGCACTGCCTGGAAGTGCATCTCACACCCGTCAGCATCACTCCAAGCCCTTTTATCCCAGGATGAATTCCTGTGTCTCAAGCCCAACCATCTTTCCTTTGCAAGCGAATTTATAAATAATGGTCCAGATTGTTTTGTCAGCACCCTGCCTGACATGTTACTCTTAGCCGATATGAGGCCAAGTTGCCTGTGACTCTTACAACATGAGATTATCAAAAATGGTCATCAATGATTTTTGAAATGTGTGTTTTCGCATAGCTCTTAGCACAATGCATGCAGCTTCACAATACTATGAAAATCAAATAATATATCCACGTTCTTGGGAAACTATTTAAAGGCTAAGCCTGTCTAAGCAGCATAAGATAATGCCAGTGTGGGCTCCTGTCTCTCGTAGACTGTTGCCTCCTGTTGTGAATCTGACCAGCAGCCTCAGAGGAATGAGATTCTTTTGGTTGTGGAAGGCCACTGGCTGTTGTTGTTCGTTCCCATCTGTTTTTGAAATTATAGATTTTTAGGGTGTTTTGTTTTGTTGTTGTATTGTTTTAACACAGAACAGGCTCAAAACTAACAATTATTTTCTTGTTTTTTTAAAATTTTTATTTATATTTTCACTCAGGCTGTGGAGCTAAATGTAAAAGCACAAACTTAGGCATAGAAAAAATGTAGCCCAAACAATGGTTCTTTTCTCAACAAAATGCAAACTTTGTTAAGGTAATGCTGTGCGCGTGTGTGCATGTGTGTGGTGTGTGTG
>NW_012101299.1:1394396-1397688 GCF_000951045.1 Mandrillus leucophaeus
TAATTCAGAAATCATAAACTGGAAAAGTAGCCATTCTTTTAAGTAGAAGGAGCATAACAATGGCTAGGTGTCACTCCATAATCTAGCTCTCCACCTGAGCCACACGTGCAGAGCTTCAAGAAGCTCTGAATTCTTTCTGGCTGCCATGAGAGCTGCCAGAGGTAACCAATTATACAAAGACGAAAAATCTGCCGGGCGCGGTGGCTCACACCTGTAATCCCAGCACTTTGGGAGGCCAAGGTGGGGGGATCACCTGAGGTCAGGAGTTTGAGACCATCCTGGTCAGCATGGTGAAACTCCATCTCTACTAAAAATACAAAAATTAGCTGGGCATGGTGGTGGGTGCCTGTAATCGCAGCTACTCAGGAGGCTGAGCCAGGAGAATCCCTTGAACCCAGGGGGCGGAGGTTGCAGTGAACTGAGATTGTGCCGTTTTACTACAGCCTGGGCAACAAGAACGAAACTCCGTCTCAAAGAAAAAAGAAAAAGAAAATAAAAATCTTATGTTTTCTTACTCTTGGAACAAAGAAATATGCAAGTATGAAAATTCATGAGCAGATTTGGTAGGTATCTGGCTCTGATTAAATTATTTCTTAGAAATAAGAATTAGTGAAATCAAGCAAATTTTTAAACTACAAAATATTACAATGATCAGTTTTAACCTTACCCCCTGCCCTGAATTAACTAATTGTTTTTCTTAGAAGCCAGGTAAGGGCCTGCCATTGGCAAGCTTGCACCTTCCGTTAGGGTTAGAGTTGTCATGAGTCAAACGCCAGCTGTGTCCTCTGCTGACCCCCATGGGGGGCCCAAAGTGCAGGAGTGACAGAGAGGAGCAGAGGCAGATGGGGAGCAGGGAGATGGACTGGCAGGTACCCGTGTCCTCACAGGTGTTTACGTGTCATTCCCTCTGGACGGTTTCTGAACTGTGGGAACTCTGTCACATGCATCGATGGGAGAAGTGCAAGGCAGAGACAAAGTAAGGAGGGCAAGTCATCCATGTGACCTTAGGGATACTTGGGGCAAATGTAGGCTAACCTCCGTGCACACCCTGGAACAAAATCTTTAAAAGAGAGAGCACAAAACAAAAGAGAGAGAGAGAGAGCACTTTGCCCAGAATGAGCCCCATTATCAGACAGTACATCTCCCAAATCCACAGCGCCCTTGGTTCCCAGGCAGAGTTTCCTGCGCATCGGAGGGGATAGGATGTCGCGGTGAATAACAGTAAGACTCCAAAATCAAGTGGGTGTGTGTGACGATCTGCCTTTCCCTGCCCCTTACACACACACACACACACATATATGCACACGCACATTAAAACTGTTCATTCATTGCTCTTAGTGTATTTCCTCCCTACCTCCCTAACTTTGACCACTGAAAATTTTTTTTCTTTCTTAAGAAAAGTCTTGAGGCAGTGCACTCAGGCAGAACTCCCTTTCCTGTGATACATCCATGTCTTTGTGAATGATGAATGGCACGTTGTTCCCTTGTTAGTAATTCCAACAAAGACGTGGCCTGAGACTGCCCCTCACCCACTCTATAATGGCATTTTGCAGCCTGCCTTCCTCCCTCCAGGGCTGCCGCTAGAGCCTGAGGGGTCCATGGGAATCAGTCTGCCCCGTGAGTCTTCATGTGGTGCAGATGATGTCAGGGTTAGAAACACATTCAACATGAGCTAAGGCCCATGGTCCCAAAAATCTGTGTGAATTCTAGTTGTCCAAAGAGGTAAGAGGACAAGGGGCTTGGGTCAGGGAAGGCTGATAGAGAAGAAAGCCTGGAAGGCGAGGAGGATCCAGGGTGAAGAAAAGAGGAATTGGGAGAACTTTCCCAGTGCAATCACTGCAGAGGAACAGAGGCAGCCGTGGGAAACGCCTGTGGGGGACAGAGCAGGGAGCATCAGAGAGGAGCTGAAAGTACTCAGGTATCAAAAGAAGGCAGAAGAAAGAGAGAGCGGCAAAAAGGAGCGAAAAGTCAACATAAAATTTAGACGCGGGTCCCTTCTGCTGATAGAAGCCTTCCCAGTGCCTATGGCGGCCACCTTCCCAGTGCAACTTCAGATCCAAATTTAGAAACAGCCTCTGTTCTCTCCACTCCCCAAATGTTCCTTCTGCTTGCCCTGCATTCATTTCTTGAAAGTTTTTTAAGTCTATAAGAGCCCAGGTTAACCAGGGCAGGGCGTTAGGGAAGCAAAGGAACCAGAAACCCGTGTCCACTGAATTGCAGAGCAGGAATAAAGGATTCTGCAGAAAAGAGCATGACAAAGAGCCATGGATACAAGCAAGGGTAGTGGGGAGAAGAGAGCTAAGAAGGCAGAGGTTAGTTCTGTTTGATCGTGCACTTGGGAACGGTGGAGGGAGAGAGGGCCGTGAAGAGATGGAATGGACTGGCAGAGGAGATTTGTGTTGGGAAAAGGAGACAGAGGGGACAGGAAGGAGGGAACAGAAGGGGAAAGAGCCTGGATGGGCCAGGGAACCCTGCCTGCCGTGGTCCTGCCCCGCTTTCTCCCACCCAACCTGATGCACCTGTGACTGCCCCGGCACCTCAGCAGCTTCAGAACAGGGAAAGGAGGAGAACACGGGTTTCACAGGAGGAGAAGCAAGGAGGACGCAGGGAGCTGGGGTGCCTTGTGGTTCCCAACCCTGTCCACATGATCCCACCTGAGGGACGAGAAGCTTATTAGCTCTAACTTGAGTCGACAACAAAGAGCTTCTGGAGCCTTTCAGGCCCTTTTGAAACAGGCAGATCTTCTCTGCAGGCGTGTCTAATGCAGCAAAGAAAACAACAGTGGCCCTGCAGGTGCAGAATAATCGATAGCAGAATAATCGCCCCTGGAGCGGGAGGGCTTGTATATTGTACGTGGCCATCAGCAGCGTCTCATTTCAGACTCTCTCATGTCCCCAGAATGTCCCGGGGTTACCGAAAAGGCTCCGTTCTCCTTCCACCTGCCTTCTCCTGCTGTTGGAAACCAGGATTTTTGACTATTGTCCCTGCATCCCCACGTGTCACCCAGAGGCAGGTTTGGGCCACCTGTCCTGGGCTGCCCTTGGCATAACTGGGAGTAGATCCCGGGTGCCTACTGCAGCCCCCTTTTCCTCAAGGGCAGCTGCCCCCTCAGTGCCCTGCTCACTGTGAGCAAATACATCTCTAAAAACATATTCCGCTACTTCCCAAAGGGACCAGCCACCACCTGCCCTCCTCGTCCTGGCGGAAACAGTCCGAGTGCCTGCTTTGGGAATCAAAGGTTTCATTGAGTGCAGGTGTAAGTGATCCCTGGCAAAACCCTGGAAACAGAAAG
>NW_012101299.1:1398338-1400221 GCF_000951045.1 Mandrillus leucophaeus
GAACTAGTGAACGGGAAGCTGAGATGGCCGAGCTGAGTGGACGGAGGAGGGAAGAAGCCCCTCACCTCGCCAGCTTCCCACAGGGTCCCTTCCTCCTCCTCCTGTTTCCTAAACTTCTCAGCTGGGCGTCAGATGTCAAGGTTTCCTGGCTCCTGTAACTTCACCTTCTCATCTCAGCCGCCACTGGAACGTAAGCATTTCAGGTTGCTCAGTTCTCTCCCATCACTAAACAAAGCAAAGACAAAAAAGTTCTCTCTCTCTCTCAACCCATACCCATGTCCTCCTCTGGTTCTTCACAATCAAATGACTAAAGAAAGAAGTGGCTGGACTCACCTCTCTGTTCCCTCCCCACTCACTCTTCCGTGTGTCTCCCATAGAGTGGAATGAGTGCTCAGTGCTCAGCCACCCAGCCCCTGGGGGACGGTATGAGTGTCTCCCCCAAGTTATACATTAGGAGACTGGCTTTGGGAGATTGCATGGTTTCTGCAGTGCCAGGGATGGAGGGCTGTGGTTCCCGGTATTCCTCTCTGCAAGCACCTGCTCTTGACGGGGGCTCTGCTGCCCCGGAGCCCGCTGGCAACTGTACTTGGCCCCCACCACGCAACCAAACTCTCACCCATCTTACCAGCAGTCTTCTCGCTCTGGAATTCACTGGTGCCTGTTTTAGGCTGCCTGGGCTGCCAAAGCAAAATACCACAGACTGGGCAGCTTCAACAACAGACGTGTGTATCCCAGAGTTCTGGAGGCTGCAAGTCCAAGTCAAGGTGCCAGCAGGTTGGTTTCCGGGGAGGGCTCCCCTCCTGTGTCATTTTGGGTGGACACAAACATTCAGTCCGTATGCCACCCTCCTCAGACCTCCTGTGGCTTGGCCTGTGGCAGAATTTGAGGCCGCTCACCCCTCCCTGTTCCTCAGTCCTTGGTTCCACAGTCCCTGGCTGCCCTCTGGCTGCCTCCTGGCCAGTTAGGAGCTCCTCGGGTGCTCAGACTTGATTGGATTTCCCAGTCCCACCCAAGGTCATCTTCTCTTCTCATGCACAGTCTCCCTGGGCAACTTAACCTACCATGGCAACTACTGCATCAGCTGCTGCCACCCAAAACGCGGTACACTGAGTGGCAGCAGAAGCCTCCCCAGGAAGCCTGTTAGAAACGCTGACTCGGGACCCAGCCCACACCCTGATCAATCAGAAGCCTCGTATCGAGGAGATCTGCATATGATTCATGTGTATGCTGCTGAGACACGTTAATCTCAACAACAAGAGGCTCCCGCATCACATCTCTGTTCTGACTCTGGCATCAGACCTCTGACTCGGGCGTCAGACCTGTGTGCTGCTGTCCCCGGGGAGTGCAGAGGGCCCTCAGACACAGTGTGTGCAACTGATCTCACTCACTTCGTCCCACATTGGCCCCACGTCCTGCCTGTGACATCAGCGCTTTAGGAAAAACACCATTGTCCCCTCCTCAGCAGGACCCTGGCCAGAGGCCTTGTGTCTCCCCAGACCAGGCAGCATCACCATCCCCCTGCCTTTGAGATATGCCCCTTCCACTTCCCCATCGCCACTGCCCAGTTCAGCCCACCTTGTCTGTTGTCTAAAGAACTACATCTGCCTCCAGGGCCTCTTTGCCTCAGCCTCCCCGCCCATGTCTTCAATCTGCTCTGGCCACACTGCCTTCAGGGTGTCCTTTCTCAGTGCCGATCAGGTAACTCATTCCCAGTCTGCACCTCTTCCCTTCCCCCTTGCCATCCCACCTCCTCCTTCCCTCTCACCTCTGGGTCTTTGCAGGTGCTGTTCCCTCTGCTGGGAGCACCTGCCTCCTCCACTGACCTCACAATTCTCCCATGCCCTTCCAGCCTCTTCAGCAGCAGGCCTTGGACTCCACAGGAG
>NW_012101299.1:1400271-1404793 GCF_000951045.1 Mandrillus leucophaeus
CCTGTGGCAGAATTTGAGGCCGCTCACCCCTCCCTGTTCCTCAGTCCTTGGTTCCACAGTCCCTGGCTGCCCTCTGGCTGCCTCCTGGCCAGTTAGGAGCTCCTCGGGTGCTCAGACTTGATTGGATTTCCCAGTCCCACCCAAGGTCATCTTCTCTTCTCATGCACAGTCTCCCTGGGCAACTTAACCTACCATGGCAACTACTGCATCAGCTGCTGCCACCCAAAACGCGGTACACTGAGTGGCAGCAGAAGCCTCCCCAGGAAGCCTGTTAGAAATGCTGACTCGGGACCCAGCCCACACCCTGATCAATCAGAAGCCTCGTATCGAGGAGATCTGCATATGATTCATGTGTATGCTGCTGAGACACGTTAATCTCAACAACAAGAGGCTCCCGCATCACATCTCTGTTCTGACTCTGGCATCAGACCTCTGACTCGGGCGTCAGACCTGTGTGCTGCTGTCCCCGGGGAGTGCAGAGGGCCCTCAGACACAGTGTGTGCAACTGATCTCACTCACTTCGTCCCACATTGGCCCCACGTCCTGCCTGTGACATCAGCGCTTTAGGAAAAACACCATTGTCCCCTCCTCAGCAGGACCCTGGCCAGAGGCCTTGTGTCTCCCCAGACCAGGCAGCATCACCATCCCCCTGCCTTTGAGATATGCCCCTTCCACTTCCCCATCGCCACTGCCCAGTTCAGCCCACCTTGTCTGTTGTCTAAAGAACTACATCTGCCTCCAGGGCCTCTTTGCCTCAGCCTCCCCGCCCATGTCTTCAATCTGCTCTGGCCACACTGCCTTCAGGGTGTCCTTTCTCAGTGCCGATCAGGTAACTCATTCCCAGTCTGCACCTCTTCCCTTCCCCCTTGCCATCCCACCTCCTCCTTCCCTCTCACCTCTGGGTCTTTGCAGGTGCTGTTCCCTCTGCTGGGAGCACCTGCCTCCTCCACTGACCTCACAATTCTCCCATGCCCTTCCAGCCTCTTCAGCAGCAGGCCTTGGACTCCACAGGAGGGGCTCCCGTCCCTGTGCACACCCACGGGTCCCACAACACCTTTGACAGTTTTCCAGTTTCCTGCTTATAAGTTTCTCCACTCCAAGGGACTTTGAGATGCTTGAAGGTGGCCTGGGACATGGCTGATCCACAGTAGAACCTCGGGAAATATCCAACCCATCGCAACATGGACCGTCCCTCACCCGCATGTTTTCAGGGCCACTCCCGGGCTGTGAGTGTTTCTGTGAAAGCAGTGTTTGCCACGTCGCTCAGGACACCCATCCTGGCAATGAGCAGCTGCAGCTTCCAGGATTTTACCTTCTTAAATGCACTTCTGTTTAGCTGTGCATGTAAGAGGTCTGTTCTGTTGAAATATTTTCCATAGCCTTTCATACTAAGGAGGCCTTTAATGTTATAAATATTTAAACATGCTTTGCAGCCAATCACTACAATTACTCAGCTCAGAAAGCATGAACAAAGCCTGCCTCTAGTGGACGATCCTGTGCTATTCATCGGTCTCTCTTAAATGTCTTCCTGATTTCAATTTAAAAGTGTATCTTTATATAACATATACAATTTAACTTTTTCTTTTTAAAAATATGTATAGCTACTTTTTGTTGTGCAATTTTATGAGCTTTAAGACCTGGATAGACTTGTGTAACCATCATCACAAACTGGGATACGGAACAGCCCCATCACCCCAAAAAATTCCTCCGGCTCTGCTTCCTTCAGGGCAAACCCTCCCTCCACCCCTACCCCGTGCCAGCCACAGACCTGTCTTCAGTCACTGTAGTTTGGCCTTTTCTAGAAGGTCATATAAATGCCATCAAGCAGTATATAAAGACTAGCTTCAAAGTGGAGAAAACTTTAGGCCTCTATGGCATTTTAATGCCCGCAGTCTTAGTCTTTAGGGTAATTTTGCTCTAAGAACGTTTTGCTGTTTTGGTGAAATATGTAATAATAGGATAGACTTTGGAAGATGTGCTTACTGAATTCTTACCCTCAATGTCAAAAACCCAACAGACTTTCATTATTGCATCCCTTGTGTACAGGATCAAAGTGTCCACCCTCAGAAAGTCTGATGAGACAGAGAAGAATGACTCGCGAGGATCAAGAAAGATAGGCTGAGTGAGCGGTGTCCTGGCCTGAAGCCTGTGAGCACTGCAGTTGTCCTCGGCACCCCTGGGGACTGGTTACCAGACCCCCCACGGGTACCAAACTCCACAGATCCTCAAGCACCTTGGGTAAAATAGTGTAGTATTTCCCTATAACCTACACACATCCTTCCGTGTACTTGAAATCATCTCTAGGTTACTCGTAGTATCAAATAGAATGTAAATGCTATGTAAAAATTTGTTCTATTGTATTGCTTAGGAAATAATGACAAGAAAAAAATCTGTACACGTTCAGTACAGATGCACCCATCCTTTTCTTTCCGAATCTTTTTGATCCTCGATTGGTTGAACTCATGGATGTGGATCCCACAATACTGAAGGCCGACTGTAATTCGGAAGGAGGGGTGTTTGGGGCGGGAGCCTACAGGAAGCTGGAGGCAGGGCACTGGGGACTCGAAAGTGAAAATGTCAGTCATGAGCATGGGAGAAAAGAGAGGAAGGCAGGGGAAGGCACTCCAGATGAACCCCCTAAGTGCAGGCTGAAGGTGGGATGGCACAGTGAGGGCAGGAGAGGGAGGATAGATGGTCCACCTGGAGCAGACAGTACGTGCAGTGGAGGGGCAAGCAGGCAGGCCAAGGTGGGGCTGAAGTGTTTGGGGTTGACCCTTGGTGCCACCATCTTGGAGGGAGCTGAATGGTTCCAGGGTAGAGGCCGATGCCAGGTGATCAGGTGAGGTGCCTTGTTGAGACCAGGCACAGTGGCTCATGCCCGTAATCCCAGTGCTTTGGGATGCTGAGGCAGGAGGATCATTTGACCTTAAAAAAAAAAAATTGTTCTGTTGAACTTATCGCCTTGAGACAGAAGGAGCTTTCCCAGGATAGCCGTTTCCTACCTGCTGGCCTCAGCCCCCATCGCCTGTCCTTATGCCCGCTAGACGCGCTTGTCCAGTCTCACAGTTAACAGGAGCTGCGGGTTAGGGTTATGGTTTTGGCCCCATAGATAGAGGGAGAATTTTGCTGGAGGACCTGTGGGAGTCTTTGGCTCTCTTGCAAGAGGGACACAGAGTTGGCCCTTCTCTTCCCCACTGCCCTTGCCTTCATGAAGCTGTGCTGCCCAGGCTGTCAGGGCAGGACACGGAGCCCAGCCCCTGAGGGCACCATCCATGTGTTGCTCTCGATCCCTGTTCTCTAGATTTGTGAAGTCAGAAAAATTAGCCCGATTTGTCTAAGCGGCTGCCCATCGGGTTTTCCCTTACTTGCCACTAAATGAGTCCTGAGTGGTTTTGCTTGTGCTGTTTCCTCCACCTGGATCTCCTTCTCTACCTTGTCCAGCATTTCACTGTAGATCCAGCTGGTGATCTCTTCCATCCAGAAATTTAACTTCAGTCTGAGTGAGCGCTTCCCCAGACACCCCAGGCATCAAACACAATCATTGCTTACAGGGCTGCGTGCCTTATCACGGAGCTGTGAGTCCCTCACGAGCAGGAACTGCTCCTTACTTCTCTTTGCACCTGGAAGGTCATAAATGATCAGCGAATACTTGTTGAATAAATGAAAGAACAAATGAATTCCATAGAAACAAGCAAGGGAAAAATGGGAAATGATTCCATCAATTCTTGCCAAGTCACAGGCTTTCTTCCTTCACAAAAGGACATGCAGGAGAATTGAGGATCTTCAGTCTGACAAGCAGAGAGGTGCTTCTTGTTGTATTTATTATCAAAGCTTCGCCATTAATCCCTGCATGGTCAGTGAGCACACGGCAGCTCTGCAGTCAGTCCTGCCGCACTTAGGTGGACTCTGACCAGAGGTCAAAGGCTATCAGCTCACTCCTTTTGTCTGACCAATGCCTTGGGTGGCTGCTTTAATCCCGACTTGAGCTAAATTGGATGATCTGCCTGGAGACTTAGAACATTATTCCTACCCCCGCCATTCCCACTGTCTTTGCCTTGATCTCGACTCTTCTTTCCTCTTGCGAGGACCAGTGCTGCCGCTTCCCACCTGTCCTTCCCTCCTGTGCATCCCACACAGCCTGCAGCTAAGAATGGTTCTGAGCAAGACACTGCTTCATGCAAAATATTGTACCTCTGCTTAAAGACCCAGTGTGAACATTGCCCATTGATTTTTGTTTCTCGATCCCCAACTTCCCATGCCCCAAAATAGCATCCTAGGACAATAGAAATAGAATTGACCTTTCTAAGATGATTCTGCCCATCTCCCACTTTATAGATGAGGAAAGTGAAGTCCAGGAAGTTGACGTCGCCTCGTTCAAAATCCTTTCCTTACTCCTTATACGAAAATTAATTCAAGATGGATTAGAGACTTAAATGTTAGATCTAATACCACAAAAACCCTAGAAGAAAACCTAGGTAATACCATTCAGGACATAGGCATGGGCAAGGACTTCATGTCTAAA
>NW_012101299.1:1405617-1411039 GCF_000951045.1 Mandrillus leucophaeus
CACCCCGGTGATAATGCACAGCAGCTATAGGCAGATCTGGGGCCAGAGAGCCACTGAGTGAGCCTTGCAGCCTCTGCTGCCAGCACAGGCTTGTTCCTTCAACACTGGTGGGGAGAAACACGCTGTCATCAGGCCCAAGAAATACTGCCCTCTCCGTCCTGTCCCCGGTCACTGGGTGCCTGCAGAGTGTCCCAGAGGAGGGAGGGAGGGACCCTGGTTCAAACGGCCTGTTCTCAGACATGCAGCGATGGACCCTTGTGAATACTTACCTGATAATCATGGGAAGGAGACTGTTTCTCCTGGATTCCCTCAAGATTCCTCTGAGTGACAATGTGATGTCAGTCAACTGTGTCTTCTTCAGAATATCATATACACTTGAGGTCTCCAGGAGCCTCCAATTACATTATTTTCCTGGCTCTTACAGTGACAAGTAAACCTTATCCTGGGTTCTTCATTACTGAGACTTTTCTTGCCTGTTTTGTTCGCTTATGATTTCTTCTAGGACTTCCTCCAACAGGTTACACTTAAACTGTCTACCTCAGTCTCAGGAAGTTTTAAAAATGTTCAGCTAAATAAAAGAGGTAGATTTTTCCTGGAAACTAAATACCCATCAGCCTTACTGAATTAATAATTTATGTATTTCTAAAAAAAAGTTTTATTAATTAAATCAAAATTTCATTGTAATTTTAAAATAATCTTGTGGTCTTTCTCCATGTGTCTGAAGCCAGTAATCACCCTTATTGTCCTGTGAATTCTGATGTTGCAGTTACCTGCTAGCTTGGTGGATACACATTTTCTCTATTAAGGAGCAGGAGGCTTATTAAACTGTGATAGATTAGGCTATTCTTTCAAGGCCATTGATCAGCGGAAAAACAGAATCTGGATGCTAAAAACTGTGCCCATGTGAATTAATTTACCCCTATCTTTCCTTGAGCCGTCCCCTGAGTGTTTGTTCCTAGGTTTGTTGGCTGCATTTGCTTAATTTTTACCTTGTGATTTCATTGAGAGATGTAGTTGAGTGGGTATACTTACAGCTTCTGTTCTTGTCTGAAATATCGTTTAGAAACCTGATCACACCCTGCACAAGTATGCTTGTGAGGCATACTGATTGAATACCATTTGAGCAGGTGCCTCCTAACGCTGCCCTCCTCAACCTTTCTCAGCGTGAATGTTCGCTTTTTCATGTGCTGATTTTAACATAATCTTTGGTTCACAGTAACAGAGAATCTTGTTTGAAGAAATGCAGGGATTGAAGGGATATTGACACGCACCTAGTGACCATCTATCACTCCATCTGAGGAGCAAGTGTTCCTTCCTCTCGTCACTTTGTCCTGGTGACACTGAATTCATCCTTATAGACCACTTTCTTCCCAGGCTGGGCAGTTCTGGCTTTTGCAAAGTTCCTCATCAGCTCATTTAGGTCTACTTCTTAAAACTTCCCCTCTGCTGAATCTCATTCCGCCTTTTATGCAGCAGTGTCCACTGGGCTTTCTGCAATGTTGGCAATGGTCTACAGCTGTGTTGGCCAAGATGGTAGCACTACCCACACGTGGCTCTTGAGCACGGGGAATGTGGCTGGTCTAACAAAGGAACTCAATTTGTAGTTTTCTTTAATTGTAATCAACTTAAAATTACATAGGCCATATGTAGCTAGTGGCTACTCTATTGGGCAGTACAGTTCGAAAGCAATGCTGAATACTTAACGACCTTCAGATATTTGCAGACAGCTCTCCTATCCACATCTTGAGTCTTCTTTGGCCCAGCTGACCGAGTGTTTCAGATCATGCCTCCAGACTCCTTCCTGTCTCCAGACTTCGTAACAGCGTGGTCATCCTTCATTCACCTCGTTAGATATCTGAAGTAATGAGAGAAGTAGTCGATTGAGTAAATTAGTGAATGAATATGTGATTTTAACTCTTCACGTAAACCTCATCCTAGCTAATCCTCTTGTCGTCTTTATAAGCTGAGGTTTTTGATCTTATGACCATGGGTGGGAAGAGAGGATGCAGAGGATAGGACCAAGCAAGGTCACGTTTTCTTTAGTAATCACATCCCCATCTGTTTCCCAGTTGGGAAAAGTGCAAACCTTTTTGCTCTCAGGTGCCACTGGTTAATTACAACAAGATGTACAAAGCAAGGCAGACGACCCTGCAGTGATAGCAGGGATGGCCACCTGTTTGGCAGAATGGCCCAGGGGAGCATCTCTAGCCATTCCAATTCCAAGAAAGCACCTTGAGGTAGAGATGATGCGAAACCAACCTGTAAATCGAAACCTATTTTTTATTATTCAAAAATTACAACCTGGTCTTCTTCTGAAACTTATTTTTTGTGCTATTACATCTCCTACAACCTTACACATAATTTCTAGTGTCTTTTTAGAACCTCTCAGGATTGTAGCATTTAATGCGTTCTCAGCAGTGGGTATGGTCCGTGTTATGTGTGCATTTGAAGTTGAAGAGCTAAGCTTAAAAAAATGCCTTTGTTTACTAATAAGGTAGATACTATTTTGTTGTTGTTGTTGTTTGATATGCAGTTTAGCTCTTGTTGTCCAGGCTGGAGTGCAATGGCAGGATCTCAGCTCACCACAACCTCTGCCTCCCGGGTTCAAGCAATTCTCCTGTCTCAGCCTTCCAAGTAGCTGAGATTGCAGACATGTGCCACCACACCTGGCTAATTTTGTATGTTTAGTAGAGACAGGGTTTCTCCATGTTGGTCAGGCTGGTCTCGAACTCCCGACCTCAGGTGATCCGCCCACCTTGGCCTCCCAAAGTGCTGAAATTACAGGCTTGAGCCACCGCGCCCAGCCAATACTATTTTTTACTCAAACCAAAAAATACATTCTGTGAGTAAGTGATTATTGACTATGCACTGTATCTCAGCCCATAACGATGGCCTCGACAAGGAACGAGATGGCCACAGTCAGTGTCACCCACTGGATGAGAGTGATGGGTGTGGTGAACCAGGAAGTGTGGCCATGGCACTGTTCTGGGATACAGCCGTCAGGGAAGCAAGCTTAGACTAGGGAGCAAAATCAACCTGCGATGAGTTGTGCCTTCCTTTAAGCATCTTGGCATTTGTTGTTGGCATTGAGGTTATAGACCGGTGGTGCAAAGACGAGGCCACAAGGGCCATTGGAGAAGAGGGAGGAGAGCCCAATGGCTAGAAACTGGAAGGACAGCCACACATTTCCCCCTCTGATTCTTTAATTCACCCACGACGTATGCCCATGGTGAGTTCTTAAATTGCAGGCTTTTGGTACCGGAAATGAGCTCTTGCTAGAGATTTGAGACGGAGTCAAATCATGGGTCTAGCCCTAATGATGGCAACTGATGGTGAGAATGAGAGTTGTGATGGTGCTGGTGGTCATGAGGGGGATGAGGATGATGAAGAAGAAAACAGCAATAACAAGGACGATGATGAAAACCTGCTAATTATGGTGCTGATGCCAGGGATAATTATGGTAGTAATAACGATCATGATCTGAGGAGGATTTACTGTCATTATTTCTCAGTGGCTTCTCTTTGGGAAGAGAGTGAGATAATTACAGTCTGGAAGGAGACAGGAACGGGGGGCGTGCAGCTCCTCAGATCCAAGGGTGCCGCCCAGCTGCACGCTGGGAGTGAAACTATCAAGATTAAGGGCTATGCTGTTTCAGCAGCATTTCCACTGTCTAAATATAAACAGCCTCAGGCCCCGATCCAGCAGAGGAGACCACAGCTGCCAAATGCATCGCCAGCTGCAGGCCCTGGCTGGGTTTCTTTAGGGGAAAAGGCCGTCCCGCCATGGACAGGTTCCAAAAGGCATGAGCCTGCGAATAGAATTTGAGGTTCAAGGAATGCTAGACTATGCCTCTGTGTTCAGGGTCACAGAGCCAGGCTGAAGGGAGCAGGATGAGGACATGGGTGCCCTGCCTGAAGGGCCTGTGCTCTCTGCTGGTACAGACAAGGGCCTGGTGAGATTGTAGAACAGTGGTGGCTACTGCAGTGGTGCCACCTGCATAGGAAGACGGGAATCTAGTGGGGATGGGCAGGGGCCAGGCTCCCCGTGCTCTTGCAGGCACCCAGCTCCGGTGGCCCCTCAGTCCCAGCTACAGATGGACTTTGAGATCTGATGACAGGATCTGCTGTTATACCACCTCTGGATCAACGGCGCCATCATCAGTGCCCCAGCTAGCCAGCAGGTGTGGGCCAGATAAGGCTTGACTGGTCCACATGTCCATTCTAGCTTAAGACACTGCTTGTCTTGACTCAGGGAAAGAAGGAAATGGAAGAAGAAGAAGAAAGAAGACGCATTTAAAACGTATTACCAAACGAACGCCGTGAACACATGAAATGTCAGCCTTTTGATTCCCTCCTGATCCTTGCCAGCACGCATCCGTTTATCCAGTGCTGACTTACTCAGCCCTGAACGTGCACCAGGCGCTCTCGCAGGCACAAGGAATGCCGTGGTGGACAGAACCGTGGAAGCCCCTGCACTCGTGAATCTTACATCCTGCTGGAAAGACCGCCCATAAATAAATGTGTTTATCACGTGTCAGGCAGGACACGTGCTCTACAGGAAAGTGATGTAAGGTAAAGGACAGGGAGCAAAGGGGAGTGTCTGGGGGAGGATGGCAGGGATGGCCTTTCAAGGAAGTCACACGGAAGCAGTGGCCCAACAGACACAGGACAAGGTCCTGTGATCCGAGGAGGGGTCTCAGGGTGGAGGGACAGCGAGCAGGCCAGCATGGCCACAGGGCATGATGTCCAGGATGAACAAATGGAGTGATGTTTGAACATGTCATCTGGGAAAACTGCACACAGGGGCAGGCTCACAGCCACATTTCCCCAGCTGATCTTGCTTCCTCCATTACCAAACCACCCTCAATACAGCATCGCAAACTGAGCAACAGAGGGGGGAGGACACGACTAATACCCGTTTGGCAGGCTGACTGAAGGCTGTTGAAGAAAGAGCAGAAACACCTGGTAATCCTTGCAGGCATCACCCAGGCTGCAGGGCCGGAGCCATCGTGGGACAAGCAGGAGGCTGGGATGGAGCTGGGATGGGAAGGAGCACAGGCCATCAGCTTTCCTGGCCCTGTGTTAATTGTGTAATATCATCACAGCAGGGTAGGATGCCCTGTGGGGGCACCTGACAGGTGTTATACATACTGCACATTCATCAGCATTGCCCTACCAATGGCCGTATTTACATCAGGCATAAATGCAGTTTACTGCACTCCGTGAGAATCAGAAATTAATATCTCCGGTCCAGCTAGATTCTGATTTCTTTGGCAGGAGGAAGGCAGAACAGCACATATCTTGACTGAATAATCATGCATTTTGCATGGTTAATCATTCTAAGGGCAGGAAAGCTACCTTCCTAGGATCACAGAGAGCTGACTTTCTCTTCTGTGAATCTTTGAAAAACCAGACAGATGGGA
>NW_012101299.1:1411359-1431806 GCF_000951045.1 Mandrillus leucophaeus
CCCTTTCCATATGCGTGGCTCTGTTCTAGGCACTGCCGGGAGCTCAGACAGAAAGAGAGCAAACCTCCTGCTGTTCAATCAGAGACCGAAGTCATACTCCCAAATAATCAAGCTAGTGAACTGGATGGCATTTGCACAGCTAGATCATGTACTGCAATTATAGATTGTTGCCATAAAGCTTTTGAGAGCAATGTAATAGTTAATAACATCCTAATTATATGATATGAGTAATCTGTGCTCTGAAAGCAGCCTACATATAGGCAGAAGAACCATGAGGAGCTCTCAAAGAAAATATGCCATATATTCAGGCACCTGGGGAGCGATTTTAGAAATCGTGACCTTCCAAGGCAATTGATTTTGGTTGTTCTTTAAAGGATCACTCTAGGAGTCCGGTTATTCTTATGGGTTCCCTGGTCTAGATGACCCTCATGGAGGATCTGCTCATCTTGCATTATTAGAAAGGGCAGCTAAGTGGATTATGGATGAAAATTATCATGTTGTAAAAACACACCACCAGAAGTCAACCATTCTTCTTATGCCCATGTTTAATGCTATTTCCAAAACTGTACAACAGCTCATGGGTGGAGAGGTTGGGGGGCCTATATTCCTTGCTGGACTCAAGCTCCTTGAAGGTAGGGAATATGTCTTACTCATTACTGTATCCTCAGTTTTTTGCCCCATTGTGCAAGCTAAATAAGCAATGAATTAATCAATGAATCAATGATGAATAAAAGGAAGTTAGTTAAATTCCCTTTAGATAACAATAATTGTCCTTCTCACCCCAGGTCACCTACAGCCAGGTACCATTTGGATTATTGAATTCCTACGGTGTTCGTTGCCTCTCCAATTCTTTGCCATCTAATCATATCCACTCTTGCATTTCTATTTCACTTCTTAATATACACACCTGATTCCCACCTTTAAGGATCCTGAAGGAACACAATGCCTTATCTTGCTTCCCCTCTGCCCTTGGCACACACCACCAAACAATCAAGGGCAAGTTTCAGACTGTTGCAGTTGGATGAAATGGCTCTGTGGCTTTCAAACGGAATTCTAGATCTAACCTAGACCAGACCCAGACCCTCCCTGGACGTCAGCTCTTCCCTGTCTCTAGAGAGGCTGTGTGAATGGAGACATGATGTCCGTCAGCCCTTCCCTGTCTCTAGAGAGGCTGTGTACAGAGACACGATGCCCGTCAGCCCTTCCCTGTCTCTAGAGAGGCTGTCTGAATGGAGACAAGATGCCCAGCAGATCATTCTGACCCAGCTCCTAGACCCAGGCCAGGGGCCAGGGTATGTGTGTAAGGGGATTTGTATTTTGATGGACTTCATGGGTATTTTAAACCCCAATTGTATCATTGATTTTTTTTTTTTTTTGGCATTGAAGTTAAGATTTGCATTCAATGGTGATGGATTGTAAAATTGCCCTGCCATGTGGAGTGGTCCTAAAGCTCAGGTGGGTGAAGGCTGTTGAGATCCTGTGTCTGTGCTCACGTTGGCTGCTTTGCTTTCCTTTCCTGCCTGATGCGTCCTCTCCGTCTTCCCTTTTCCATTGCCATCTTCCTGCCCTTGTCTCCTGCCAACTTCTTCCTTTTCTGCATTCAGCCTTAACCCTTTCTTCCCCTTATGCTTCCTTTCTGGGACTCCCAAACCCAACTGTGCTTTAGAGAAAGAGTCCTGGACTCAACGCCAGGGAAATGCGTGCCCACGTTCCTGCCTTGCTGCCTTCTAGTCTGACCTTGAGAAGGTTATGAGCTCTTGGGCTTCTGTTTTGCCATCTCTCAAGTGAGTGGGTTAGACCATGGATGAAAGACCGCCCATCCTAGGATCATAAACTGGGTAAGATTTGCATCAATGTGAGTCATCACACTGGTGCTGATTCCAGGTTTCCTTTCTCCACTGTGAGCTGAGTTAAAAACTCTCTATTAGGAGGCATTTCACATACCATTGTCGAGGAGATGGGAAATAACAGTTCCACTCATTTGCCAGGTAGAAAAGCCCTTGCCTTCTCAGTTCGTTCAGCAGAGGGAAAAGTCAGGCAGGCAGAGGCAGGAATGGCCTTTATTTGCAAAGGAGCCTGTGCCTCACTGTTCTTTAACAGGATGCCTAGTGAGTTAGAATTTGAGTAGCACGGCTGGGTGCTGTGGCTCATGCCTGTAATCCTAGCACTTTGGGAGGCCAAGGTGGGCAGATCACAAGATCAGGAGTTCGAGACCAGCCTGGCCAACATGGTGAAACCCTGTCTCTACTAAAAATACAAAAAAATTAGATGGGCATGGTGGCAGGCACCTATAGTCCCAGCTACTCGGGAGGCTGAGACAGAAGAATCACTTGAACCCGGGAGGCAAAGGTTGCAGTGAGCCAAGATGCACCACTGCACTCGTGCCTGGGCAACAGAGTGAGATGCCATCTCAAAAAAAAAAAATAATAATAATAATAGGTTATGCCTCATAGGTTCTGACATCCAGTGGGATTTGCACTTTGGCACATTTTTCTTTGTACATAAAAACCCTTATCTCACGTTTAGAACAGTGCAGGACTTAACTTTTTCCGGGATTAGGTATTCATTTTAGTCATGAAAAAGAAAAGGGCATTTGACCCAAATTACAAACACTATGGAAGTAAAACTGCCTATTTTTTCCTTCATGCTTTCATTGAAATACGCAGTCACTGTCTCCTGCTGGATGAGTGTGGAGCTGAGGGCTCTGAGGGATGGAGAAGGAGAGGGGTGACTCATGCATGCCAGGAATTCACATTCCGGCTGATGCGGGAACACGGGTGGCGTACAGACATTGTAAAGACATCTGAGCACAATTTTGAGAAAACATGAAAGGATTTCCGCAAGTCTTTATGTCCTCTGTATATTACGGTGTTAAGACAATGGATAGCAAGAGAAAGATGGGGTTTTGTGGTGGAAACTTCCAGAAAGAAAGTTGACACGGAGAAGTCCTCAAAGCTGGAGGCCTCGGAGTACCTTGTAGTTTAAGAAGGAGGGAGGACTCGGGTATCCAGAGATGGGAATGGAATTACCAGAGATGAGGAACACTAAAGAAATGGCATCAACACACTGAAGAATGT
Source organism: Mandrillus leucophaeus (assembly GCF_000951045.1). Taxonomy (NCBI): domain Eukaryota; kingdom Metazoa; phylum Chordata; class Mammalia; order Primates; family Cercopithecidae; genus Mandrillus; species Mandrillus leucophaeus. Next base: position 1,414,437 of record NW_012101299.1, read on the forward strand.
GCTCCTTTGTAAGAATAATGAGCCCTTAAATGCCAGTCTGAATCTCAGCTTGACAAATGAGGCGAATCTGAACCCCTTTGGGAAAATAATAGTCCCTTGCTCTGTTTGAGATAAAATCCATGTCTTCTGACTTCTGAAAGGAATTGTTGTGTTGGTCCATTTGTTTTATTTCAGGAAATTTTAAAATATGAGGTAGAAAGAAAAGTCTAAAGTATTCTGAAAGTTATTAGTTAATGATTGGCTGATGTCACTCTCAGGTGGTTATATAATAAACTGTCTCAGTATCATCAGATTCTACAAGTCCAGAAGAAGCAGCCGAGGACTTCTTAGTATTTTGAGGCAGAGGGAAGAACTACAAGAAAACCTCAGGGCAGGAAAATCGGACCTGTCCAGGCACTGAAAACTGGTGTGATTTGAGTACAGTGAGAGAGAGAGAACATGAGAGAGACAGAGAGAGAGAGAGAGACAGAGAGAGAGAGAGAGAGAGAGAGAGGGAGAGAAGACAGAGAGAGAGAGGGTGGGGAGACAGAGAAGGTGAGAAGACAGAGAGAGACAGTGGGGGCCGGTAGGGGAATGGAAGCACAATTGTGGGTTGGTATCTCCTGGCTCGATGCCTACTGAGTTAGAATTTGAGTAGCATGGCTGGGCATGGTGGCTCATACCTGTAATCCTAGCACTTTGGAAGGTCGAGGCGGGCAGATCACAGGGTCAGGAGATCGAGACCATCCTGGCTAACGCAGTGAAACCCCATCTCTACTTAAAAAAAAAAAAAAAAAAAAAAAAATTAACCAGGCCTGGTGGCACATGCCTGTAGTCCCAGCTCCTCAGGAGGCCGAGGCAGGAGAATTGCTCAAACCTGGGAGGTGGAGGTTGCAGTGAGCCGAGATCGCACCGCTACACTCCAGCCCAGGTGGCAGAGTGAGACTCCATATCAAAAAGAAAAAAAGAAAAAAAATGAGTAGCATATTACTTTGCTAGGGCTGTCGTAACAAAGTACTATAGACTGGGTGGCTTCAACCGTGAAAATGTGTTGTCTCGCGGTTCTGGAGGCCAGAAGTGAGAGCTCGAGGGGTCTGCAGGGTGGGCTCCTGCTGAGGCTATGAGAGAGTGCTGGCTCCAGGCCTCCTTCCTGTGTCCGGTGGTTTGCTGGTAATCTTCGGTGCTCCCAGGTGCATCAGTACCTCTCCAGCATCTGCCTTCATCTTCACATGGTGCTCTCCTTGTGTGCAGGTCTGTCTCTGTGTCCACATTTTCCCTGTTTACACCGACACCAGTCATTTGGATAAGGATCTTTTTTAATGACCTCGTTTTAACTTGATCGCCTCTGCAAAGGGTTCACCTCCAAATAAAGTCACTTTCTAAGGTCTTGAGGGTAATGACTCCAACATGTCTTTTCTGGGAGACACAATTCAGCACCTAGAAAACAGTTAAGAAAAAAAAGAGAAAATCTGGTAATTGTCTTCTGTACGGACTTCTATTAAAACAATGAGATGTGTATTTACCAAAATCAGGACCAAATTACAGGCCAGTATTCATATATGAAACTTCTTGCATTTCGCATGTGCACTTAAATTTCCAGTCCTGATTTTCATACCAAGAAACGTGGCCAAGTCATCACTTCATAAAGGAAAAACCATTTTGGAAGGTAAAAAAAGACAATTACTGATTGAAACAGTCTAACATTGAACTTCTAGATGTAAACTATGCCAAGCAAACTTTTTCGGGTAATGTTATTTATTGCAGACAGCCCTTGGGCACTGTGTAGATCCCAAACGTGGTGAAATGTGAGCTCCCAGATCATTGCTCAGTTTCCAGCTGCCATCCCGAGTTTGTTGGTGTCACTGATTCCAAGAACAAAACACTGGTGCATGAAATTAACAACCTTATAAATAGACGACAGCACGTCTGTTAGACAAAAGGCTGCCGTTATCCGCTGGAAACAATCACACACAATTCCAGTAAAAGTCTTGCCAAATACCTCTTTGTCATTCAAGGAACCTAACAACAGACCATATGCGGTGCCTCCTCCTCCGTGTTCTGGAACTCAGCGCTGCACCGTAACTGAGAACAGGCTAGTACCACCCGTAGGCATAGTTAAGCGTGCAAGGAGGCTCAGAGAAGTTTATAGGGTTGTTGTTCTGTTTGGTTTTCCATGGTGCTTTATGTCATTGTTAATTTATACAGTGTTATTTATAGTATGTTCACCCTTAGGGACTTCACCTTGAAACCACCACCTTTAATGCTGATGATGAGTGCTCCCATGGACCTTGGGTTAAAGGAGCCAAATGGTATAGATGCCCTGGGGAGAGATTGCTATTGGCCTTTGGGAGAGAGCCTGCAGCAGTGGGTTCAGCTCTCCCAGTGGCAACGCTGGATGGTAACTGCACCTTCTTCTAAGGGTGATACGTTTTGTGAGTGTGCGTGGTGTGAGTTTTCTGCCAGCACCTTTATAGAGCAATGCACACTTGCAAATAAATACAACCAAAGTCAACAAAAGAGCATATCGATGCTTTGGTAGAGAACTCAGCAGTCTCCCCTCTCTGTAGCATAAAATTCAGGGAAAACAAAGTCCCCACAATGGGGACAGGTGGCCCCACATAGGTCTAAGGACTGCCATTCTATTTTAAAGTTACAAAGTACTCTCATACTGTTTACCTCTTTTATTTCACCAAATCACCGCATAAAGTACACAGGGTAGAACATATTATCCTCACTTTTTATATGGAGACAATGTGGCTCAGGTGACGAGGTGAAAATTTGTGGGTAAGGCAAGAACTTTTTTTCTTTCTCAGCCAGTTCTCTCTACTCAAGTGGACTTCTTTTTTATTATTATTATTATACTTTAAGTTCTAGGGTACGTGTGTACAACGTGCAGGTTTGTTACATCTGTATACATGTGCCATGTTGGTGTGCAGCACCCATTAACTTGTCATTTACATTAGGTATATCTCCTAATGCTCTCCCTTCCCCCTCCCCCCACCCCACGAGAGGTCCTGGTGTGTGATGTTCCCCTCCCTGTGTCCCTGTGTTCTCATTGTTCAGTTCCCACCTATGAGTGAGAACATGCAGTGTTTGGTTTTCTGTCCTTGTGATAGTTTGCTCAGAATGATGGTTTCCAGCTTCATCCATGTCCCTTCCAAGCTGACCCCACTCCTTACTTTTGTCGTAGGCACACACACACTGAGTAAAATGACTGAATCTGGGATCCAAAATGTTCTCTTCAGTCCCTCGTGTTTTGGCGAACTTTCCTCTCTGCTGTGGCGCTTCAATTCCGCTCTTCTCCATAAGGTCTATCCTTTTCTTCATAAAACTTTCTCATGGATGGCTCCAGTCCCAACTAAAGCTATCCTCCTGTTCCTGGCTTACTCCAATTTCCTAGCTCTTTAGGGAAATGTAAACTTTATGCTGTCATATTCCTTTTATGTAACTTCTTTTTTTCTTTTCTGAGATGGAGCCTCACTCTGTTGACCAGGCTGGAGTAGAGTGGTACAATCTCAGCTCACTGCAACCTCTGCCTCCCAAGTTCAAGTGGTTATCCTGACTCAGCCTCCTGAGTAGCTGGGATTATAGGCACTTGCCACCATGCCCAGCTAATTTTTGTATTTTTAGTAGACACGGAGTTTCACCATGTTGGCCAGGCTGGTCTCGAACTCCTGACCTCAGGTGATCCACCCGCCTTGGCCTCCCAAAGAGCTGGAATTACAGGCATGAACCACCATGCCCAGCCCTTTTATGTAATCTCTTATGCTGTCCCAAAGACAATTTTATAAAATAATAATAACTAGCACTTTTGAGTGCTTAATAGGTGCCAGTCACCATGTTAAAAACTTTCTGTACAGTGTCTCCTTTAATCTTCACAAGAAACCTATTGGAGTAACTCTTACAGTTTATCACCATTTTATAGATGATGAAACCAAGGCTAAAGGAAATATGACAAAATGTCCAGGGTCACTCGACTGGGAATTTGGGAAGCCAAGTTGGAAACTCAGATCTACTCGTTTTCAAACCTTGTACTTCTTTTAAAGTAATGGCATATTTGGTTTGTTGTCATGGTTTAATCATGAAATATTTCAAGTGTACCGAAAAGTACAGATGGCATTACTTCAAACCACTTGTGGCCAGGCACAGTGGCTCACACCTGTAATCCCAGCACTTTGGGAGGCTGAGGCAGGTGGATCACCTGAGGTTGGGAGTTTGAGACCAGCCTGACGAACATGGAGAAACCTTGTCTCTACTAAAAATACAAAATTTGCCAGGCGTGGTGGTGCATGCCTGTAATCCCAGCTACCCGGGAGGCTGAGGCAGGAGAATCGCTTGAACCCTGGAGGTGGAGGTTGCGTTGAGCCATGGGACTCCAGCCTGGGCAACAAGAGCGAAACTCCATCTCAAAAAACAAAAACAAAAACAAAACACTCACATCCGGAATGCTCAGATTTAACAAGTGTGATCTATCTTGGTGAACGCGTCCAGGGTCTCGAAGGTGTGTATTCCGATGCACTTAGGTAACCTGTTGTAAAGTATGTCAATTAGGTCAAATTAGTTGGTACTTTTGTTCCAGTCTTCTATTTAATTACTTTTGCTATGAATTACTGAGTAAGAAGTATTGACATCTCTCATTGTATTTGGAGATTTGTCTGGTTCTCCTTTCAAATCTGTCAAGTTTTGCTTAGTAAATATTGAAGCTCTCACAGTAAGCACATACACATTTAGGATTTTCTTATCATCGAATTGACTCTTTCATCATTATGAAATGTCCCTGGTAGTATTCCCTTATCTTTGTTAATATTCTGTGCTCTTCAGTCCAGTTGTTTGATAATAAGCCATTGCAGCTTTATTTTGATTCGTATTTGCCTGGTAGAACTTTTTCCATCCTTTTACTTCTAATCTCTTCATATGTTTACATTTAAAGTATGTTTCTTATAAATAACATGTAGTTAGGTCTTGCTTTTTTTCTCTTTCAGCATGACAACCTCTATCTTTTAAGAAGAATATTTAGAGAACTGATTAGCAAATTATGGCCCCTGAGCCTAATTTAGCTTAGTGCCTATTTTTGTAAATACAGATTTATTGGAAAACATCCACGAGCATTTGTTAGGTATTGTCTAAGGCTGTTTTTGTATTTCCAAAGTGGTTGCAATACAGATCGTATGGCTTGAAAAACCAAAAGCATTTATTGTATGTCCCTTTATGGAAAATATATGCTTACTCCTGTTTAAAATGTTACATTTGATGTAATTGTCAGCATGATTTAACTGAAATCTACCATTTGCTATTAGGTTGGTGCAAAAGTAATTGCGGTTCTTGCCAGTAAAAGTAATATTTGTTTCTTTATGCATCTCTTCTGATTTTTGGTTCAATTTTTCCTGTCCTCTTTTGGCTACTTGAGTTTCTTATTATTCCAATGTATTTTCACTACTGGATTAACAAGCTCTTTGTTTTACTTTTTAATGGTTGATCTATGTTTACAATGGACATCTTTAAGTTAGCACAGTTTATCTTCGAATGATGGACCACTTTTGGTATATTGTGTAAAAACCTACAGCAGTATTCTTCCTTTTCCCCATACCATCCTTTCTGATATTTTGTTGTTCATTTCATTTCTACATATGTTTAAATCCCATAATACATTGTTATTATTTGTAGTTTAGAAAGTCAACTATCTTTAAGAAAAAAAAAAAGCTTATATTTATCTACCTATTTCTTAATTCTTGTTTGGTTTTTTGTTTGTTTGGTTGGTTGGTTGGGTTTTTTTTTTTTTTTTGAGATAGAGTCTCGCTCTGTTGCCCAGGCTAGAATGAAATGGCACAATCTTGTCTCACTGTAACATCTGCCTCCTGGGTTCAAGTGATTCTCCCGCCTCACGCTCCCATTTCTCTAGTAGCTGGAATTACAGGCACCCACCATCATGCCTGGCTAATTTTTTTTTTGCATTTTTGTAGAGACAGGGTTTCACCATGTTGGCCAGGCTGGTCTCAAACTCCTGACCTCAGGTGATCTGCCTGCCTCAGCCTCCCAAAGTGCTGGGATTACAGGCATGAGTCAGCATGCCTGGCCCATTTCTTAATTCTTAATCCTCTTTTTTTTTTCTTTTTTGAAACAGGATATCACTCTGTCACCCAGCCTGGAGTGCAGTGGTGTGATCTCAGCTCACTGCAACCTCTGCCTCCCATCTTAACTCTTGTTTATAGAAACGAATATCCTCTGGCTTTATTTTCTTTCTGTCCGAAGAATTTATTTAACATTGTAATGCTGGTCTACTGGCAATGAATTCTCTCAACTTTTGTTTATCTGAGGAATTATTTCGCTTTCAATTTTTGAAGTTTTTTTGCTGCATAAAGAATTTCAGGTGGATATTATTTGTCTTTCAGTACTTAACTATATCGTTCCTTGTCTTCTGGCTTGCTTAGTTTCTCAGGGGAACTCTATTACCATTCTTATCTTTTCTCCTTTGTGTATTGGTTTCTTTTCTCTCTTGACTCATTCAAGATTTTATCTTTATCTTTGATTTTCAGCAGTTTGAATACAATGTGCATAGATGTCATTCTCTTTGTATGTAATTTGTTTAGAGTTTGTGAACTCTAAACAAATAGAATGGGAGTCTCCCATTCAGCCATGATTTCTTCATGTATTTCTTCTGTCCCATCCTCTCTTATTTTTCCTTCTGAGTCTACTCTTACATGGATGTTAGGCTATTTAAATCATTCCCGGCTGGCTGGGCGCGGTGGTTCATGCCTGTAATCCCAGCACTTTGAGAGGCCAAGGTGGGCAGATCACCTGAGGTCAAGGGTTTGAGACCATCCTGGCCAATGTGGTGAAACCCCATCTCTACTAAAATTACAAAAAAAGTTAACTGGGCTAATAATCCCAGCTACTTGGGAGCCTGAGGCAGGAGGATCACTTGAACCCGGGAGGCAGAGGTTGCAGTGAGCCAAGATGACGCCACTGGACTCCAGCCTGGGAGACAAGAGTGAAACTCTGTCCCAAAAAAAACAAACAAAAAAATTATTCCAGGCTTCTAGGACTCTCTGTTCCGCTTTTATTTACTTATTTACTTTTTTTTCTTTTCTCATAAATATAATGTTAAGATATAGAAGTCAGACATAAAAGAATAAAAGTATGATGGTACCATATATGCAAAGTCAAAAAATGCCCAACTAATCTATGGAAATAAAAGGTTCGGACGTAGAGTTAGAATGCAATGATTGATAGGTGCACGTGGGATTTCTTAGTGTCTGATAAAGCTCTGTTTCTTGATATGTCTTGTTGTTCAACCAGGTGGGTTCACTGCAAAACTTCACGGAACTGTACACGTGATTTGTGTACTTTTTCTGGACATGTTATTCTTCTACTTAAAAGTTTATTTTAAAACTGAAAAATAGCTTTCCGTGTGTTTTTCTTCTAAAAGTCATACATTTTGTTTGGGTCCATGATCTTTTCAGAATGTATTTTTATTGATATTCTAGAGAAAGTAAGTTTATTTTTCTCCTACAATAATAGTCAACTCATCATCATGAATGTTACATCATTTCTTGGTAGTTTTTATCATAGTCATAGCCATGTATGCATGATCCATTTCTTATCTTTCTCTTCTGTTCTATTTATCCTTACACAATACCACACATTAGACCTTCTAAAGCTTTATGATCAATCTTTGTACCTGGTATGGTCATTCCCTTCTAATTCTCTTCTTTAAAAATTGCCTTGGCTATTATTTGCCTTTTGCTCATCCATATAAATCAGGAATCAGCTTTTAAATTTTATTAAAATTCCTATTGAAATGATATTGAATTGAGATACTAACTTGGAGAGAATCAACTACTGTATGATGTTGAATTATCCCATCCTGGAATATGCTAGATAACATAAGCACAAAGACTTCTTCTAAGTCTTCTAATAAAATGTTTATAATACTCATCATAGATATCTTAAATATATTTTAGAATAATTATTTCTGTATAATTTTAAAATAGGGTAAATTAGTGCTTTTTTTTAATCACACACTTTACATTGAGTGTTACCAGTGAAAGGAAATACTAAAGACTCATTAATAGGAAACTTGTGTGTAGTGAAGTTACCAGTTTGCTTGCTAAGTTCAAATGGTTGGATTCTCTTGGATATTCTATATGGACATTTGTAAACAGTGACAGTTTTCTTTCTCCCTGTCCTTGCATATTTCTTTTGTTTGTTTGTTTGTTTCATGCCTTCCTACACTGGCTACACTTTTCCATCCAATGTTAGCCCAGAAACCATGACAGCATGCACTTTATTCTTCCTCTTAATTTAAAATGAATATTTCCATATTTTTATGCCTAAGTGTGTTTTCTGTATGCTGTGTTATCTCTTTTTTTTTTGAGAAGATTAATAGATCTCTTCTATCCCTTGTTTTAATTTTTCTATTTTGAATTATAAATATGCGCTGTGTTTTCAAATAATTTATTTTTCTTTGCATATAGAGGTGATCATATTGTTCCTTTTTGTTTGATCTACTACTATAATGATTTATCTAAATAAAATGTCCAATATTAAATCAACCTTGATTACATTCCTAAAATATACCTTTTTTAAATATGTTGTTCTTTTTTAAATATACATTGACAGATGAATTTTGAGGGTCCTCATCTCTTTTTATTTGTACATTTTTAGTCAGTTTTATGAGCAAGAGGGTGTCTGTTCCATCTGAGCTTGATCCTCTGATGATTCGTTAATTCCTTTTAAACTACTGTTTCACTTCCTTTAATGGTTATACTTCTATTCAGGTATATTTCTTCCTGAGTCAATTCTAAGATTTGTTTAGAAAATTACCAATTACATTTAAGTTTTCAAAATTATTTAATAAAGTTTTGTATATTTTCATATGATTTTTTCTACTAATTACATTTTTATTTTCTTTCCTTATAGTGTTTGTCCCTTTTCTGTTTTGATCTTCATCAATTTTTATATAATTTTGTATATTAGTACTATTCTCAAAGACCTATAGTTTGGTTTTCATTTTCTCTTTTCATCTTTGCTTAATCTCTCATTAGTACCTACTCTCATTGTATTGATTCCTTCTTTCCGCTATCTTTGCATTTAATCTATTTTTAAATTTTTAAGATAAAATATGGCACATTTATTTTCAGTTTTCTATCCTTTCTATGAAAGAATGGGTATCAATTTTTCTCTATTATTTTAGCTGGATCTGTGAGTCTTGATATGGAGTGTTCATTACATCCAGTACTAAATACTTCATAGTTTGCATTATAATTTTTTACTCATGTATTATTTAGTTTCTGAATATATGCTTTACGCTTTTCACAAAAAGTTGCTGACTATAATAAATTCAGAATTTTCTTAATTTATTACAATACACTCAAGAGTTTACTCAGTTTGAGATAAACTTTCTGTATATTTGAGACTTCGTAGGTCTGCTACTTGATCAATTTTCATAACAAGGATTAATTTATAACCATTGAAGGAGAACCCTTCAATTGGCCACTAGCTTATTAGTTACATTGTTGCAGTATTCTCTATCCTTACTAGATTTTAGTCTCTATGACCTATCAGTTTTTGAGAGCAATGTATTAAACATCTGATAATTCTATACACTTTTGCTTTATGTATTATGAGGCCATGTTGCTAAATGCCTACAAGTTCAGGATTGTAATCGCTTCCTGATCAATTATTTCTTTTTATAATTAACTCTCCATATTCCTAGCAATGAAATTTGTGTGTCTTTTTGTTTCCATTTCTATTTTCTCAAAATTATTTTTGTCTGCTGAGAGTATAATTGCACTAGTTTTTGGTTTTTTTCTGGGTATTTGCCTGGAATGTCTTTACCTAACCCTTACTTTACACCTTTCTTGGCCCTTATGATTTAATTATGTCCTTTCTGAATTGCATATGTTTTTAAACAACTAACTTAAAGGAATTTAAGCTGCCTATAATAACTATGATTACAGTTGAATAACAGGTTTGAACTGTACAAGTCCACTTATAGGTGAATTTTTTACAATATTTTAGAATAATTTTTGGACATTTATGACAATTCGAGAAAACTCACAGATGAACCTAAAAATATCAAAACAATTAAGAAAAGTTAGATGGGTCATAAATGCATAATATGTAGATACTAGTCTTTTTTGTTGTTTTCTTCTATAAAACATACACAAATTATAAAAAGTTAAAATTGATCAAAACTTATACACACAAATACTTACAGACTGTACATGGCACCATTCACAGTCCAGAAAAATGTAAACAAATGGAAAGATACAGCATTCAGCCACAACTGCATAAGATTAACTGTGGTGCATACTGTCCCATTGTAAGAATTCTGGAGCCACCTGCTGCTGCTATTATGGTGAGCTCAAGTGTGGTAGATTGCAAGTGGCTACTTGAAATGCCACACGATGCCAATCATCTCCACATGAGCAGTTCGTTTCTCCAGTAAACTGTGGATCGCAGGAAAAAGTGATCTCTCACATATTTTTCCTCATGGGTAGTGCAATACAGTAAACCTTAAATAAAACCACGGGACACCTACGAAGCGCCACGACTAATGCTGGGAGTGCTCCAGAGAAGCCGAGGAAAGTCAGGACATTACAAGAAAAAGTTGAGCCGGGCGCTGTGACTCACGCCTGTAATCCCAACACTTTGGGAGGCCGAGGAGGGCGGATCACGAGGTCAGGAGATCGAGACTACAGTGAAACCCCGTCTCTACTAAAACTTACAAAAAAAATTAGCCGGGTGAGGTGGTGGGCGCCTGTGGTCCCAGCTACTTGGGAGGCTGAGGCAGGAGAATGGTGTGAATCCGGGAGGCAGAGCTTGCAGTGAGCTGAAATCGCACCACTGCACTCCAGTGTGGGTGACAGAGCGAGGCTCCATCTCAAAAAAATAAAAAAAGAAAAAAAAGAAAAAGAAAAAGTTGAATTGCTTGACGGGTACTGTAGAGTGAATGGTTACCCACCACGTTAGACGATTCATCTTGTAAACAGAAAACATGAACTTGTTATAGTCCTGTAAATGTATCTTCTTTTCCTTGTGATTTTTATAACATTTTCTTTTCTCTAGCTTGCTTTATTGCAAGAATACAGCATATAATACTATAACATGCTAAATATGTGTTAATTGACTGTGTTATTAGTAAAGCTATTAGTAAAGTTTTGGAGGAGCCAAAAGTTATACATGGATTTTCAGCGACACGGGGAGTTGCCATCTCTAATCTTTGTGTTGTTTGAGGGTCAACTGTACTGGTAAACTTGAACTATTCCTAAAATAGTATTTAGCGTTTTTCTAAATACCATGCTTTTCCTTTGCTTCCCTTTATCCCTTTAACGCATTTTTTAGGATCGATGATGTGTTGTTGTTTTTTGTTTGTTTGTTTGTTTGTTTGAGACAGAGTCTTGCTCTGTGGCCCAGGCTGCAGTGCAGTGGTGCGATCTCAGCTCACTGCAACCTCCGTCTCCCAGGTTCAAGTGATTCTCCCGCCTCAGCCTCCCAAGTAGCTGGGACTACAGGAGCGCACCACTATACCTGGCTAATTTTTTTTTTTTTCGTATTTTTAGTTTCACCATGTTGGCTGGGCTGGTCTTGAGTGATCCACCTGCCTTAGCCTCCCAAAGTGCTAGGATTATAGGCTGACCCATGGCACCCGGCTGATCATATGTTCTTTATTGCTGTTTTCCTCTCCAGTCGTCCCTATACTCATTTCCTGTGATTGCTCTCGGGTATTTTGATTCCATCATTTTAACTTTCTGTCAATTAGTCATAATAATCATTACTGATTTCTACAGCTTAATTTATACATATTCAATAATTTATTGCTAATCATTGACAACTACACCTCCCTTCGGAATTTGTTCTCCTTTAGTAGTCATCTCTGTGAATATTTGTGACTGATAAACGGTTTCAGTTCAGGTAGATGGAATTTTCTATTTCAGTCCCATTTCCAAGAAAGTTTAATCCATGTATGGATATTGGCTTTATTAAGGGTCACCAGTTTTAGATCCTAACCCCAGGAAGGCCCAAGGCACTCACCCTTTTTCTGTGAGGCCATCACAACCTTAGATCCTAGGCCTATATTCAGACCTGATGCCGCACTAGCTGCCCAGGCTTTCACCAAAACTCAATGTTCCCATCGTGAATTTATCTTTACTTCTGGCATCCAGATATTTCCCTTATTTCACACTTTACCTATTCTCAAGCAGTTTCATTATGTTGTATCCATGTGTATTTAATAGGGGGGTATTCTCTGTTAACTTAAAACAGCAGGTTGCAGGAACCCAGTACTATCTTTATTCTTTGCATTGCCCATGCAAGTGAGCCCTGTTATATAACCATCGTGTCTGCTGACACTTGCTTAACACATTTTTCAGAGTGTTTTCTAAAGAAGTCATCACATCTAAGATGCAAGCTTACAGGCGAGTTCACTAAGGGATTTACTTTGTAGACTTGTTGGTTTTGATCTAAATTTAATGCCCTTGTCTGTTTCTACAACTGTATTTGTTTACTCTTTTGTACCTGTGGTATAATATACTATCTTATACTCTCAAGCATTTCAATACCTCTTCCTATGTTTCTGTATCACTCTGTCTCTCTCATTCACACACACATGCACATGCACACACATATACTTTTACACATGCATGCACGCACGTACATGAGCACACACACACATTTACGCACACGCGCACAGACAGCACACAGTGGGACAATCTGTTCACAAACACTACAGGACAAACTTCCTTGTCTGTAGGAAGATATGTGTGTACCTGGCCTCTTTGCTGTTCTTGCGACTTGCCCTTCCCAAGTTATTTCTACTTTACCTCTATGGTTCGTTTGATAGGATTTCCACTTAATGTATTATAAGCATAAGATTTATGCAAGATGTAGCATAAGATTTATGCCTTTTCTGGAATAAATCTTTGCTTTCAATAGATCCATTGGTTCCTTTCCAGAAATGATCACTGCCTTTTATATTCTCTTTGAAAAACAAAAGCACCTGCCTTGACCCTTGTCTTCAATATCACATATAACCATACAAAACTAAAAACAATCCATTCATGTATTCCTTTGGTTAATAGATTTTTGTTGAGCAGCTCTCATGTTGTAGGTGGTGTGTTAGATGCTGGGTATGTTCCATGAAACAAAATAGTCTCTGACCCCTGGAAGAGAAAGAAAGAAAGGAAGAAAATCCCTGCCCTTGCCTTTCTGGGCACATAGTCCAACTGAAGAGAGAAGACTTCTGTTAATTAACTGACAATGTTAAGTAGCAAATTCTGAGTGCAAAATGAGTGGTATTGAGATCAGCTGACTATTTGTGGGCTGATACGGTTCCAAACGGCTTCACTTGACAGCCCTGAAATTGAGTTTTGAAAAGGGTGCAGAAATCTAGGTCAAAAATATAGATGGGGAGGCATTTCAGGTGGGAGAAGGAAATGAAGAATGACCCTGAGGTGTTACATGGGGTCAAAAGAAAGGATGATTCAAAGCACAGACAGAGTAGAGAAGAGTTGGGCTGAAAATTGAATTTCCTACCACTTGTAGGTACCAACTTGTGACAATGAGTTTGTCATTTCTTGCAGCACCTGTCCTATGTAGCTAAAAGTCTCTTTGAGTTCTGCAATGGCATATTGCTTCTACGACCAACATTCTGTCTTTGATAGTGAGGTCTTAATTAGCATTAAATCAAATGTTATATTGAACCTTGAGTAAAATCTCTTCCAATTTATGTGGTTTTTTATTATTATTATTTGTGTCTGTGTCGTTCTGTGTGTGTGCGCGCGTGCGTGCACCTGTATTTCTGTATTTGCATTTCTCATCTGGAAAATTCTCCATGGTCTCTTTTCCCAGGGTTTGCACTGATTTTCACCCTTATTCACCCATCTGACATATCCTTTCTTAGTTTAATCCCAGCATTTTATGTGGTGCTAGACTTTTGCTTATTGGATTGTAATTTCCAACTTCTAACCTCTCACCTTTGTAAGATACTGATACTGAATCATCTTTTCTCAATTCTTTCAAACTCTCAGTCTAAATGGTGTTTTAACTCCAAACTGGCTGCCTATTAAATTCATTTACTGTGCTAGAGTGTATCTGGTAACTTGCCTGTGATGAATTTGTGTCCATTATTACATTATAGATGGTTTCATGCAGTCAGCTGTGCAAAGGGCCTAATTATAGCTGTGATGGCCACAACGACTTGTTACCTCGTGTCTTCTGACTCATGTGACTTGTACATGTTTTTCCAGTGAACAGTTCTACCCTCCACCATGGTTAGATGAGGTAGAATCTTTTTGATAGAAGACTTATATTAGTTCAGATAAATGATGTTGCTTGTTACAAAGAAACACACATCACTTTATCTCATTAGCTTGGGAGATGGATACGGGCAGAGCGTCTTATTCATTTTGTATCCAGTGCTGAGAGAGGGGCACTTCACACAAAAGAGTGGTTCAGCAAATGTCTGTGGGATGCAAAAAAAAAAACCCCAAAGCAACAACAACAAAAAGCGGACCTCTTTGGTTATCCAAGAGAGATGTTTTATCTTTTGGTTCTAGAAATTTTTTCTTGCTTCCTCATCTCTCATAGACATCCTAGAGGAGCATGTGTGTGTGTGTGTGTGTGTGTGTGTGCGTGTGTGTGTGTATTATTAAGCAACCAACCATTCTTTACCAATAGACGGTATCCTTGTTTCTAACAATGAGACTTCTTCTAATAGTGCTAACACTTTATCTCATGTATGTTATTTATTTTTTGAAGACAGAGCTTTGCATTTTGGAATAATCGGAGACTCACATGCAATTTTAAGAAATAATAAACAAAGATCCCATGTACTCTTTGCCCGGCTTCCTCTAAAGTTAACATCTTGTACAACTATAATACAATATCAAAACCAAGATGTTGACATCAACTAATCTTATTCAGATCTCCCCATTTTGCTTTTGTGTGTGTGTGTGTGTGTGTGGTGTATGGGTGCATTTAGTTCTGTGCCATCTTATTGTATGTGTAGGTTTGTGTAATAGCACCTGCTATGGTTTGAATGTGTTCCTGCAAAAACATGTGTTGGAAATTTGATCTCCACTGAAATAGTGCCGGGAGGCGCAGCCCGATGCAAGGTGTTTAGGCCATGGATTGATACGGATTACAAAAGCAGCTTGAGGCTGTGAGCTCGCCGTCTTGCCCTTCTGCCTTCTTCCAGAGAACCTTGACAGATGTTGGCCCCTTAATCTTAAGCTTTCCACCCTCCAGAACTGTGAGCCAATAGATTTCTGTTCATTACAAATTACTGAGACTGTGATATCCTGTTTTAGCAGTACAAAACGGATGAGACATCACCGTAGTCAAGACACAGAGCAGTTCTGTCCTGAGGACCCCTGATGATACTCTGACAGCCACAGCCACTCCTTCCCTCCCTTCTTCCCTAACCCCTGACAACCATGAATCTATTGACCATCTCTAATAATGTCATTTCAAGACTGCTACATAAACAGTTATAAAACATGTAACCTTTGAAGATTGGCTTTTTCCGTTTAGCATCATTCCTGAGATCCACCCAAGCTGTTCATGTATCCATAGTTGGTTCCTTTTTATTGCTGAGTAATATTCCATGATATTGGAGTAACAGTTTAACCATTCACTCATTTATGGATATCTGAGTTTATTCTAGTTTTGGGCTGTTACAAATGAAACTTCTATAAACATTCATGTATCGATTGTTATGTGAGTGTAAGTTTTCATTTCTAAGGGATTCTTGTATATGAAATCAACTGCTGGGTTGTATGGTGATGTTTAGTTTATTAAAGAAACAGCCACTGTTTCCCAGAAAGACTGTGCCATTTTCCATTCCTACCAGCAATATGTGACTCAGTTTCCCTGTGTCCTCATCAACATGTGGTGTTGTCATTCTCTTGTATTTTAGCCATTCTAATAGGACTTGTCTTAATCCATTTGGGCTACTGTAACAAATTACCGTAGACTGAGCAGCTTCATAGTTTATTTTCCACAGTTCTGGAGAAAGTTTAAGATCTGAGTACTGGCATGGTCCAGTTCTGGTGAGGTCCACCTTCTAGGTTGCAAAACTTCTGACTTCTTGTTGTAGCCTCATGTAGTGAAGAGCAGAGAGGAGAAACAAGCTCTCTGATCACTATAATGAGGGCACTCATCTCATTCATGAGAGCTCTGCCCTTGTGACTTAATCTAATCCTCATCACCTCCTGAAGGCCACAGCTCCTAATCCATCAGGGGCTAAGGTTTCAACTTATGAATTCTGCAGTACACAGACATTCTGTGCATAACAGGTGTGTAGTGACATTTAGTTTCTAAATGGTATTTGAATGTTATTTTATTTATTAAATAACCATAAACCAGGGAGTTAAGGGTTGCAGATGCTGTAAACCTTATGTAACAGATGAAGCAAGCTGGGCACAGTGGCTCACACCTATAATCCCAGCACTTTGGGCAGCTGAGGCAAACAGATCACATGAGGTCAGGAGTTTGAGACCAGCTTGACCAACATGGCGAAACCCCATGTCTACTGAAAATACAAAATTAGCTGGGCACGGTGGCGCATGCCTGTAATCCCAGCTACTCGGGAGGCTGAGGCGGGAGAATCATTTGAACCCAGGAGGCAGAGGTTGCGGTCAGCGGAGATGGTGCAATTGCACTCCAGCCCGGGCAACAAGAGCGAAACTCTGTCTCAAAAAATAAATAAATAAATAAAGCAAGTGGCTCAAATGATCAGACACTTGTTTGAGTCACAAAGTAATCAATGGTAGAGCTTTGTCTGGAACCCTACATTACTCCCTCATTGTTTTATGTTGTCCTGATTAAATTGAGCTTCTAACTGATAAGATAATCTATTATTCCTAAAATTGGGCCACCCATTCCCCAAACGTCCTACCTTCATTCTAGAATGTCAAACACAAGTCACAGCTGAGCAGCAGGACCTCCATCAGCATGTGACCACACGGCCAGCCACACGCTGCGCCAAGCCTCCAGATGGACAGGACTTGGTGGGAAATCATTTCTGCTGCTTTCCGCATACAGTGCCTTCTTTTAACATGGCCTCTTGAGAGCCACTCTCCAGCTGCAGCACGGCCAGCCTCTGTGCCTCCACTCTCCACTCCACCTTACCCATCCACAGCTGTCCTCCCTTTCTCTTCTCTCTTTGCGCTATTCTTCCTTCCCAATCCGGCACATCAGTGTGGCTCTCCTTCCTGTACGCTGGTCTCCTATTTTCCCTTCTCTCTTCAGATAAATCAGGCTCATATAGGGTTAACTTGTGTTAGCTTCTTTTAACTGGTTGTTCTGTTGGGTTTTTTTTTTTTTTTAATTAATTTATTATTATTATACTTTAAGTTGTAGGGTACATGTGCATAACGTGCAGGTTTG
>NW_012101299.1:1436801-1438448 GCF_000951045.1 Mandrillus leucophaeus
CACTCCCCAGTGAGATGAACCCAGTACCTCAGTTGAAAATGCAGAAATCACAGGTCTTCTGTGTCGCTCGCGCTGGGAGTTGGAGACTGGAGCTGCTCCTATTCGGCCATCTTGCTCCGCCCCCCTCTGTTGGGTTTTGATTTTCCTATTTTTGAGGTTGGTTTAATTATGGGAGGAGTTAGAGTCTATTTTAATGAAATAGTTATGGAATCAGCCTAGGTTTTTTTTAAAGGAAAGAGGAAGGAAAGATGTGTTCCGTTCTGCTTGCATTTTTTCTTCTGTATCAAGCTTTGATGTAGCTTTTTTCCAGGCAGAATTTAGGTGCAAATAAAAAGGTCTCAATCTGACTCAAGTCAGATTACTGTGCTTGGTTGTTCTCAATGGTTTATTGGGTTTTATAGCTCTGTTTTCTTTTCTCGACAAAGTTGTCCCACCTTTGCTTGAAAACCATGTTTCTCTGAACTATTTGGTGGTTTCATGATTGCTTGTGCTTAAATTAATGTCAGCAGCAAGGCAATCAGTAGAAACTTCAAGTTTAAGTTCTCCTGAAAGCTAACTTTAAATGTTAATGTTTCATTTAATTGAAGCATTCTGAGATATTAGCATTAACCATTTAGAGCATTTTTGTTAGATAAACAGAGGGAAGATGGGAGAAGGCCTAACTATTGTAAATCGTTTCTGTCAGGCATTTATTGAGAACTGGCCTTTGATGAGAAAATTGCAAAAGAAGCCAAGTATGTCAAATGTTGTTGTCTTCCAATTCCCATTTCAATGTGCAAACTAATCATTCACTTCCCTCATGGGACCACTGTGAGTTTAACTGGGCAAATACATGTGAAGTCCATGGGTGAAGGTTTCTTTCAGTGGAGGCTGCCTTGGGTGCTGTGGTCAGCTGGAGGCCCCTGTTTCACAAGAGATGGTCAGAACTTAAAGTGTGTGTTCTAGGGGTGTTTTGATTTTCCTGTACAGGAGAGTTTTGCAGGGAGGCATATTGGACTGGAAATCAAAAGGCCGTGGTTCTTGCTCGTCTTTATCATGAGTAGATTTCTGGAGCCAGAACCAGAGCCAAATAACTTCCTGACCTGCAAAATGAGAGGCATGGAAGATTGTCCTAATGAGCCTCTTTGCTCTGTAGTCCCAGCAATTGTATGTATTCTGTGAAAAGCCAATAATGTGCACTTCCTGACAGTGACATAACTCTGGGGCCCATCAACTCATGCTTCATGTGCCTGCCCTGCAGATTATGAAATGTTTTTCTTCCTAGGGTTTTTATTCACCGTACAATACATTCACATTTTCTTTCCAAATGACTATTAATCACATATTGAATTTAAAACTGTTATAATCGATTTTTTCCTACAGTTTTTGTGGAAAATATATATATATATATAACATTTATTATTTTAACCATCCATAAGTAAGTATACGATTCAGTGGCATTAAGCACATTCACAACGTTGTGTAACCATCACCACTATCTATACACAAAACTTTTTCATCATCCTCAACAGAAACTCTGTCCCCAGTAAACACTGACTCCCCTTCCCACTCTTACCATTCACAATGTTGTGTAACCATCACCACTATCTATACACAAAACTTTTTCATCATCTGCAACAGAAACTCTGTCCCCAGTAAACACTGACT
>NW_012101299.1:1438498-1460592 GCF_000951045.1 Mandrillus leucophaeus
GTTGTGTAACCATCACCACTATCTACACACAAAACTTTTTCATCATCCTCAACGGAAACTCTGTCCCTAGTAAACACTGACTCCCCCTTCCCACTCTTACCATTCACAATGTTGTGTAACCATCACCACTATCTACACACAAAACTTTTTCATCATTCTCAACAGAAACTCTGCCCCCAGTAAACACTGACTCCCCCTTCCCACTCTTGCCAGCCCTGGTAACAGTCTCCCTCTGCCCGCATTCCCCAGGAGTTTGCCTATTCCAGGCACCTCATACAGCATCTATCCTTCTGCATCTGGTGTATTGCTCTTAGCATAATGACTCCCCCTCCAGTTTTAGGAGAAGCTTCTTCCCAAGGAGATTTTTTACAAGAAGAGGAGGCAGCCAGCTCAGCTTCCTGGGATGATTCGGGTACAGCCCCACCAGAGGTCTCTAACTTGGCTTTGTCAGAGTCAGTCGCCCCACTGAAAAGCCCACCCACCCATGAGCTTGGGAAGCCCCACATTTACAGGACGGTCAACTGACACCATCCCCAGGAGTGGCTCTGTCTGGAGCTGATTCTCAGCTCCATCCCCTAGAAACTGTAATTCAATAGGTCCTGGGTAAGATTTAGGGCTCTGCATTCTAAAGACAGATTCCATTGATCCCAGTGCCTTTTCAACAGTGAACACTGTCTGCTGCAAACAGCTCACAACTGTCCATGCAATTTTGAGCTTAAGAAAGTTCTAACATCCCCCCGCCCCTCCTATATTTTTGAGTTGAAAGAGGGTAGAATCAAAAACAATACTGAGAGGGGTCTAAAAATGCAAACACAGAGAGTTGCTGGTTTAGGAGGGCTGGAAGGCTATGGGAGACCATAGGCATAGAGAAAACATTCCTTCTATGTGACTCTTAGGTGTGAGCGAATCCCCAAGGGGGTCACCAGAGAATCACTGCCTCTTTGGGAGTACAACATGAGATGGTTCTTTCATCTGGAACTAGGTTCAATTAAGTAAACAGAGCAAATACAAATAAGAAAAGCAGCACAAACAGTGAAACTAGGTCTCTACCTACCTAAGGAGGAGCCGTGAGCATTTGCCCCCAGGGAACCACAGTGACAGGAAACATGCTGGAATGTGAAAGATTACGTCTCATTTGAAGGAATCAAATGGCTACATCTTCAGCCACCAGACTCTATTTTCTCTCTGACAGTTGTAATATGGAGCAAAGAACTTCACCTCCCACCCCAATCCCTGCCCGTTGGTGACTGCTCATAAACATTAGGTTGATGGATGGACAAATGTATGTGTGAACAAATAAATTAATAAATATGTAAGAGTATTGGTTACTGGAGTATGTATTCCTAGAGAAATAAGCAAAGACCTGTTCCATACCCTTCCCCCAGGAAAGCAGCAAATCATTCTCAGTTAGAAGACTAAAGAGAAATTAACTAGAGTCCAGGACAATGGAAAGCAAGTTAGAGAAAGACAGAAGGTTTAGTAGCACTGGAAAACCCAGGAGGACAAAGATTCTCCAGGTCATCAGGAGGCGTCATGCTTTTTTTCATGGGAAAGAAAACTTGACCCAGAGTGGCTGCATTAAAGAAGGGAGAGGGGCTTCATAAGTGATCTGTCAAGAGCTGGGCCATAGGAGCTGCAGACCTGGGACTCAAATGTGTGCAAAGGCCTCAGTTGCTCTCTTGGTCTCTCCACAATGCTGTCTGCTCACACAGGCTTTCCCCTTTGCACTGTTGCTGGTTGCATTCTCACTGTTTCCCCCATAAGGCTGTTAAAATTGCTGCTGGAAGGTTCGAGAGCTGTATCATCCCGGAATTGTATCCTGTGAAAAAGCACAACTGCTTTTCTCACAGATTAAAGAGGCCCAGACCTGAGTTTCTTTGCCCCTAATGGGTTTCCAGGGTCGTGTCCTTTCCCAGAGATGCTTCAGGATGAGATTAGGTTCACTGAGCAGGTGAATGGAGCTGTTTGAACTGAGGTCTCAGGGAGACCAGCCCTCTAACTACGGCAAGCTGGATTTCAAACCTTTCCTGTGCACACACAGTGTTACTCACCCAGACGTGCTACCCCTTTGTCTTGTTAGACCATTGATTTCCTTTAGAAGATCAAAATCAGGGTGCAGAAAGGAACCTTAGACATTTTCTAGTTTGACTCTCATCAAATTTTTATATACCTCTGCATTTTCCTGATACGAAAGCAGAAACCCAAAGAGTTTACGATGTGCTCAGAGCCATGCGCAGGATCGCTAGAAGCCAGGGCCACAGCCCAGCTTCCACCCTCCTGATGGGGACCATTTCCATGTCCCCATCTCTTACATGTACTGAAAGCTCAGCACATGCCAGTGCCTACTAAATGCTCTGTAGGCTTTATCTCATTTTAACTTCACTTACTCATGTACTCTCAGCACCGTTATCATCTGCATGTCACAGGGGAGGGAGCTGAGATGCAGAGCATGTTTGTGACTTGCCTGGGGTTACACACTGATATGGTTTAACTGTGTCCCCACCCAAATCTCATCTTGAATTGTAGCTCCCATAATCCCTACATGTTGTAGGAGGGACCTGGTAGGAGGTAACTGAATCATGGGGGCAGATTTTTCCCATGCTGTTCTCATGATAGTAAATGAGTCTTATGAGATCTGATGGTTTTACAAAGGGCAGTTCCCCTGCACAAGTTCTCTTGCCTGCTGCTGTGTAAGACGTGACTTTGCTCCTCATTTGCCTTCAGCCATGATGATGAGGCCTCCACAGCCATGTGGAACTGTGAGTCCATTAAACCTCCTTTCCTTATCAACTACCCAGTCTCAGGTCTCTCTTTATTAGCAACGTGAGAACAGACTAATACACACACACCCTTGATTGGCACAGCATGTGCACTCCATGTTCATAACTCCAAAGTGTGCCATCTGCCACCTGTTAACTACCTGTTAGTATCTTCAAATCAACTTAAGCCTCGTAGCATTACCAATGGCTACTTTGTCCTAAGCAATCATGTTAATGGCATCTAGGTTGGATGAGCTACTTATATCTTTTCAATTATACAGGAAAAACAATGGAAAATTGTGATAATGAAAAGAATGTTTGCTCACAAACCACTGAAAATGACTTCACCTGCCACCAGTGATACGTGAACACACTTGTGAAACTCTGACCTAAACTACACAGCGAGGGAGGCTAGTATATTTGTGGCTGATGATGGATCAATAAGTTTATAGCATAACAATGCAGGTAAAAATTTGTGAAAGAGCTCTGGTCACCTTCAGGGATGGAATGGACAGCAGAAAGCCCACAAGCAACCAAGGTTAAGTACTTTGTTTTCTGTGTACTTATGTGCAGAAACATAGTTTTGTAGATATACAACCACATTATACATTATACTTAGAAGTGTGGGTTGCATATGCCGCTGCACGTTAGAATCACCATACAGAATCCAGTAAATCAGATTCTCTGATGGTAGGACCTCAACATCAGTACTTTTTTAAAAAGTCCCAGGTGATTGCTAAGTAGAGCCAGGTTTGCAAACCAGGTGCCTAGGATAGAGGTTTTCAACTCTTGGTGCGCTCACAGAGAAGCACTTGAAGTATCTGCACAGCTTTGTCAAAATGCAGATTCAAAGCCCCAAAGACTCTAACGCAGTTGATCTGGGGTGGCCCAGGAATCCGCACGTTTCACAAGCACATTGAATGATTCTGATGCAAGTGAAGAGTCTGAGGACCACGCCTTGAAAGCTCTGCAAAGACCCCAGCTCCTTTAGAAGACTTGCATTGCCATCTGGTGAGGCCTGAAGACCCACATGAGCTAATTACATCAGTATTTTTAACTCCGGGAAAATGTAAAAAGAATTTAGCACCCAGTATAAATATGGAAAGATTCTTTCTTAAATGTTCATTAGAGGACCCTGAGCATATGGTGACTGTATAGTCAGTATCGACTGATCACTTTTTAATGTCAGTTTCATCGTAATCATGCGGCTTCCGAATGCCATGCATTAAAATGTTAGCTCCTTTTCTTCCCAACCCGGGATTAAAATTCATCTCAAAGGCAAAACATACTGTGATTTCTCAAATGTTTTTGGAACTGTCAAAACCAGAAGATATATTTAGAGGCCTTTAGTGTAGAACACAAAATTTCACTACACGCAGAATTGCCAATTAGGATGGGAGGCTCAGAAATGATCTTAATGACACAAGTGTGCCGTGTTTTTTTCCTTCTGCATTACATGGATAATTTCAAGGGTGTGTTCACTCTGAGTGAGTTTTTTTTCCTTCCTTTGGCACTGCCTGTGGAATCCTCTCTATAGCAGAGGTGATGTTAAGAGCTGTAATGCTGTCCCAGTCAGCAAGTAGCACATGCTTTTCCATTAGTTATACTTGTTTCCATACCTTCGTTTGCAGTTATGTTTTTACATACAGGATTGAAACAAATACCAGATAGTACTTTTCCATATTGTTTTGGTGGACTCCTCCCCATCCACAACAGCAGACAATTCACATTAAATATGTGAAACTTTCACCACATGCAATCAGAGGCCTATCAAAATAGCCTCAAACTTCAAATTAATGCCATTTTAGGAGCACTGATACTTTTCATTAGAATGCCGTACACTTTGAAATCTTCTAAGACTACAAGAACTGTATGGACATTTATAGCTGAAAAGAAAACCTATTTTTAGAACTCAGAGCTGAAACCCTACCTCAGTGCTACCCCTGTGTTTTAAAGAGTTCCGTTTTCCCAATGCTAGTCAACTCTGAACATGAATTTTAAAAATTATTTTCTCTCTGTTTCCTCCCTATTTCCTCGTTTATTTGATGGTTTTAGCTTCTTCTGGCAACTACGGCATGACTTGGAAGCCTGCTGGGAACGAGTCTTTAATATGTTTATATCATGTATTAAAAACCTCCACAGTCTTGTAACTTGATATAACCCTATGTATAATTAGTTGACCGAGAGTCCCTTTCAACGTTGGTTTTAATATATGATTTCTAATTTATTTATTTATTTACTTATTTATTTTTGAGACAGAGTCTCACTCTGTTGCCCAGGCTAGAGTGCAGTGGGGCAATCTCAGCTCACTGCAAACCTCCACCTCTTGGGTTCAAGGGATTCTCCTGCCTCAGCCTCCCGAGTAGCTAGGATTACAGGCTGATGCCACCACACCCAGCTAATTTTTGTATTTTTAGTAGCGATGGGGTTTCGCCATGTTGGTCAGGCTGGTCTTGAACCCCTGATCTCAGGTGATCCGCCCACCTTGGCCTCCCAAAGTGCTAAGATTACAGGCATGAGCTACTGCGCCAGGCCTCTAATTTTGAAGGTTTTAATTCTAGGGCTTAATTTTATCTCTTCCAATGTGATAAGAAGGGTCTTCCCATGCCCTTGTCTTGGTTTCTCTTCCCCGCTCATGCCTACTGT
Source organism: Mandrillus leucophaeus (assembly GCF_000951045.1). Lineage (NCBI taxonomy): Eukaryota > Metazoa > Chordata > Mammalia > Primates > Cercopithecidae > Mandrillus > Mandrillus leucophaeus. The sequence continues at coordinate 1,443,904 of NW_012101299.1, forward strand.
TCATCTGTTTCCATGACCTCCCTGCCCACCTCAAGTCAGGTGGCACTTAAACCTGCTGGCAAACTGTGCCACCCAACACTGGCACGTGAGTCCACAGAGTGTCTGGGAAAAGAGGCTTGTCGTGCCGTGTGATGTGAGGTGCTAACTATGCAAACATGCTGCACTCAACAATTTCAAGAGCTTTGTGATTCCTTCTTAATGATGTGCTCAATGTATTTCCCCCAATGATTGCTTATTTTCTCTGGTTTTACCCTCTTTTATCAGTTCCTGATTGAATTTCTTCTTTTCCTAGTTAAACTGGAAAAGTAATTTATTACTCTGCCAGGCAGTAGGATCACTCACCAAGAGACGGTAATGAGGGAGACCACATAGCCCAGTTGGTCTGGTGGTGCCTGTTTTCCCAGCATAGTGATTAATAATACCACTTTCACTTTGCCGCTTTGGATGGCAAATGACAGAGTGGCAATGGCACTACATTTGCTACTTGCAGCTCAAGAAGATGTCACAGAGGCTGCTTTTGACAGAATCACATATGCCAGCTATGTGGTATACATGGAAATAGATGGAAATTATGCTGGAAATAGATGGAGGCCCCATTGACCCTGCTGGCTCCTGTTTACCTGTAGCCTCTGCCTTTCTGCTTCAGCCTGGAATTGTCACAGAATATCCCAGACCTCCTAGTCTGTACAGGGTCTAGTTGGACAAGACCCACTGGCTTTTTAGAATTACTGCAGAAGTCCTGGCTTCCTGATCAGAAGACTTGATTCTTCCAGAAAGAGTTGGCTGAGGAGACAGAAAAGAAGCTGGAATCAGAGCAAGAAAGACTGTGTCTACCAAACATCCCCATCTCTTCCTTCCCTAACTGTAGATGTCACCCAGTACCTGCTGATTGTGGAAGGCTTTGAAGGTCTATTTTGTTACCGTAAATTAAAGGAAAGGCCTCTCTCTAAGATATAAGCAAAGGGAAACTGGGTACCCAAGAAGCTGAACACGTTGAGGAAGCGTGAGCCATCGCAGAGATGGAGAGGAGAGGAAAGAGCACAAACCCGACCTCCCATGAAAGCTACTGAGATACACGTGGATAATAAGCAGCATGAATGCGACCAACACCATCGAATGGCCATTAAATGAAAGGTCATTCATTTATAGGGAAGCAGTACTGCAGGGATTATGAGGTCTTATGGTTTAACGTACAGCACACATGGACCACAGTCCCAGCTAGGGCAGCCTGCTGTGGGAATCTCTGTCAGCAGATTTTTGCCTGTTAGATTCCAGAACCTTCTCTGGTCACTTTCATCCAATCTAATTGTCTATCTTACCCAGAAGGGATTTGTTACAAGGGACTTGGTGGATTAAGCTAAAGCAATCTTAAATGCAGAATGCTAGGTTTCTGATACAGATAATCACATTTCAGCTGCCACCGAAAACTCTGTTGGGGGTGATAGAGAGAACGCACTTTGTGGACCAGTCTGGATTTGTCTCCTAGTCTTGTATCCAGGTGGCACTGAGCCTCATCAGTGGGGTCCACTCTGTTCTGTCCTGGCCTTTTCTTGGTGAGATAAACTATTCATGTTCAGGAACCTTCTAACAGTTTGCAGAAAGTCTCCAGCCTTTGCTTATGTATTGGGTACAAGTTTGCTGATATATCCTGAGGGTGTACATTCTTGCTGGTGCATTGCACTAAATGTCTGCTGCTGAACATATGCCCAGGGAATATTTCTCTTTATATCTATGGAACTTTGTCCATCCCTGTGCTGGAAACAAACTATTCCCTGGGCAGTCAGGGTTGCGCTTTTAATTCTGGCCTATGTGGTGGCAGTGGGAGGAGCGGTGCCTTTTGCTGTGTCAGTAACCTCTTGATCCCACCAGGGTGAGCTGAAAGAACTTGAATATGATATTACAAATAATAAAAATGTATGTATCACCTTGGATCTGCCCAAAAAAGGGGAGAGGATTTTATACACAAACACACACACACACACACACACACACACACACACAGAGTCATTCAGGAAAAAAACAACAGAAAACAATTTAGCACATTTTTGGTGCTCTGAAAATATAAATCAGGATTTTATCCACCAATATTACCATTTATCAAGTTATAAATATGTATAGCATTTAATTGATATAAATACACAGAGCATAAACTTACCCCAAAATATTTATGTTTTAAAAATTTATTTACAAATAATCTGGGAGAAAAAGGTTTATTTCAAAACTATATAGAGGTCTGGGCATGGTATAATCCCAGCACTTTGGGAGGCCAAGGCAGGTGGATTACTTGAGGTAAGGAATTCAAGACCAGCCGAAACCCTATCTCTACTAAAACTACAAAAATTAGGCCAGGTGCAGTGGCTCATGCCAGTAATCCCAGCACTTTGGGAGGCTGAGGCGGGTGGATTACAAGATCAGGAGTTCAAGACCAGCCTGGCCAAGATGGTGAAACCCCGTCTCTACTAAAAATACAAAAATTAGCTGGACATGATGGCGGGTGCCTATAACTCCAGCTACTTGGGAGGCTGAGGCAGAGAATTGCTTGAACCCAGGAGGCAGAGGTTGCAGTGAGCTGAGATCATGTCACTGCACTCCAGCCTGGGTGACAGAGCAAGACTCCATCTCAAAAAAAAAATCAGCTGGGTGTGGTGGCAGGTGCCTGTAATCCCAGTTACTCAGAAGGCTGAGGCAGGAAAATCACTTGAACCCAGGAGACAGGTTGCAATGAGGATAGATTGCGTCACTGCCCTCCAGCCTGGGCAACAAGACGGAAACTCTGTCTTAAAATAAATAAAACAATAAAATAAAACAGAGAAGAAAGTACTTAGGAGCACAGTGGGAGGGTGAAATGTCAGGCTCAGCATCTGCTTCCGAAGCCGTCACCAGGCATTTGTTCAGGGCACATAGGCACTAAGAGAATGACCCCGTGGTGAACAAGTACCTTGCTGGTCTGCACACAAACAATGGGAATAAATGGAGCCCTTGTTAGGAATACATATTTCTAAGCTCCAAGCCTGGAGCCTAGGAAACAGTGTCTCCCAAGAAGAAACCTGTTGATCTGCACCGTGTCAGGGCCCGCCATCCCAGGATTCTTGCCAGCAGTGATAGGTGAGAAACAGAAGCAGGCACACAACGGCCCCGTCTTCCTCCCATCTGTGAACATGCTTCAGGGCTGAGTGTATGACCAACATTTTACATTTTAGAGATGGCTCCCACCCTAATGCACACAAAAATGTGGACACCACCACAAACTGTGACATCACCATTACACAGACACCAGTGGGATTTATGTTGTGTGGATTAATGGTCAGTGGGTAAATATACAGCAATACCAAGGGCCAGTCAACAGCTTAAAAGTTAGGAGAAAACGATGAGTTGGAAATTGAGCAGGTAATCATCAGAGCATCCGTAAATAATCTGATTATCATGATCAGGGCCAGGGAAGCAGGAAGAAAGCAGCACCTGCGGAGCAGAAACCATATGAGCGGTGTGTCCTGGGAGTGGGCCGCCATGTTGGAGCCAGCAGCTTAGAGAAAGGCATGGCAGGTGGGCAGATGACCAGATGAGTAACGGCCAACAGGAAATCGTCCAGAATCAGAGGCTCAAAGAGGGCCGTGGAGAGACACAAGTACCAAGGAGACAGAGAACGCACAGGCAGGAATTACCTTCCACCTGAGAGCGCTCTCCAGGAATGGGCCCTGGTAGGTCTTCAGCATGGAGAGGGAGAAGGGGGATGATGTCCTTTATGATCCATGGATGATTGGAAAACACAGGAGGTGCGCATCATGAAGCAGACGACAAAGGGAACCCAGAGTTTATTTCTGAAGTTTTTAGGAGGTTGGATGCTGGCTTCATGCTCTTACCAGTGATTTTCAAAGGAAGTTGTTTCTTTTTTATTTTTTGGAGATGGAATTTCACTCTATCGTCATGCTGGAGTGCAGTGGCACAGTCTTGGCTCACTGCAACCTCAGACTCCCTGGTTTTTTTATTTTTCGGAGACGGAATTTCACTCTGTCGTCATGCTGGAGTGCAGTGGCACGATCTTGGCTCACTGCAACCTCAGACTCCCTGGTTCAGAGGATTCTCCTGCCTCAGCCTCCCGAGTAGCTGGGATTACAGGTGTGTGCCACCATGCCCAGCTAATTTTTGTACTTTTAGTAGAGACGGGCTTTCACCATATTAGTCATGCTGGTCTCAAGCTCCTGACCTCAGGTGATCCACTGCCTCAGCCTCCTGACCTCAGGTGATCCACTGCCTCAGCCTCCCAAAATGCTGGGATTACAGGCGTGAGCCACCGCACCCAGCCAGAAGTTGTTTCTTCATTGCATATTTATTGCCACTGAAAGGGATGCAGTTAGGCCCCACTCTGGTGAAAGTGTAAGAACACTCTGATTGACAGACTCCCTGGCTCAAATGAGGAAACACACGTGAGCAGAGATGATGCTGAAAGCCTCCGCTGGGGATCCATGAGACCCTCAGACAAGGTGAGGAATAGCCCTCACTACAGCCCCTCCATCCCGCAAGCTTGTTCTTTTGGAGAAAGCTAAGAACATGTGAAAAGTCACATCTACTCCATTTTGTATTTACTTCATCAAGTACAGAAAAGCAACATTTTCTGATGTTACTTAGACAAATGACTATGAAATATTTGTGTTTCTCATGTTCAGGGCCTGATGCTTTGAAAACTGTGGACTAGGTATCCTGGTAGGTGTGTGGTGTTAGCATAACTCCCTTGTGCTGAGTGATGTGGCCTAGACAATGTTGTTTTTCATCCACTGAATTCTGACCATTGCTCACAAAATTTCAAGTGGTCCCCACTGAACCTTCAGGAGTTGAGGGAACTATTTGCCGGGAGACTTTGTTGAAATGGAGATTGCTGGGCTTCACTCCCAGGTTCTTGGATTCCTTAGGACGATTTGTACATCCAGTAAGTTCCCAGGAAATGCTGATTCTGACAGAGATCATGCTTGGTGTATTGGGTTTCTAGGGGTGCCATTGCAAAGTACCAGAAACTGAGTGGCTCAGAACAACAGAACCTTCTTGTCTCTGAATTCTGGAGACTAAAAGTCCAAAAAGGAGGTGTGTGCAGGACCGTGACTCAGGGAGGCTCCCTCCTGGCCTCTTCATAGCTGCTGGTATTCCCAGCAGTGCTGGGCTTGACTTGGCTTTGTAGATGCATTGCCAGGCCTCTGTCTTCACTTGGCACCTCCTGTGTCTCTTCACATTGTATTAGTCCATTTTCACGCTGCTGATAAAGACGTACCTTGAGACTGGGTGATTTATAAAGAGAAAGAGGTTTAATGGACTCACAGTTGCACATGGCTTGGGGAGGCCTCACAATCATGGTGGAAGGTGAAAGGCATGTCTTACCTGGCAGCAGACAAGAAAGAAATGACAGCCAAGTGAAAGGGGCAACCCCTTAGAAAATAATCAGATCTCATGAGACTGATTCACCACCATGAGAACTGTATGGGGGAACCCGCCACCATGATTCAATTATTTCCCACTGGGTTCCTCCCACAACACATGGGAATTATGGGAGCTACAATTCAAGATGAGATTTGGGTGGGGACACAGCAGAAACATATCAGCATAGTCTTCCCTCTATGCATGTCTGTCACTTTGTCCAGATGTCTCCTTTTTATATCAGTCGTATTGGATTAGCCCCCACCATAATGACCTCGTTTTAACTTGATTACCTCTGCAGAGACCCAGTTTTCAAATAAGGTCATATTCTAAGGTACTTGGGGTTAGGACCTCACCATATGAATTTTGAGGGACACCATTCAACCCAGAACACTTGGAGAACCCCTACAAAACAGCAATAGCTCAAATTCCTTTTTTTTAAATGACACATAGTAGCATAATAAGCACATTTTACAAACCTGGCCTAGTAGATAACAGAATGCAAACAAAATCTTACAAAAAGCTCTTTATATTATATACTCTAATATTTTTAATCCTATTCTATTTCCCTTTTTTAAAAAATGACCCGCCATTGATTCCATGACTTAAAAGCTAACAAACACCTTTCTCCAGTGCGGTGCACACAGTATATGCCCACTGACTATTTATCAACTATATCAATCAATATTACCGACTAGCCTGCATGACTAGGAGATGTTATAAATATAGACCTCATTGTTTTAGAGAAAAGTTAGTGCTGCTGTTTATTTTTAATGAGATCTCTGTGAAGCCAGTGCCTTTGGTGATGCTGTTTATCCTGCTGTCAACCCATTGCTGCCTTTGCCAATTGGCCATGGAAGTGACCAACCCCTTGCCTCTAGGAGCCTTTTTCTTCTGGAGTGTTGAGAGGCTCCCCTAAGGCTGTGAGTTCAGCTTCAACAGGCCTCCGGCAGCCTCTGTCACTGCTCTTGTTGGCCCCCACACTGCCCCTTAGCCCACCTGAGCACAATGCACCTCAAAGTGTGCCCAACATGGCAACCCTAAGCCCTCCATTCATGGCTCAGCTGCTGGAGGAGCCCTAGAACTGCCCTTCGCTGTCTCCTTCCAGGCTGGAGGAGTCCTGGCAGGGACTTTGTTCTGAGCACCAAAAGCTTGATCAAAGTAGACTGCGTTGTCCTCCTTTTCCTATATATTTATTGTGAAACTGATGTTGTGACCTCCTCCACATCCTATCAGAAGAAAAATGAACAAAGTGAGTGGGGCAGAGACCCTGGAAGGGGGCTTTTAAGAAGCTGAACTCATCAGATTTTAAATATGTATCGACTCTCAGTCCACTCATTCCTGGCCAATATGTGCAGTAAGACATGTCCATACATAGCTATGAGAACAAATGTAATAAGTAAATAAGAATAGTACACAGTATTGCTATAGAGGCAGAGAGAAGACGAAAAGAATTTCTGGTATCAGCAAATGCTTTACAGAGGAGGAGCATTCAAGCTAGATCTTAAAGGATGGGTTGATTTAGACAGACACAGAAGGAAATGGAAAGACAAGAGCTTGACCTAAAGAAGCAGAGGGGAGATTAAGAGAACTGCTGAGTGGTGCCGTTTCTAGAAGGAACAGAGGGAGCTGGGCAGTACCTGCTAGAACATGAAAGTAGGTGGAGATCTAATCACCGGAGGGCTGGAATGTCACAGGAGAGATTGACTGCGACGTGAGAGGCAAAGGACACTTGCTGAAGTTGATGCGAAGGTAGAAGGCAGTGATATCTAAGAATACATTGGGGAAATGGGCAACACATTAGAAGGCTCCTGAGACAACAGGGGCCTGTACCGAGTTCTTTTCAGAGGGGATCAAAGGAAGGGAAAGAGAAAGATTTGGTGCCAGAGGGACCCGCCTGGTGGATGATCGACTGCTGGGACAGGAGAGAAACAATCCAAAGCTTGCTCCTCCAGGAATGACGCTCGGCCGGCTCCTGCTTTCCACATAAACAGGAAGGACAGGGCAAAGATTGGAAGGACAGACCCCTCAGCCTTCCACACGTGCACGTGGGGCAGAATGTCCATACCCAAGTGGACATGATAAGCAGGTGATGAAAAGTTAAGGATGCAAACTTTAGGCTTGAAAGTCAGCAAAGTGAGGCTGACTTGCCAAAAATAAACTAAGCAGCTATGTGGCATCATGCAGATACACACACAAACACGTTTTTTTTAAGATAGAAGGAGAAAGAGGAGGAGAGGAAAGAAGCGGAAAGAAAGGTGCTGACTTGACTGGACTTTTCACTGCTAGCCTTCGGTGAAGGACAGGTTTAGACACAGGCGGGCTATATGCAAGCATAGAGATATTTCTAGAGTGCCTTCTTATAAAGGAAGCACAGGTAGATGTTTGTCTTTGTATGGTTGTAATTAAGCACCAAATGATGTCCTCCATTCCCTTAGTGACCTAGGAAGAGAACCAGCTGTGCAGCACCATCTCTTCGTCCGTTTTTGGAAGTGAGCCCAGTGCACTTGACCTTCAGTGCTATGAGGGACCAGGGGTGACAGGTGAAATACAGCAGGGAAGCCTGCAAAGAAGCCCAAGCTGCCGTGGGCAGGCTGTGTGCAAGGTGCACGGTACAGACAGACCCACCCTGCGCTTGTGGGGCAAGCCCCCTGTGCCTTTCTCCCCGCCCCGGTGCCTCTTTCAGCTACCCTCAGTCCTTCCCACAATTCTTCCCATCTCCCAGCACCTGTTTTGGATTTGGAGCCAGTATATGCAGGAGAGAAAAAGAAGACAGTAAATCGAGCAAGAAAAAGGAAAATGCTGTATTCTGAAGCAGAATTAGGAATGAATCAGCAGAAGGGTCTGACAAAACAAAATACAAAGGCAGTGAAGTAGGAGGTCGGCTGTCAGGCTGGTGTGAAGCTCAGATACCTGTTTCTCAGCGGCTGCCAGTAGAAGACAGGGATATGACAAGCTTGGGAAGAAAGCAGGCACGCTCATGTGCATCCTTGAAAATTACTCAGGAGGAAATTCTCACGGGTTGCTTCCTGTGAATTTCCTCCTCGCGACGCTATAACTGATTTCATTTGTTTCCAGAAGATGAGCTTAAGACACATCGAAGCAGCTATTGGAATTGAAATGTCCAAGTGGAGACTGAAGGAAATATATATATATATATTTTAATTACTCAGCTATTTCTGGATGTCACAGATGTTTTTGAAACACATATTTGGAAACACAGTTGAAACCACAACTGAAATGTTTATTGTTCATCTCCTAAATGTAAGATGTTTATTTTATTGAGATGCATCCTCAGTTTTAATCATTTTGTTATACTTAGATGTTCTCCTCTTAACAACTCATTGCAAAAAGAAGGCATTCTATGTGAAGGGTACAGAGGATGTAAGAAACATTCTCTATCAATGAGCTGAACAAATAGGGATTGATCACAAAAGAAGGAACTAAAGTATAATAGAGTTCGGTGTGCTATGGAAGCAGAAGTCGTTTGAGATACATACTTGAAGAAGCTACAGGTTCAAGAACTCACCATTTCTACTCTCCTAAATGTAAGCTTTGTGAAAGACCAGTGACTACTATAAGTCAGTTTATTCCAGGAGGAGAGAAAGAGCTGAGATGTAAATACTGAATCCTAAGGATTTGTCCATTACTTTTGTATTTGGAATCTGACAACTGTATGTCTTCTATGTTTTCATCCTTGTATAAATGGTTGCAGTACATTCTGTAGAGCAGTGAAGGAAAGATGTGCAGCCAAGGGAAAGATGAAGAACCTTTAGTTTATATGGAGCTATTTCCTAATATTTGTTTTATATCATACAACTAAACATCTTTACTTTTTACTACATATTTCAAATTTTATCTAGTTATTTGGAGTCCATTAGACATTTTTTCCTTTTTTCTGAGACGGAGTCTCACTCTGTCACCAGGCTGGAGTGCAGTGGCGCGATCTCGGCTCACTGCAACCTCGCCTCCCAGGTTCAAGCGATTTTCCTGCCTCAGCCTCCTGAGTACTGGAACTACAGGTGCCCACCACCACACCCGGCTAATTTATTTAGTTAGTTTTTTTTTTTTTCTTTTTCTTTTTCTTTTGAGACAGAGTCTCGCTCTGTCACCCAGGCTGGAATGCAGTAGCGAGATCTCGGCTCACTGCAACCTCCACCTCCTGGGTTCACGCCATTCTCCTGCCTCAGCCTCCCGAGTAGCTGAGACTACAGGCGCCCGCCACCACGTCTGGCTAATTTTTTTGTATTTTTAGTAGAGACGGAGTTTCACTGTGTTGGCCAGGCTGTTCTCAATCTCTTGACCTCGTGATCCGCCCGCCTCGGCCTCCCAAAGTGCTGGGATTATAGACGTGAGCCACCACGCCCACTTTTTTTTCCTTTTAAGTCATTACGACAAGAGGTTTAACTCCATAAAAATGGTATAAAATAAATTGGCAAGGAGTGCAGAAATGTTTGCCAAATATGGTCATAGTACAGGGTGACTATGACCTGCTTGAGAGAAGAGGAGGGAAGACCCCTCTAGGGAGGACGGATTCATTCAGGAAGTTTTCCATCATCCTTCAACTTCTGCATCAGGACTCACAGTTCACTGGACCATCAGCCACAGGAGTGGGCCCAGACATCAGACAAGAAGTCAGAAGTTTTGGCAAGATGCTGGGTCTTTGGGTGAGTGCCCAGTGAGAGGCACAAATGCAACAGGAGTCTGGCACCACCAAAGGATGTGACTTCTGCAGGATGTTGGGAAGGAGGGAGTGTGGGTTTTGCATGTGGGAGGGACTTAAATAAGTTTTGTCACAGCCAAATGTGACATACTACGGCCTGAACTCACTTATTCATGGTTCAGGCAGCTGTAGCCAGCACCAAGAAGCAGTTACGTTCCCACCAAGAGCAGATAGCAGGGAGGCAGAGGTCAGCACATGCTTGCCTGGGAGCTGTGGGGTTTCTGAGCAGGAAGGAATGTTAGTGGTGGCTGGTTCCATCTCACCAATTCCTGCATTCCTGCATTCTCCTGAATGCACCAACAAAGGGCTTCCATCCTTCTATTAACAGGGGCTGTTGAGCGTGTGTAGTGTTGAAGTATTTCAGACAGTTTCATTGGTCTGAACTCTATTTCCTTCTAATGTGTACTCGTCAGCCTTATTCTTTCCATGGGAGCAAAAGAGACCAGGCCTACTGACACTTACTCGTGAAGTTCTCTAAAACCTTAAAGACATGTATCCCTCTCCCCCGGGTCTTCTCTTGTCTGGGCAGAATACTTCCACTTGCTCCAGGCGTCTCTCAGGTAGCTTTGTTTCCAGACTCAGCCAACATGGTCATCTTCTCTGAAGTATTTTGGCTTATTGGTCTCATCGCTAGAAAAAAGTGACACCCTCAAATGGACCTATGACTTCAAATGTTAAGGGAGAAGGTTTTAGACAAGATAGGACAACATTGCTTCCCAGAAAGACCTTATGAGCTGGGTAGCTCTTGTCTCCGCCCACATTGTTAGAGATGAGCTCGTTTATTTTAACTATCCAAAGAAGGATCTGGGTGGAAAATGGGGAAAGTCTGCTTCTGCCTCCCTTGCCCTAAATGCCCATCTGATAATTAGCCCTTCCACAGAGCGGGTCTCCGGGGCCTTCTTGGAAGCACAGCAGCTGCTACATCGTGCAGGAGCATGAGAGGGGATGGAATTAATTACTAAAACCAGCCAAGACCACGATTAAGGAAGACGCCATGTAAATGTGGCAATTCGCGCAGTTATTTCTGAAAACTGAGGCATCTGTTTCCTGGTCTCACCTCTCCTCGTGTCAGCTGAGAGGTGTGGCGGGGAATGGGGGCCTATAATTCAGACTTAACTGTTAGATTGATCTTCTCGGACTCCTCAAGGTTATCAGAGTACAAAAGGAATATGTACAGGACATTGCCTTCATGAAGTGTCTGTCACAGTCCACAAAACCTCAGCTTGGATTTTGAAAGCAGATTGTTTTCTGTCTCCTAGGGGACTGTCTATTGTGTTAATTTCCAGATATGGGTATGACTGTGCCATCTAGCACCTAACAGAACTTCTTTTTTATCTGTTAATGGAACACTTCAAAATTGCGAGAAAATAAACCCTTTGAGTAAACACTTCATTTTCTCATTTTCCTCAGTTTTAGAGCCAAGAGATAGAATATTTTCCAGCTTCTTTTTGGTGCTTTTATTTTTTTCCTTCAGGTTTTAATTTTTTTTTCCCTACTCACCCCTGACATCTCATGCAGATAACTTTCCTTTTTTTTTTCTTCTTTTTTTTTTTTTTTACCACCCAGTCTCTAAATCTCACTTTCTTTTCTTTGTCTTCTCTGTCTCATCTGCCTTTTCTCTGCGTTAACTTTTCCAGTATTTTCAGCCTTGCTTCTCCTTATACTACTATATTGTGTTTCTTTAACTGTGTGTACCAGCCATGGGGTTCTTGAGTCTAGCTTAAGAAAATCTGACTCTGGGCTCATCTACACCTGTTATTTTTCACTTCCTCTTTGAATGGAATTATAGGATTAAATAAGGAAAGGATTGTAGAGGGCCTCTGAAGCAGTCGACTTGCAATGCATGCACCCATTCCAGAGGACCCCAGTGGTGCTTCGAGCCCCTGCTCGTATGCTATCCATGCTGGGGTGCTCACCACCTCAGGGAGACCACCCATCCTCATACACGCTCTAAGTGGACTGCACTAATGCTAACCAGACGCCCAGTCCAAAATCCTGGGTAACAATCTCAGTCACTGAAGGCAGCTGCAACTCTGCCATTCTTCATGGGATTCCTGTTTGCCAAGAGCCCCAAGGAGTAGAAAAGTCAGAGTTTCGTGGACTCTGCCCAATGCTTGTAACTAGATCATGCAATTCTCAGAATTTAAACAAGAGTGTTTTTTAATCCTTTCTTGTGGTTTGAATTTCCTCAAACCCTTACCCTATATTACACGAAGGAAACGGAGGAAGGAAACGGAGGCTCAGAGAAGTTAAGCAATTTGTGCAAGTTCACCCAGCAAGTGAATAACAGGCTCAGATGACCTCTGCGCCTTACTCTAAAACTGCCTAATAGTAGTAGCTACAAAGTAGTAGCTGCGGCCTACTCCAGAGCTACTCCTAGCCGCCCTCTCCTCCTGGCCTCAGCCTGGTGCATTGTTAGGAAAGAAATACCTGAGGTGATGTGGAGGAGGGAGGGGAGCACAGGCAGGCTAGACAGGGGCAACTGTGGCTACACCAGCATCCCAAACTAGGGCTGTGCTAGAGGGTAGAAAACTTAAGGGGTATTAATTTAAGGGGCATTCTCAAGTTCCAAAGTCAAGTGAAACTTGGTAATCATTTTTACATGGACAGTAAGCAATGGGAATGGCTAATGCGAATTGCAATATTTTTCTATAGAAAAATCAGGTACACGGAAGGAAATAGAGAATTCTTTAGTAGAAAAAGAATGTATTCCTTTAATGAGCTTTTTTCATCGGTTTTTTTCATAGGTTTCATAGTGAGCTTTTTTTCATAGGTTTGTTGGCTGCATAAATGTCTATGCAGCCATTAAAAAAAAATGAGTTCATGTCCTTTGCAGGGACATGAATGAAGCTGGACGCCATCATTCTCAGCAAACTAACACAAGAACAGAAAACCAAACACCACATGTTCTCACTCATATGTGGGAGTTGAACAATGAGAATACATGGACACAGGGAGGGGAACATCACACACCGGGGCCTGTCGGGGGGTGGTAGGCAAGGGGAGGGAGAGCACTGGGACAAATCCCTAATGCATTCAGAGCTGAAAACCTAGATGACAGGCTGACAGGTGCAGCAAACCAGCATGGCACATGTGTACCTATGTAACAAACCTGCACGTTCTGCCCATGTGTCCCAGAACTTAAAGTCAAATTTAAAAATAAAATAATAAAAAATTTCACCTAAAAAAAAAGGAATGTATTTTGTTTTCAAAATATTGAATTTAAAGTTTGGCATAAACACATCCATGTAGAAAGGCCCAGCCCAAGCTAAAAATATGAGTTTAGAACTCAGAAGATACACGAAGCATAAAGACATAAATTCAGTAGGAAGCTGTGTCAGAAAGCAGAAATGATGGGGACCTGCCAGACCAAGGCTTCAACCAGTGAGGAAGGAGCGCCTGGGGTGGCAGGTTGGTGCCTGCCTTCCATTTGGGTCTGCAGCAGCAGGAGAGAAAGCTGAAGAGCCTGGGTGGAGGAGCAGGAGAGGAGGGAGAGCAGGTCCTGGAATCAGGAAAGGAGAACAACTCCTGGTGCCTTCATCATGTGCTGCAGGCTGGAAATCGGAAAGATGCCACATGTTTAGTAGATAAGGATTCTCCGGGAGAACTCGGTTTGAGGATGCTGGGAGTGTATAGCAGTGGGTTAAAAGTCAATAGAAAGTGAGCCAGTGAAGCAGCATAGACTTTGCTTGTGAAGGACCATGATAGTCACAAGAAGGAGGCTGGGTGCAGTGGCTCACGCCTGTAATCCAAGCATTTGGGAGGCCGAGGTGGGTGGATCACCTGAGGTCAGAAGTTCGAGACGAGCCTGACCAACATGGTGAAACCCCGTCTCTAGTAAAAATACAAAAAATAATGAAGCGGGCATGGTGGTGCACACCTATAGTTTCAGCTACTTGGGAGGCTGAGGCAGGAAAATTGCTTGAGCATGGGAGGCAGCGGTTGCAGTGAACCAAGATTACACCACTGCACTCCAGTCTGGGCAACAGAATGTGACTCCGTCTCAAGAAAAAAAGAAAAAAAAAGGAAGGAGCAGTTCCAGGGGAATATGTCCAGAGGTTTCTTGTTTGTTTGTTTTTCAATGAGGGAGATTTGAGTTATATTTACAGACTTAGAAGAAGTAATAGGGGAGAATGAGTGGTTAGAAATGTAAGGCAAAGTGGAGAAGTTGTTAAAGTTCAACAAGAAGCAGGAGAGTACGAGCTTAGTCTTGGAAAGGAAGATGGCAGCGTTCAAAACTTCAGCCGGATTCAATTTAAAGTTTAATTAAGCAGTGAACAATTTGCAAATCGGGCAGCCTCCTGAGCCACAGTAGGCTCTGAGACTATAGTGCAGTCCCATGGTGGTAGAAGATTTATGGACAAAAAAAGGAAAGTGATGTACAGAAAGCAGAAGCGAGGGACAGAAACAGCTGGGTTGGTTACAGCTCAATGTTCACCTTATCTGAACATGCTTCAAACAATTGGCTACATTTGATTAACCAAAACTTGGTGATTGGCACAAGAATACACTATGATCTGTTTACACTCCACTGGTTATAATTCACGATGTGCAGAGAAACCTTTAGGCTAAACTTAAAGCATGTAAGGAGACAGCTTTAGGCTAAACATGACTCAACAGTGGCTTCTTTGTAGGAGAGGAAGGATGGAGGAGAGGCCTGACTTAGGGCACTTGACCTAGGGAGAAAGAGTAGAAGATGGATTTGACTTAGAAAGTTACTGATTAGAAATTGGGCACCATTTGATTGAACTGGAGTAGGGGAAGCAAGGGGTCAAAGAATGGAGGCAAGGAAAGCTAAATTTTCAACTCAGGTTACTGAGTACATGATGGAACTACCAACTAAGATAGGGATTATCCAAGGGGAGCAAGGTTTGGAGGCTACTGAAGAGTTCATTCTGGAGCAGATTGAGGTTTTGGTGCCTCTGAGACATAGCATGCAGTCATCTGATATACTGGTCTGTAGCTGGACCTACGGGAGTTACTGATATTTAGTAATTTTGATTATGGTTTAAAACCTCAAGAATGGAAGATTTCCTAGGGGAGGAGGATGTAAAGGGAGTAGATGGGTGGCCAAAGACAAAACTCAGTGTGCATTGTGGTACTGAGATAGAAAAGACCTTAGAAGTCTAAAGTATGGGTCCATCGGAGAGAAGGAGGGGAGAGGGTAGAAATTTCCTGAGTAGAGGGAAATTTTAGAGAGATAAGAAGCAGACCAAATATGAACTCACTCTGTGACAAGCCCTCAGCTGCTTTTCAAAAACTTATTGAATGCCAATGTCAACTATTTTGTGTGTGATATATTAGAAAAATAATTTGCTGAAACTGTTTTTCCATCTTGTAGATAGTGTTTTTGGGAAATAAGTTCTCATATATTCATTTTCCAGGAGAAATATGAATGTCATGGTATAGGATGAGACTAAAGTAACTCATATTCATGAACTTCTAAACAATGGGACTCTTAGAAAAATAACTGAAAGCAGCCTTACTAATTTCCAATCTTTGTATTTTTTATGATCAGAAATATTTAATCTATTTTATTTTTTATTTAATTAAATTAATTAATTAATTAATTAATTAATTTGAGATGAAGTCTCGCTCTGTGGCCCAGGCTGGAGTGCAATGGCATGATCTCAGTTCACTGCAACCTCTGCCTCCCGGGTTCAAGCGATTCTTCCATCTCAGCCTCCCTAGTAGCTGTGATTACAGGCACCTGCCATCCTGCCTGGCTAATTTTTGTATTTTTGTAGAGATAGAGTTTCACCATGTTGGCTAGCCTGGTCTTGAACTCCTGACCTCAGGTGACCTACCCGCCTCAGCCTCCCAAAGTGCTGGGATTACAGGCATGAGCCACCACTCCTGTCCTAGAGTCTATTATTTTAAAGAAAGAAACATAAATACAACATTAACCACAGAAAAAGAAAAAGACTTTATCTCTCTCTAAGGAACACATTATTTCAGTGAGATGCAGCTTTCTTAGTGCCTTTCTAGATAAGATAAGACATTGTACAAACGAAAACTCTTCAATTCTCACCCTTTAAACAGCTGTTTCCTTTGTGCCTGCAGTTCTTTTGGCTTGTTTGAGGAAGATTTTGTGGAAGACAATGATACTTTACTGCTTTCTCTTGGAGCGGGAGAAAACTGTTTCTTTTCTTCCCACTTCCCCATTTTTTAAGGGTAGTGCTCGAGTCACACTTGCACTTCCATGCTGAAGCCTTCTATTTGCATCAGCAGCGTGTTCTGGAATCCCACTTTCACATTCCCGCACTTGGCAGACCCAGCTTCTCGGTTTTCTCTGTCTCTACTTCTTGACTTTATTCATTTTTGTTTCAGCCTTTCTTATTGGCAATTCCGTTTTCCAGATACTCTATTCTAGTCTCCATGCATACATTTTGGTTTTGGTTTGGTTTGGTTTGGGGGTTTCTTACCTAACAGTACAGACAAACAATTAAAAACAGTTCTCTCCTCCTCTTCCTCCTCCTCCTCATCTTCCTCCCCCGCTCCCCTCCTCCTCCACCTCTTCCTCCTCCTCCTCCTCCTCCTCCTCCACCTCTTCCTCCTCCTCC
>NW_012101299.1:1460995-1471038 GCF_000951045.1 Mandrillus leucophaeus
CTCCTCCTCCTCCTCCTCTTCCTCCTCCTCTTCTCCTTCTCCATCCTCTCCTTCTCCTTCTTCTCCTTCTTCTTCTTCTTCTTCCTTCTCCTTCTTTCTTCTTGCCATGGCCTTGATAGGGTTATTTTAATTGCTCTCCTCCTTTCTCATGGGCACCACCTAAAAGATACCCACAGAGCTGAACTGCAGGGGTGTGTAGTGGTATATCTAAAGATGAACGTAAAGATGTAACTCTAGGTGTTTCTTTTGGGGATGGCATAACCAGGGAATTAATTTAAATCACTGTTTCTAGATGGATTAAAGCAATGGGCCTTCAACCAAGAAAATGGCAGGTATTTTTACTTTGCGTATTTATTCTATTTGTTGCTATCCTGAAATTTTCAGCTGACAACAGCCAATGTGGACTTCTGACTTGAGAATTACAAGATAGAAGCTTGGTTCAGGCAATTTCCAAGGGATCGTTTAGAGAGAGACAGACCTCAGGTCAAATCCCACTTGACTTTAACTTAAATTCCTTAAGATTTTACTTTCCTACCTGTACAAATAGGATAATAAGATCTACCTCATAAAGACTAAATGAGTTCTTGCATGATAAGGAGCTGTCAGTGTACCTAATATGTGGTACGTGCTCCATAAATGCTCCCCACCCCCACCACCCACTTCAGCTCACCACTGTCACCATCTCTGGGACTTTGGACTCTTGACTGCAGTAATATCAAAGGCTTTTCCTCTGAGTGCTTTGGTCTGGGAGTGGTCCTCTCCCAGCCCCTCACCACCTCTGTCCTGATACTAGTTTAACAAGGAATTTATCTGTTTGCTTTAGAAGTTGCTGGAAGTTTACAAAGAAGAAACCCAGTAGCTCAGAAGAAATGGATCTAAATCTGATTTTAAAAGTATCTGTTTTATCTGGATTTAAACTAGCTATATTACTTACCTGTTGCTATATAAGAAATACCCCAAACTCAGTGACTTAAGATAGCCAACATTTATCATCTGACAGTCACTGTGGGTCAGGGACTTGAGACCATCTTAGCTTTGTGGCTCTGGCTCAGGGTCCCTCATGAGGCCGGCATCAAGGCATTAGCCAAGGCTGCAGTCATCCAAAGACTTGACCGGAGATGGGGAACCTATTTCCACGTCCACTTACATGGCTGCTGGCAAGAGGCAGTCTAACAGGGATGAGCCTCAGACTCTCCACAGGGCTGCTTGAGTGTCCTCACAACATGGCAGCCATCTTCCTCAGAGCAAGTGGTATGAAAGACAGCAAAAAACAAGCCATGATACCTCTTATAACCTGGCTGCAGAAGCTTAACACCATCACTGTTACTGTATTCTGTTCACTAAGTCAGCCAACACTAAAGGGTACAGAATTAGGTTCCATATCTTCTCTTCTCTTCTCTCTCCTCCTTTCCTCTTCCCCCTTTCTCTTTCCTTTATCTTCCTCTTCTCTTACTGTGCCTCAGTTTCTTATCTGACCAAAGGTAACTTCTGCCCCCTAGGGATGCTATGAAAACAAAGTGAGATCAATCATATGAAAAGGCGGTTTTGGAAGGAGAGTTCAGAAATTCTATATAACATACCATCTACCATAACCATGGGAACCTGAGATCAGCTCTGTCTAGCTTCCTGCTCTTGCATCTGAGGAAGCTGTTCCAGCTCACGCAGGCATGGCTTAGTCACAGTGCCGTGTGGGTTCCTTTAATGGGTCCTCTCTGAGCAGTAACCTGCTCAGGACACAGGAGCCAGCACTAGGCCCTTTCTTCCTTCTCCTGGGCAAGCAGCACCACTCGTCCTGGCAGAAATAGCAAAAGAAGTTAAGTTCTGTGTTCCTTATTAGATTGCTATGGCAGCTCCATAAAGCTCTCCTACACAGTCCTGTCTCTTAGTGGCTGTTTCTTTACAACTAAAGTAGCACTTCCCCATCCGCCGCCCTCAAAGCTAGGGGCCCTGGGCCCCGTATTTCTGGTTCAGGAGTCTCAAGATCTCTGAAAGCACCAGAGTGTTGGGATTTAAGTGCTGTTGTTTATTTTTATATCTGGGTCCTGTTTCTCCAAATAACTCCAAGACCATTGTGATTTTCCAGAAGTTAATTCAGTGATCCAGGCTAGGTAGGGAATGGTGGTATTAGCAAATCCTACCTGTTTTCTTTGCAGGCTCATTTCCATCATTGGTGCCCCAAATGCATTTCCCTATTCAAAGTACTCTACCTTGGATATGTCTGCCTTTGCCTCCACGTCCCTCACCTATTATCTTTAGAAAGGTGGTTTTAAATGTTGGCCACTGAACATTTAGCCACATAGGGCACCAGCTCTCAAAGGTTTCACAGGTAAAGGAGAAGGTTGGGGGAAATGAAATATGGTTCAATGCAACAGAGTAACCCACATATTCCGTATGTTCAACAAGGTCTCTACTCAGGAGGCTGGTGATGAAGGATGCTAACATTTCTCAAACTGCCATCTTCTCCCTTCTTTTGGGCAACCCTCGAATTCTATTCGTGGTTATCTATGGATTGTGGAGTCATTTCCCGGCTCGGGAGGTTAGGAAAGGCATGCGAGATTTGAGGGTCACAGGAGTTTGGAAGCACTGTTTTTCTGGTTTTCTGTTACCTCCGTTTTAAAGCTGTGATACTCCCAACTGCCCTTTTTCAGTAAGCTCTTATTGACTACTCTCTCGAAACTAAAAGATGCATATCCAATTGTACAGAGGGTCAAAAGTGTGCCCAATTAAGCCTGCCTTGACTTCGATATTGCAACTCACTGAAGACACACAGTGGAATTTCTGGTGGACCCCTTGCCATAACCCACAGGGAACTCTAGCTGTACATGGGTTTTACTGACCTGTTGGGTCTAGCTGACTGTGCCTGACGGTCTCCAATGACCAAGGTGTCCTCATTAGTTCTGTGCTATATTTAGTTAAGCCTGAAATCTGTGCCCCTAATTTAATCACACACCAGGTAGCCATGGAGATGACATCAAGCCTCTGGCTGCCCCATAAACCATTGCAAATGCTGAAACTAAAATAAACAAGATATGCAAATTGGCTTCCTATGTAAATAAAAGACTTTGCCTCCAGGTGTCGGGATTAGCTGCTTTGGGTTCACTGATGTTTGTTCGGATTCACAGTGATTGAAAAATATCAGAGTCACAGCCTTTGTCTCAATGCCTGCTTTTTTTCCTTTTTGTCTGTTGCAGATATATCAACACTCCTATACTGGATATTATGTCCTGAGCAAAATTCCTCATGGGTAAGAGTGTTCTTTCCTTTCTTTTAATTAGAAATCTGCAGGGCAAAGTGAAGGGTAGAACATGGACGAACTGCTTAACCCTTAGGGCGGGAAATGGCATTCTAGTTCTCATAGCCAAGGGTGCTGATATTGCGCACCTCTGGGACTCTCCCTAGATAATGACACTAAGGATGTCAGGGGGTCACTCGAGTCCACTCACTTCCCCATTTGTGAAGCCCCCTTCCTAGAGCAACTCTGCCCTCTTCCTGTGCTGGTTCCTGCGGTTGACCCTGGAGGTTTTGCAGAGCGGGACATTCCCCTCTGCTTTGTAATCACCTGCAGCCTCCTCTGAGGCATGGTGGGGTGGCCCTCAGCCTCCCACGAGTGTTCCTGGTTATACCCACGCTGGTACAATAGAAGCCCCCCTCAGCCCACCACGTGTCATCAGAAACAAATCCGGAACATATTTATGGGATTAAGGTAAACTACTCTGGTCAGAAATTCAGCAGTGCGTTGGGAATGGGGTGGGCAAGTCCATCTCAGCAAGTGGGGTTAGCGCTGTTCTACCCATCACTCCAAGGGAGTTTCAGGGGCGTGTGTGTTCTTATTTTACGGCTTTTTCTGAGCTTGGCTGTGCTCCCAGGAGCCGGGTTTCAGTGTCTGCTTTTGACGGGGCCGCCCGGCTCCGTGCTGCTTCATGATCTCAGATTGCACTTCTAACCTCAATTGGTCTCTCAATAATGTATTGTCCGGAGCAGGAGCGAGTTTAGTTTTCAGTGCTGGGCAGACGTCCCCCACATGACCCTCTGATGCCTGATCAGCCTCACCTTTGGAACCCAGAGCAGGAAAGACACGGGTTAGAGTTTGGTGACACCACGTGTTGAGTCAGCCACAGCTGGAAAACAGTTGCAGGATGGTGAAACCACGTGTTAAGTCAGACACAGATGGAAAACAATTGCAGGACTAGGAAAGTCTGCAAAGGAGGCCTTTTTGTTGTTTTCATCTTTATTCTTCCTTTGTCTCCTCTTCCCTCGTCCTCCCCTCCCCTAGTCTTACTCTATTCTCCTGGCCTTCCTCTTCCCCACCTCAAGTTTCTCTTTCCTGTCTTCTGTGGTTTCTATTGTTGTGTTTTGCAAAGGTGAGGTGCTCAGGAAAGGTTGATAAAGAAACTGAATTGTGCTGCAGGCAGTGTCGTGTAGGCTCCTGTGAATATCTAGGTTGAAGCATCCTCATTTCCCAAGCAAATTTTAACAGCAGGGGTGTCTAAAAAGCATTGTTCCATAAGCAAGCATTAATCACAGCATGAGTGTTTATAGCTGCTGCTGTCTGTTTACGACACAGCTTAGAAGAGAGGCATGTCCTTGGAAAACAAACACGAATAAACTAATTTCATGTGGGCTTTAGACAAAGGGAAGACACATGTGGATCTTCAGCAAAATGTGACCGATAGTTTCTGTTAGATTGTTAGAAAAATGAAGCCCAAAGAAAGCAAAGATGGCCCACGTTGCAAAAATAAAGTATCCATACAAATTTTTCATTAAAAGTATGTTTTAAATAGAAACCCAAATATTCTTCAGTAAAGAGGAATTATCCTATTCTTTCACAAACTGACATACATCTTCAGAGGTCATGGCAGGCAGGACTATAATTATGCCTTGAGATTTATCTGCCCCTTCTGGGAACAATAGAATTTGTTGTAGATGATAGATATTTCATTCCATCTTATATCAATTTGTAAAACTCGAAACTCTAAAAGTGGTTGATGCCGAACGTATTGTGTTAATATTTTACTGCATCAGTCAGAATTTGGAAGAAACAGATTCTAGGAACTTGGCACAGGGGTTTGCCAAACAAGCTGGCAAAGCTCAGGCCAAGGATCGGCTTCTGCACTTAGATACCCGGAGCCTGGTGATGATCCCCCTTGTAGATGACCTTAACATGGAGGGAGCTGCTTCTGATGTCTTTCATAGAATCAGAGCAAGAATAATCCCCCTCGTTTATTGGTTGGCTTTCATATACCTTTATCCCTGTTCAACAACCTGCGAGGAAAGCATTCTTATTTCCATTTTAAGTGAGAGCTCCAAGAGGTCATCACCTGCCCCTCACGTCCTAGCTAGTGTATGCTGTGGCTGGAGTCTCAGCATAAGTCAGGTTGACTCGAAATCCCATGCTAGTAAAAAAAAACCTCGTGGCTCACTCCTATAATCCCAGCACTTTGGGAGGCCGAGGAGGGCAGATCACTTGAGGTCAGGAGTTTGAGACCAGTCTGGCCAACATGGTGAAACCCCATCTCTACTAAAAATACAAAAATTAGCCAGGCATGGGGGTACACACCTCTAGTCCCAGCTACTTAGGAGGCTGAGGCAGGAGAGTTGCTTGAACCCGGGAGGTTAGAGGTTGCAGTGAGCCAAGATTGCACCACTGCACTCCAGCTTGGGTGACAGAGCAAGACTCTGTCTAAAAAACAAAAAAGCAAAAAGAAGCAAACAAAAAAACCCTTGAGATTAATTCAAATTTCACAATGCAGAGAACAAATGTGATAACTTTAGAGATGAGATTTGTAGTGACATACGAGTTTCTCTTCTGAGGGTTCTTATAGGATTGAAAGATGTAGCAAGAGTATTTATTGGAAAACAACCTCTGGGGGTACCAAAGTCAGTGTCCCACCCTGTCACCATGTCACTGAACACAGCTCCTCTGAAGCGGCGTTGCTCAACCTCCTCAATTCTTCCTCTTTGACATAAGACCATTTATGAGAAATTAGCCAATTAATTCATGGCAAATATTGTCAGAGTCTGATTTGTCTTAATGAGACAGTGAATCTCTGAGTGGTATCTCCTTGGGTCTGGAGCTTCGTGACCTCTCGGTCATCACTGTCACCGGTGTGCGTGCTCCACCAGGTGGCAGGAGAAGAACATAGCCCGGAGCTCTAAGTCTGAGGATCTAGGTGGGTTTTGGATAGGGAGGAAAGCACAATTGTCTTTTAAAAATAAAAAAGTCCCTACTAAAATATTTAAATGTACATTATTCATATACAAGAAAACTAAGAGATTTTCTTGATTTTGAAAACACAAATCTGTACCTTTTTTACTAATTCTCATCTTTCCTTTCCTCACTCCTCCCTCTAAATTAAAGCCAGAGACTGTGCAATCTTCAGGATGGTTTTGTCATTTATAACTTGATTTTTTTTTCTTAGCTTCAGGCTTTCCAACCAGCCAGAGAAAAAGGCCTAATTAACGATCTCATGCCCTCTGATTTCTAGTGTCCTTCCATTTTGCAAATGGCAGAAGAGTTTTAGGAGGGACTACGTTTCCCATCCCCCTTTCAGTCCCCTGTCCCCGCTGTTAGCTTCCCTCCTTTCAGTCCCCTGTCCCCTCCTGTTAGCTTCCCAGCCTATAGATGGCTGTGACCTCTATAGCTGGGGCCAGGTAGAGCTCTTTCTGCATGGAAGGCAGGAGTTGCGATGAGACTCCCAAGACAGCAGAATTTTTATATAATTAAAAATCCATTATCTAAGGGTAGGTTTGTTTGACTTTGACATACCAAGCTTCCAAAAATTTTATTCTTAAATTGTATCCTAAAACGACACATGACTTTTACACAAATCTATATTTTAGTAGAACCAAAGTTAGTTATTTTTAACATAAAGTGTTTCACTAAAAGTTTTTATATCAGAATTTTAATAAAATAAAGCAATCTTCCATGGTGGAGGCAAGGGTCTGTTAGGTGTTTCCAGTAAATATTTTTGTAGACTTGGCTACTGCCTGACATTTTCCTGGCGTGACTTTTTTTTCTAGAATTAGTTTTGCCTTTATATTTTCTTAGGGTCTAAAGCCAAAGGCAAAATTATCTATATTTATGTCTAGTATCTATCTACTTAGCTCTATACGCACACATATACATAATACACACTTTTAATAGTAGTAATACCGTATTTCTAAAATGTAGTCTCATATCCATTAGGACTGTTCTGAGAGACATATGGACTCTTTTTCTATAACCAAAATCAATTTGAAGAAAAATCGGTCATATTGCTTTATTGTGTAACGTTGGCCTTTGGGGGTCTGGCAAACTCAGAGCCATAATAGAATAGAAACTACTGGGTGTTCAAAGGCATTTTTTTACATGACTGGCCGTCTTCTGTGGATATTGCTGCTCTAACTTTGCTTACCTACTGGTAATTTTCAGGCACCAAACAAAATTGTGAAAAAATTGTGTTTCTTTAGAATTGTAGTTGACTTTTTAAAGCCACATTCTGTATCTGTGGAAATAGGACACTGGGACATCTCTTCCTTCCACCTGGAATTGCTCTCTAAGTTTATAGACTGTGATCCAGAGGACTGTTCTGTTTCTTTAGGAAGTAGATATCTAGGTGGAGAAAGTACAGTGCCCAGTGCCAGCCTAATAGCATCATGCCAGGGAATGACTTAGGCCCTGCAGCCACACAGACCTGAACTTGAGCCCATTCTGCTGTTGACTTCTGGCTGTGTGACCTCGAGAGCTGTCCTACTTCCGTAGGTCTTAGGATCCAGATAAAAAGATCATAATAATAGTGCCCACTTTGGCCTGGTGTGGTGGCTCACACCTGTAATCCCAGCACTTTGGGAGGCCGAGGCTGGTGGATCACCTGAGGTCAGGAGTTCGGGACCAGGCTGGCCTGTTGCAAAACTCGTTTCTACTAAAAATACAAAATTAGCTGGGCATGGTGGCAGGCACCTGTAATCCTAGCTACTCAGGAGGCTGAGGCAGGAGAATCACTTGAACCCAGGAGGCGGAGGTTGCAGTGAGCCGAGATTGTACCATTGCACTCCAGCCTGGGAGATAGAGCAAGACTCCATCTCAAAAAACAAAACAAAACAAAACAAAATAGTGCCCACCTCATAGGCTTGTTAGAAGAATTAAATGGAATGACTGGGTGTGGTAGCTCACGCCTGTAATCCCAGCACTTTGGGAGGCCAAGTCGGATGGATCACTTGAAGTAAGGAGTTCGAGACCAGCCTGGCCAACATGGTGAAACCCCGTCTCTACTAAAAATACGAAAATTACCTGAGCATGGTGAGGCTGAGGCACAAGAATCGCTTAAACCTGGGAGGCAGAGGTTGCAGTGAACTGAGATTGTGCCACTGCACTCCAGCTTGGGTGGCAGAGCGAGACCCCATCTCAAAAAAAGAATTAAGTGGAATGATATATGCAAAACACCCAGCAAAGAATTTTGCATGTAGTGAGTTATTAGTTAGTATTGTAGTATGTACCCAATATATATTTGTAGTCTTATAATTAAATATTATCAGACTTTAGTTTCTAGCCATCTTGAAAATCTTTTCTGTTACAAACGAAGGAATAATATAACCCTACAATCAAACAATTCTCTTTAATAATTTTTCTAAGCTGAGGCTTGTTTCATGACACTCAGGTAATTATAATGTCTTTGTAATTTTAATTTCCCTCTTAAAAGAGGTATCTATGGCCTCAACTGTCTACAATTCTCAATACTCAATAATTTTTTTTAATTTCATCTCATTCTGACCTTCTGCAATTAACTTTTCAGCATTCTTGTTTTGCCTCAGTGGAAGCAGAAAAGATACTGTGTGAGCAAATACTTATTGAAATACTATCTAGAGCAATGAAAGCATGGTTGCTATCCTTAAGAAATTGAAATGTTGTTGCAAAGGAAAGATACAGACTTATATAATAAAATGTCATAAAGTCCTTTAAATAAGTAATTTCTTTTCTTTTCTTTTCTTTTCTTTTCTTTTTTTTTTTTTTTGAGACAGAATCTAGCTCTGTTGCCTAGGCTGAAGTGCAGTGACGGGATCTCAGCTCACTGCAACTGCCACCCGCCAGGTTCAAGCAATTCTCCTACCTCAGCCTCCTCAGTAGCTGGGACTACAGGCGCGTGCCACCACTCCTGATTAATTTTTTGTATTTTCAGTAGAGACGGGGTTTCACTGTGTTAGCTAGGATGATCGCAATCTCCTGACCTCGTGATCCACCCGCCTCGGCCTCCCAAAGTGCTGGGATTATAGGCTTGAAGTGAGGATTTTTAACACTGCACACCGAAGAAGGAGGAGAGGGTTGAAGGCATCACCGTCATAAACAGTCTCAAGAAGGAAGTTTGACTTGAACTGAGCCTCATAGTTGAGTTTTTGTTTGTTTGTTTGTTTACTTTTTAATAGATGAAGACAGGAGGGAGATACTCCAGGCAGGGTAAAACATGAAATGAACTTGACCTTTGCATGAGCCAACACTTCCTAGAATTAATGAGGTGCCCGACCGGGCTGCTGCTGGAGTGTTCACATGGGACTCAGCATGGGCAGGCATAGGGTTAGGTAGGTTTTAGGAGGTACCTAGAGTGCAGACAACTGAAACACTCAGTGTTTAAAACCCAGTGGTACTGGTCTTTACCATAAGAACATAGCAACCTTTCTGAGCAGAAGAGGAATGTGATGAAAACAGTAGGCTCGAATTAGTTTTGTGCTTATGTACAGCACACACTGAAGAAAAAGGAAGATCAGAATTGTGGATTCAATCAGCAGCCAGGTTGGAACGGTGTAGAAACCTGGCTACACAATGTAGAAACCACACTAATGGTGATTATGAGTAGCTGGCGTTCTATTGGAAAAGGAAGACAGATTTCAAGTGTTTATATTCCATGTCCTTCTAATTAAATCTGTGGCAGCCTGGGCTCCTTGTGAGTTGAGCCTGGTGCCATCCGGAGAGGTCTCTCTACCATGAGCAGTCTGTAGGTAGCGAGTTCAGGAGGGCAGCCGTGAGAATTCTCAGCACCCGTGTTGGTTAGCGCATTCCTTTCCAGCCCTTT
>NW_012101299.1:1474148-1474965 GCF_000951045.1 Mandrillus leucophaeus
TAATCCCAGCTACTTGGGAGGTAGAGGCAGGAGAATTGCTTGAACCCTTGAACCTGTGAGGCAGAGGTTGCAATGTGCCAAGATCGTGCCATTGCACTCTAGCCCGGGCAACAAGAGCAGAACCATCTAAAAAAATAAATAAATAAAAAATAAATCACTGAGCCCCTCGCAAATGCCAGGCCTGATGCGAAGCATGGGGATGGATAGGGAAAGGCCCCACCTGTCCCTTGCTGTCTAGTTGATTTTGTTTTGTTTCTACATCACCTCCTCTCTCCCCTGTGCTCCTGCAGAGGGTTGAACACAAATCCCCCCACCGTGTCTGCGCTGGGGACATTGGCCTACGTCAAACATCTAGGGCAGCCTCAGCCAGGAAAGGGCATCACTCAAAGAGAGGGAGCAGGTCAGTCTGTCTGGATGGTGTGGGAAGAGCACATACCAACACCAACTGTGCGTATATGATGACAAGTTTATTGGGGTACAATTTACTTCTAATAAAAAGCACGCTTTGGGCCGGGCGTGGTGGCTCACACCTGTAATCCCAGCACTTTCAGAAGCTAAGGCGGGCAGATCACAAGGTCAAGAGATCAACACCATCCTGGCCAACGTGGTGAAACCCCATCTCTTCTAAAAATACAAAAATTAGCTGGGCGTGGTGGGACACGCCTGTAGTCCCAGCCATTTGGGAGGCTGAGGCAGGAGGATTGTTTGAACCCAGGAGGCGGAGGTTGCAGTGAGCCAAGATCACGCCACTGCACTCCAGCCTGGCAGCAGAGGGAGACTCCATCTCAAAAAAAAAGAAAAAAGAAAGAAAAGAAAA
>NW_012101299.1:1478105-1486919 GCF_000951045.1 Mandrillus leucophaeus
TTTTAAGATACAGAGTCTTGCTCTGTTACCAGGTTGGAGTGCAGTGGCGCAATCTCGGCTCACTGCAACCTCCACCTCCCGAGTTCAAGCAATTCTCCTACCGCAGCCTCCTAAGTAGCTGTGACTACAGGTGCACACCGTCATGCCTGGCTAATTTCTTTTGCATTTTAGTAGATACGAGGTTTCACTGTGTTGCCCAGGGTAGTCTTGAACTCCTGAGCTCAGGCAATCCACCCGCCTTGGCCTCCCAATAAAATGGCATTTTATGTGTCTCTACCATGGTATTGAAGAGGGGAGAATTCCACTGTTACTTGGTTTTATGGATTTTCAGAACTGTGAACAACTCATACATCTGCCTGTAAGACTTGGTCTCAGCCATTTCTCCCTCCCCTTCTCCCTTCCCCTCCTGTCCTCCTTCCATCCCTCCTTCCTGCTGAAATCCAGACTTCTAGTAACCATCACCAAAAAATATGGACTTTAGAGTCAAGGAGATCTGGACATAAATCCCCAGTCTTCCTTTCTACCTCTGTGGTCATGGAAAAGTTACTTTGCTCCTCTAGGCACACTTACTCCATCCATATATTAATTGCCTAATGCATGGGGTTTATGGTGAAGTTTCTATGAAACACTGTATGATGAGGTGGTGTCTCTAAGGGCCTGCTTTGGTTCATAGAAAATACTGGGGGCTCTATTCATGGTGGGCACCAAGACCTTCCATAATATGACCAAATCTAATTAGCCACCCTTTGTCAAATTTCCCTAAATTTGGGACAGAAAATAAATCTCATACTCACTGTTAACTCTGGCCAATTGACAGTGTCTTCCTGGAGCTCTAAATTTAAAAACAGACTAAAACCATGCCCAGGCTCTTTAGGAAACAATGCCATAATCAGTGAGTTTTGCCTCTGAGGTTTGTGTTCTCCCATCCGGCCTTGTAAGAATGAACCACATCACGCAGTGCGTCCAGTCATTGCTCCCAAACATGGAATGTGTTTCTGGTTGTCCACACCTCTATTGACTTCATTCTCCTCCCCACCACACGTGCCACTTCCCACAGACGCGCACTGCAGAAATGTCCTGGTCATTGTGCCTCTTGTACTGAATTCTTTCTGACCCTTCAAGCCACAGCTCCAAAACCTCCTCCTCTAAAAGATCCCTGAATGCCGAGAGTCAGAACTGCTTCTCATTTCACGCTAGAATTTATTGTTGTGTTAAATGGCTACTTCCATTGTTGTAGATAGGATATTTCTAAAGGGGATGTTTAGGAATGCTTTCGATATCCAGGTATCACTTGACTTCTTTCTCTCCATCGTTCTAAGATGTCAGAGAGAGGAGTTGGGTGGGAAGGATGTGGACTCTGTCTGTAATACCAGTGGCTGTTGCGCAGGGTGACACTGTGACTTTGAATGGCAAAAGTGGAGAAAGAGGCTGCACCAACAGGTCATATGCTCTTTCCGGGTGCAGGTCTCAGATAACAAGCCGAAGGTCGTCAGTGGCTGGAATACCATCGGCCACCTGCAAAGGGAGTCATTGCAGCTACTCTTTTCAGTGGAATCATTTACCTCCCTCAGGTACTTTCTTAGCAAGTCTAAAAGATTTTCAACCAAACAAGTCTCTTTGAAAATGAGGTGAAAATGCACAGGAGTCATCATTTGGTCAGGCTCCTTGTTCATCTTAAACTCTACACCTATGTCCCTGGTTCATGATACGAGGGGACCCCATACATGTTGGTTGATCATTGGAGGAAATGAATTAAGGAACTAAGCCATATTGAGGAGCAAGAATGTGTATGCTGGGGCCCCACCCCAAATGGGTTAAACTAGAACCTCTGAGGAGGGAACCTCAGGATGGCTTTGAAGGCTCCTTGGGTGATTTTGGTGTCCAGCTGGGGTCATCTGGCCTGCTCACCCCTTTACTTGCTGCCCTTGATAAGTGACACCCAGGATTGTCATGGGAGCTGAGAAATAACACTTCTGTCTCTGAATATGCCAGTAAAGTTTCCCCTCAGGCATTAATCTCCTTGTCGACTCAAGAAACTTGGAGAAATAAGGGTCGATCTCAGATTAACTGTGTTCTTGGGGGTTTACTTAATGATATTCAGTAGAGGGGTTAGAGTATCAAAGTCTGCAGCATGGAGGAGATGAGGCAGAGCCGGCTCTTCCGGGGTCTATCCACATCAAGGGACACGGGATGTTGGTTGTTATTCTGTTCCTGAGCCTGGCCAACCTCACGTTTGCCCTGGGCTCCCTCTAGTGAGGTCTGGTCTTACATCCTCCTTAACTGTGGATGTTTGCCCTGGGAAAGTCTGTGCTTCAGACAGACACGCCAGATGTTACAAGTCACTGCATCTAAAATGGAAGGTGTTTTGTTTATTTATTTATTTTTAAATTTTGGCTGTTGATCACTTTCTTGTGCTGAAGAATCGGCACGCGTGTTGAACCAGCCATTAATCTCCTGGGAGAGAGCTGTTGACATCCTGGAGGGTGACACTCTTCCTGTTTACAGATGTTAAAGAGAAAGGCCCGTGAGTGTCTCCCTGGGTGGCCAAGCCTGGTTCATGTGTGTGCTGTGCTGCGTGTCCCTTCTCCCCACACAATCACTGAGCCCGGCCAGGTGCAGCGGCTCACGCCTGTAATCCCAGCACTTTGGGAGGCCGAGGCGGGCAGATCACCTGAGGGCAGGAGTTCGAGACCAGCCTGACCAACATGGTGAAACCCCATCTCTACTAAAAATTAAAAAAAAAAAAAAATTAGCCGGGCATTGTGGTGAGTGCCTATAATCCCAGCTACTTGGGAGGTAGAGGCAGGAGAATTGCTTGAACCCTTGAACCTGTGAGGCAGAGGTTGCAATGTGCCAAGATCGTGCCATTGCACTCTAGCCCGGGCAACAAGAGCAGAACCATCTAAAAAAATAAATAAATAAAAAATAAATCACTGAGCCCCTCGCAAATGCCAGGCCTGATGCGAAGCATGGGGATGGATAGGGAAAGGCCCCACCTGTCCCTTGCTGTCTAGTTGATTTTGTTTTGTTTCTACATCACCTCCTCTCTCCCCTGTGCTCCTGCAGAGGGTTGAACACAAATCCCCCCACCGTGTCTGCGCTGGGGACATTGGCCTACGTCAAACATCTAGGGCAGCCTCAGCCAGGAAAGGGCATCACTCAAAGAGAGGGAGCAGGTCAGTCTGTCTGGATGGTGTGGGAAGAGCACATACCAACACCAACTGTGCGTATATGATGACAAGTTTATTGGGGTACAATTTACTTCTAATAAAAAGCACGCTTTGGGCCGGGCGTGGTGGCTCACACCTGTAATCCCAGCACTTTCAGAAGCTAAGGCGGGCAGATCACAAGGTCAAGAGATCAACACCATCCTGGCCAACGTGGTGAAACCCCATCTCTTCTAAAAATACAAAAATTAGCTGGGCGTGGTGGGACACGCCTGTAGTCCCAGCCATTTGGGAGGCTGAGGCAGGAGGATTGTTTGAACCCAGGAGGCGGAGGTTGCAGTGAGCCAAGATCACGCCACTGCACTCCAGCCTGGCAGCAGAGGGAGACTCCATCTCAAAAAAAAAGAAAAAAGAAAGAAAAGAAAAGAAAAATAAAAAAGAAAACAAATTACACTTTTTAAAGGCATCATTTAGTAACTTTTGACAAATAGGTGCAATGACAAAAGTGCCCCACAAACAAGACTCAGGGAGGTCGCACCTGCCCAGAGCATCCTCCCTACCCTCCACCCAGGCGAGCGCTGCCATGCCATCTGTCCCACACTTTTGCCTTTCCTGGAATGTCATGTTGAGGGGGTTGTAGCGTGTGTTACCTTCTGCAGCTGGCCTCCTTAGCATAATCGCTTTTGAGATTCACCCGTGTTGCGGCAGGTGTCGGCATTCATTTGCTTTTCCTTGCTGAGGAGTGGTCTGTTGCATGGATATCATAATGTGTTTCTTCATTCAACATTTCATTGATATTTGAGTGTTTCCAGTTCGGGGCTAGTATGAATAAAAGTACTGTGCACATTTGCACACAGATGCTCATCCGACGTGTTTTCCTTTCTCTTGGTTGAATACCTAGAAGTAGACTTCCCAGATCATAAGTAAATGCACCTTTAATTAGATTCAAAACTGCCCAACTGTCTTCCAAAGTGGCTGCACCATTCAGAACTCTGCCTTTTTCTTAACTCACTACCCCAGGACTGACTTTTTTGACCCTCTGCCCTCTACCCAGTCACTGTGCATGGCAGGTGGAATCCACCATGCCCGGGGGTGGCTCCACCTGCCGCTGTGGGGAGGGGCATCGGTGCTCACTGCACATAGATCTGCACCCTCCATGCCAGACCGCGCCTGCCTTTCTCTACCTGGCACCTGGGACCTCTGGGTGACGGTGTCCGACCTGCAGGAGCAGCAGCCTGACTGCCATCTCTCATCCCTCCAAATGATCTCTCTGTGGCACTTTCTAAATGACACATCAGCAGTGAAGACAAATAGGGAATAAGAGGCAGGAGATGAGACAGACACTCCCTGATGAAGCGGATTCCACATGGCCCTGGGCACTCACCTCAGGAGTGGTTGAGAAAGCCCAGTTCCTGCTTGCTCCATGAAGTCCTCACTCCTTGGACAGAGTTTGGAGAGAAGGAGGTTTTTTTTCAATAACTGCCCCTCTTGGTAGTCTTCCTAAGAAAGAACAAAAGAAATAAAACAGATTCAAAACTGTTGGCCTGTGCAGCCATTCATGCCTATAATCCCAGCATTTGGAGGGGTCAAGGTGGGAGGATCTCTTGAGCCCAGGAGTTCGAGACCAGCCTGGGCAACATAGCAAGCCCCCCATCTCTACAAAAATATAAATTAAAAAATTAGTCAGAAATGGTGGCACGTGCCTGTGATCCCAGCAACTTGGGATGCTGAAGTGGGAGAATCATGTGAGCCCACCAGGAGGTCAAAGTTGCAGTGAGCTCTGATTGTACCATTGCACTCCAGTCTGGGCAACAAAGGAAGGAAAGAAGGAAGGAAGGAAGGAAGGGAGGGAGGGAGGGGAAAGGAAAGAAAAAGAAAAGAAAAAAAAGAAAAAGAAAAACCACAAAAAACTGTGCATATCCCAGTAGCTTGCTTCTGGGCTGGGTCTGTCTGTTGCCTAAAGGCTTAAAAAGAGCACAGAGCCATCAGCACTTGGACATCCTGGTGACGTGGCCTAACTTCTGACATTTGGGTCCTACAAAAGAAGATAAGCTGTGGTGTGTCCTTACTGAGAAGGCCTTAATTCCCAAGTGAGGGCTGGCAAACCCAACAGCACAGCACTCACAGGAGAAGACACAGTTTATTGAGTCGAGCTGTCTGGCTTCCCAGGACCCTCAGCTCAGCCATGGCGCAATGTTACCAGGATATCAGACGCCCAAGGGCAGTGCTGACATGCAGCCTGCGACTGTGGCCACAGCACTTGGGTTAAAAAGAAACCACACAAAATTCATGTTTCTGCTTGTCCAGACTAGAAATTAATTCAACCCTGGCCTGTAGCAGCTGTCTTTTCTACATCCAACTGGATGCATGAAGGCAGTACTACCTGGTAGGGGGAGGTTGGAAGGATGAGAATTGTCTACAATTAACCTTTTCATTAGCACAGAAAATTTAGACAACCAAGGTCCCAGTTTCTCATGTGAAGGTCAGTTTCTTACATCTCTGTATACATCCTAACTGATTCACCACAGCATTGCCCGAAGGTACATTTCTATTGGTTTTTCGAAATGCTAAGAGGCGCTCTCAGGCAGTATTAATGTATGCACTTATGACTTCTTGAGTGCCAGTACTGCACTAGGTTCCAGTCTAGTACTAGGTTCTAGTACTGCACTAGGTACTAGCACTGCACTAGGTACTAGCACTGCACTAGGTACTAGCACTGCACTAGGTACTGTGGATTTGAGGGGTCAGGGGAGAAGGAAACCATTCTGATTGTCAAGGAATTTCCTATATGGTTACAGAAACCACATTCATTAGAGAATGAATAAATTCCCTTTGTGCTCCTATTAGACTATATAAGAACTGTACAATGCAATGTCCTGGGGTTGCATGAGTATAGTTTTAAATCAACTATATCTGCAGCCTGTGAAAAATCTATTCCCCTTTTTCCTAGTTGCAGTTCACTCCCCAGTTTCTCTGCACCCTACCGCGATGAGACCTCCTCTTCCATGGGCTAAACTAAACCCCAAGCAGTGTTGGCTGTTAATGATATGAGCACCACGCCGGAGCTAGGGTCAACTGAGTCAGGGGAAGAATCCTTTGCAGTGCTGCAGGGCCCTAATTGTGTCAGGTATTTTGCCCAGATTAGCATGGCTGAGGATTGGCTGCTGCTTCTAAAACAGTCTAGAAGGACTGAGCCCTGTCTCCAAATTGCTTCGGCAACATTACTCATTCTCAGCACGACTCTGGTTTCCGCCATCCCAGTTTACTGATGGGCAGCCTAAAGGGAAAAGATGAGATGGCTAAACTGAAAGTCACAAAGGAAATCCTGGGCCAACCTCACCCCCCGCACCGAGGCTTCCTCCAGCTGCGGTCTGCACCCCCACAGCCCCAGCATGCTGGGCGGTTTTCTCCAAGAATTGGAAACCTTTTCCCAGGGCACCCTCATACAAAGCCGTACTCCGAATAACAAGATGGTTTCAGGCCTTTTTCTAATCATAAGCCCCCAGATTAGATAAGATCAACATGAAAGTCTCAGATATGCCTTAGGAATTTAAAGGAAGGACCGAAAAGGTTGAAATCTGTAGTGCATGGAAGAGGAGATGGCATGATCAGGGTAATGTCCTGAGAATTAGTCGTAGAATCCTACAGTGAAAAAGGGAGCTCCTCCACAGGCTCCCAACACATCAGCTGGTGATTATGCCTGGCACCAGGATGCCGGAGCAAGGCAGAGCCACTGGAACGCGTCCTCGCCTGCGCCCTGCTCCGCTTATTAGACATAGCATCTAAATCACTTTTGCTCCAAAGCCATTTTTTTCCCTATACGGTTCATTCTTATTGTGCTTTCTAATTCATTACTTTTTTTTTCTACCTGAGCTGTTGGAGATTTAGTGTTGACTGGCTTCTCTGTGTTTTTCTTTAGTCTAATTCATTATCACTAAGTCTGTGTTTTTTGTGTGTGTGAGATCAATATACACACTTAGATTGGTTAAAAATAATTCCGTGGAGAGCCTCATTAGTGTCCTCGGATAATAGACACAGCTCTCTGGGAGAAGGGAGAGTTCATCAGGGACCACGCTGACAGAGCCCACGGCGCACCTCCCTGCGTGTGTGTTGAACATGCTAGAACATGCATGTGTATGTTGTCAGGTCCTCAGGCTGCATGAAGCTGTTGCGCGTGCAGCCTGTCCCTTCTGTGTCCCCGCTGTTCGTACTGAGCGCTGTGAGAACCCGCTGCGTCAGAGTGCAGCTCACTGAGACCCAGACGCAGCTTGGTTCTCAGTCTTCTGCATGTTTTTCACACCACTTATGTTTACTGAAACTACATCTTGAGTTGAGTGTTTGAGCAATTTGTTCTCGAGGCCAATAAGGGCAAACTCCCTGAGTCAGAGCTGATGCCAGTGAACTGGCTGAGAAAGTGAAAAACATGGGGAGGAGGCTGAAAGAACGCTCTGAGTGGGAAGAGAGGAGGGAGCACCTGTTAGAACTGGCTTCGTTCATGTCTATTCATTCTTTAACGGGCTTCTCTTTGTCCTTCATAAACTCCAGTGTTCCCCTGTCTCACAGGCTGGGGTCTCACTGCTCTTGCTACAGGCCAAAAAGAAATAGCAGATTTCCTCTTGGCAACTTTTTTTGTTCTGTAATGGGATTTTACTGAAAGGCAGGAGGAAAAAGCCCTTGAGGTGACCAAAAGCTTGTTTTTAATGCATATGATGTAAGGTGAAAGCTTTAAGAAGGTAAACAGAGCTTGGCATGGTGGCACAAGACTGAAGTCCCAGCAGCTTGGGAGGCCAAGGTAGGAGGATGGCTTGAGACCAGGAGGTGGAGGCTGCAGAGAGCTATGACTGTGCCAGTCTACTCCAGCGACATAGTGAGACCTTGTCTCTAAAAATAGATAGGCAGATTGATAGATTGACTGATAGATAAATGATAGATAGATGATTGATAGATAGGTAGATGGATAGATGACAGACATATAGCTAGATAGATAATAGATAGATTAATCCATGGATGATAGATAGATGATAGATAAATAGGTAGATAGATAAATGATAGATAGATAGATATAGATAATAGATCAATCCATTAATGGATAGATGATAGATAATAGACTGATTGATTGATAGATGATAGATAGACTGATTGGCTGAGATATGATTGATAGATAGAAAATAAACCTTTTTTTTAGTTTATTCACAAAGTGGCACAAGCATCATCTCATTCCGTTTTAGAACATTTCACCCCCACCCCCAAATTATGCTTTAGTGTTTAACAATCCTCCGCCAAAAGTTGCCTCTGTTTCCCTCTCATGTCTTCATTTTGCAGAGTTTGTTGAGCACTGGTCTTGATATTAGGTTTACGGTGACAGAGAAGACACAAGCTCCCTTTTATTACAAAGATTCCATTTCCATGTGACTGTATTTACTACTGTCAGTCCTCCATATCCAAGGGTTCTGCATCTGCGGATTCAAGCAACCTTCCTTGGATCAAATACTTGAAGAAAAGAAATGGATGGTTGCATCTGTACTGAATTTGTGCAGACTTTTTTCCTTGTCATTATTCCCTAAATGATACAGTATCACAGCTATTTACATTCGCACTTACATTGAATTAGGGATTATAAGTAGTCTAGAGGTGATTTAAAGAATAC
>NW_012101299.1:1487354-1489341 GCF_000951045.1 Mandrillus leucophaeus
GGGTTCCACCATGTTGGTCAGGCTGGTCTCAAACTCCTGACCCTTCTGATCCTCCTGCCTTGGCCTCCCAAAGTGCTGGGATTACAGGCGTGAGGCACCGTGCCTGGCCCAAGTGTTTCATTAGGAAAGGAACTTCAGATACACCACAGAGTGTCTGGAGAAATTTTAAAATTATTAATGGGGTATGTGCTCAAACATTGGCCCCTGAGGAAGCATTTATGCCCATGAGGATTCCTGCCCTCAAAAATTTAACTGTGTCATTTAGATACACACAAAAAATGGTACTATGAATATTTCAGTGCTGCATGAGTTTAAGGTATTACTGACCCTAGCCATTCAGTGATTGGAGATTAGACTAGAACTACTTATTAATCCACCCATCCATTAATTAATTATTCAATTAATATTTATTGAGCATCTACCATGTGTCAGGTTCCCTTTTAGAACTGCAAGTGTATCATACATTTTTATATTACCCACCATGCTAAGTGCATAGGAAGACTCAGAAAACACGTATGATTAGACACTGAGAACGCTATGTTTTGGTGCCTTTGGTCATAAAATGTTAGGATCCAGAAAAGCAATTGTTAGCTTTGCCCCTTAACTCCCAAATGCTGTTGTTGTTCAGAAGCTTTTCAGTCCCTCAAAATCATTTAGGAAGATAAATGAGTAAACTTTGCAGCACTAATTTACTCTTCAAATTTCAACATGATTTATGCCCTGTTTTGTTTATTGCTCAAATAAGCAAAATCGGAATGGATTGTGTGATTATTTTAAAGTATAGTTAAGTCCAGATCACTTTATTCTTCCTGCATCATTTCTTTAATCCATCTCTACCCAGGAGATGATTCATCACCGAGCCTGCCAGGAGTTCTTTAAAATAAATGAATAAATAAGAAGAGAGAAAGAAAAATGAAGGAGGGCCACTAAGTAGCCCCCAAGTAAATCACTGTACACCTTCCTGCATTCTCTTTCTCTCTGCCTGTCTTCCTCTCTCTCACACACACACCTCTAAGAATTTCAGAAGAATCCAGGACATGCTGGAAAATCATTTGATGCGGGGAATTGGGGCTTAAGCCGAGTGTGCTGCCGTGGCCTCCATGTGCGAGGTGGGGCCGGGCGCTTCTGCAGGAAGCCAGCTGGGGCCAGAAGCCCGTGGGGTGGACAGGGCAGCAGGTCAGGTCAGCTCCCCAGGGTTTGCCTCTGCCTTGCCCTCTGAGGGTCTCCACTTTGTCCCTTCAGCCAGTTGGAGATATTTCCCCCTTTGATTAAATGTTCACACAGATGCTGGTCAGTTACCTGGCCCTGAGCAAGTCGCTTTGGGCCTTGGTGGAACCGGGAAATGAAGGGACATTCACTTCCTATGGCTGCAGTGAGAAATCGCCACAAACTTCGTGGCTTCAAACAACAGAAATTGCCCCTCGCAGTTCTGGAGGCCAGAGATGTGGACACAGTTGAAATGACAGTGACAGAGAAGGGTGTGGAAGAGAGGAGCGGGGCTGCAGTCATGCCCAGGACACTGACTTTTAAAGGGTGGTCAGAGAAGATCCCACAGGAGACGAGGACCAGAGAGGGAGGTGAGGGGAGAGCTGGGACAAGGGGTGGTCCTGAACATCGACACAGAGAAGCAGCGGCGGAACCGTGGGCAGGGAGAGACCACCCAGGCCCAGGACGGGGAGGCCACGGTCTTTGGCACCTCGATAGACACAGAAGATCTTAAGAGAAGCAATTTCAGTTTCGAAATGGATGGAAGCCATATTGCAGTGGGATAGGGACAGGGGAGAAGGTCAGAAAGTGGCCCTCGGATTTGGACCAGTCACTGGGTTGGACCAAGACCGGTAGGGGTTGGACTGATGATGGGTGGAGAGGCTGCGGGGGGAGGTGCTCATGGCTGGGTGGAGAGGCTGCGGGGGGAGGTGCTCATGGGTGGGTGGAGAGGCTGCGGGGCGGGGAGGTGCTCATGGGTGGGTGGGGAGGCTGCGTGGGA
>NW_012101299.1:1489391-1519596 GCF_000951045.1 Mandrillus leucophaeus
TATAGTTAAGTCCAGATCACTTTATTCTTCCTGCATCATTTCTTTAATCCATCTCTACCCAGGAGATGATTCATCACCGAGCCTGCCAGGAGTTCTTTAAAATAAATGAATAAATAAGAAGAGAGAAAGAAAAATGAAGGAGGGCCACTAAGTAGCCCCCAAGTAAATCACTGTACACCTTCCTGCATTCTCTTTCTCTCTGCCTGTCTTCCTCTCTCTCACACACACACCTCTAAGAATTTCAGAAGAATCCAGGACATGCTGGAAAATCATTTGATGCGGGGAATTGGGGCTTAAGCCGAGTGTGCTGCCGTGGCCTCCATGTGCGAGGTGGGGCCGGGCGCTTCTGCAGGAAGCCAGCTGGGGCCAGAAGCCCGTGGGGTGGACAGGGCAGCAGGTCAGGTCAGCTCCCCAGGGTTTGCCTCTGCCTTGCCCTCTGAGGGTCTCCACTTTGTCCCTTCAGCCAGTTGGAGATATTTCCCCCTTTGATTAAATGTTCACACAGATGCTGGTCAGTTACCTGGCCCTGAGCAAGTCGCTTTGGGCCTTGGTGGAACCGGGAAATGAAGGGACATTCACTTCCTATGGCTGCAGTGAGAAATCGCCACAAACTTCGTGGCTTCAAACAACAGAAATTGCCCCTCGCAGTTCTGGAGGCCAGAGATGTGGACACAGTTGAAATGACAGTGACAGAGAAGGGTGTGGAAGAGAGGAGCGGGGCTGCAGTCATGCCCAGGACACTGACTTTTAAAGGGTGGTCAGAGAAGATCCCACAGGAGACGAGGACCAGAGAGGGAGGTGAGGGGAGAGCTGGGACAAGGGGTGGTCCTGAACATCGACACAGAGAAGCAGCGGCGGAACCGTGGGCAGGGAGAGACCACCCAGGCCCAGGACGGGGAGGCCACGGTCTTTGGCACCTCGATAGACACAGAAGATCTTAAGAGAAGCAATTTCAGTTTCGAAATGGATGGAAGCCATATTGCAGTGGGATAGGGACAGGGGAGAAGGTCAGAAAGTGGCCCTCGGATTTGGACCAGTCACTGGGTTGGACCAAGACCGGTAGGGGTTGGACTGATGATGGGTGGAGAGGCTGCGGGGGGAGGTGCTCATGGCTGGGTGGAGAGGCTGCGGGGGGAGGTGCTCATGGGTGGGTGGAGAGGCTGCGGGGCGGGGAGGTGCTCATGGGTGGGTGGGGAGGCTGCGTGGGAGCCACCCAAGTTTTTCCTCCGTGGAAAAACTTGCAGGAGCCAAAAGCACAGATCCTCAGTGAAAGACACCGACCTGAAAGGCTATACTTTGTATGATTCCGACTATGTGACGTTCAGGAAAAGGCAGACTTACGGGGGCCGTAAGCAGAGCTGTGCTTGCCAGGGTTTGGTGGGGGGGGAAGGATGAATAGGCAGAGCACACAGAGGTGCAGAGACCCAAAAGATGTCTGTATGATCAGGTGCAAGACAGATGGATTTGTCACAACCCAGAGAACACACAGGCAAAGGGTGAACCCTAATGTCAACTATGGGACTTAGTTAATAATGATGTTTCAATATTGGTTTATCAGCCGTACCAAATGCACCACACTCATGCAAGATGTTTGTAATTTGGAAAACTGAGGGCAGGGGAAGAAGAAGGATATGGGAGTTCTCTGTAGTTCTGTTCAGTTTTTCTCTAAACGTGAAACTGCTCTTTAAAAAATTAAGCTTATTAATTAGAAAATAGTAATAAATAATAAAAGTTTACCAGGAAGGTAAATGGAAAGGAAAGTATTTGATAGTTCTAGGCTGGAACAAAAAAGGAGGTACAGGAGGAAGTGCTGGCCGAGGCGGGAAGGGGATGCCTGGTCACTGGAGACTGAGAGGAGGGAGGAGCAACAGGTACTTCAGTGTGTTCAGGAGGAAGCACGTCTTTCTGCAGGGAAACAGGGAATCTGGGCCAAGCTCGAGCCTCCCAGCTGCAAAGGCTGAGAGTGAGGCTGATGGAGAGGGAAGCCCTGTAGGCAAAAGGGAGAGGGAGTGGGAGTGGGTGTGGGAGGGAGAGCCTTCAGTGCCCCTCTGTGTGCCCCACGCCTCCTTGTCCCTTTAGAGTAAGGAGGCAGTAGGCACAAGAGAGATGTGAGGAGAGCAGGAAATATTGGAACTGGCATTGAGGACAGACATGTCTCACACCTCTGGGTGGTTGTAATGATGGGAATGGTTAGTGGCCAGCTGAGGCTGGAGACATTGCATTTGTCATTCTCAAAGGTCGAGGTGTTGATGTGGAGGAGGTAGATTCAGCGTAAAACCAAGTTGGGCATTTGCTAGTCTGGGCAGAGAAGGAGTTATGTGAGGAAAGCGATTCAGTAGGGGATTGGAGCAGAGGAGGAACGACCACCAAGTGGCTCATCAAAAAGGGAATTCCCACAGTGGAGAAGAAGTTGGAAAAATCACTCTCAAATCCTCTTTTAACTTGAGAGGAAAAGTATCTGATACCCTGCAGGAAATCGAATTCCAATGCAAAAATGTAAGTTCCTTTCATAGGAACAGATGTGGAGAATATGATTGAGGGTTGAGACCCTAAGCCCAGTCTCCCACCTGACACAGGGATTGAGCCCATTTGTTTTTTGCTACAGAGTGCCATGGAGTAAATTTGTCCCAATATCTGACATATTACTGGGCCTTTAAAAGAAATTACGTATAGATAGTTGTTGTAATAACATTTTATCAATATTCAACCATCGATCCTTTCCAATTAAGTGAAGGGTTAAGGGAACACACGTATACATCTACACATTCACATATATATGTTGTGTGTATTATATTGCATGGTCAAATTATTTACCAGTTTATCAATGAATAAACCAGCATTTATGGAATATCTGCTAGGAAGTTCTGTGCTACCTATTTTCACATACAACAGATTATTGATTCCAACCCTATGAGGCAAACATGATTATTCTCATTTTATACAGGGAAACAAACTTGGATCCAGTTACTCTATTGCCCCAAGCCCTTTGCTCCTAGTGGCAGAATTCAGAATTAAATTTACAGCTTCTTGGAATTCTTTCCATGACTTCACAGCTTCCTGCCCATGAGGGGCATCCTGGTGTTTTTGAAGACAGATTGCCGCAACTCACTTCTGGTATCTTGGAGTCGTTTGTTTAACTTATAGAGACTGAGAAAGATGGAGAGGTTGAGAGAGTCACTAGCTAGCAAAAAGAAAATAATTACCTCTTTGGACTATGCTAGAGTTTATAAATTAATAGCCATTGTTTCTCTTGAATTTCACGACCATTCTGTAGGAGGAGGGTAGCTATTGTCCCCGTAGGAGAAAATAAGACACAGAGAGTTGCTGAAGGCCGTGTGATCCATACATCATAAGGTTGGGACTAGGATGCAAACCTTTTGATTCCTAGGGTGGTTCTGTGGAAACTCCTGTAAAGTGTTGGTGGTGAGGGAAGGGAGATGCATCTTAGCTTATGGAAGAAGTAAAGGAACTCCTTGAGCACAGGTAATAAAATCGGAATTAGTGAATCACATGGCGTATTGGCCCTAGTGTTCATGCAGTCTTGCAAGGCACTCCATATTATTTCCAGTTAGCATTTAAGGGAATTTACATCTGTCATATCAAAGAAAAGTTAATCCCCTGCTGTTTCTGAATATC
This sequence comes from Mandrillus leucophaeus, assembly GCF_000951045.1. Taxonomy (NCBI): domain Eukaryota; kingdom Metazoa; phylum Chordata; class Mammalia; order Primates; family Cercopithecidae; genus Mandrillus; species Mandrillus leucophaeus. Next base: position 1,493,028 of record NW_012101299.1, read on the forward strand.
TTAGACACCTACTGGAAATCACAATCTAACAAACTGAATTTCAATATTAAGTAAGGCAATGGAGTTTAAGTCTTTCTGATCCCCCACTCTGTCCTCTGTGCTTAGAAAATTCCAAATAAACACAGGTAAAGTGAATTTGTTAGGCTTGTCTCTAAACTTGCAAAAGGATCTTTGCTGAGAGCCACCTCTAGAACCTACCTTTATTTACTAATTTATTTGTTTGTTCATAGGCACATATTGAGGGCCTGTGCTATGCGACGTATGGAATTCTTTTTTTTTTCAGTTATTAAAATCAAGATCACAGTATGTTGGGAGGGAAATTATCTGACTTTTCATTTCTATTTAGGACAATTTTTATAGCTAATGAGATATAAGCTGTGAAATTCTTTTTTTAAAGCTTTTTATTTTGAATAATTGTAGACATAGAAAGGTTGCAAAAATAGTGCAAAAAAAAAATCCTGTATTTCTCATGTCACCCCTCCTAGTGATAGCATATTTTATAACTTTAGTATAATGATCAAGAATAGGAAATCAACATGGGTGCCATATTGTTAACTCATCAACAGGCCTTATTTGAATTCTACCAATTTTTCTACCAGTGTCTTTTCCCTGTCCCAGGACCCCACGCTGCCTTTAGATGTTCTTTCTTCTTAGCACCCTCCAGTCTGTAACATTTCCTCAGTTTCTTCTTGTCTTTCATGACCTTGCACTTTTGAGGAGGTCTGGTCAGTTATGTTGGGGTGTCCCTCAGTTTGGGTTTTTCCCAGTGTTTTCTCATGATTGGAGTAAGGTTCTGCATTTTGGGTGAAAAAAAAAATCACATAAATGATTATTTGTCCTTCCCAGTGCATTATATCCAAGGGGCTTCAGTGATATTGGCCTTAGTCACTTGCTTAAGTGGCTGTCTGCCAGGTTTCCACTGTAAATTTAATGATTTGATTTATTTATTTATATCAGTAAAGACTCATGGGTATTTATTTTATTCTATGGGTTAATCCAGTACTATCATTCATTTTTTTGTGTTGATCAAACTGTTCTAGTGTGAGTCATTAGAAACTCCTTTAGGTTAGCTTGCCTGTTCTCTCAACAAACCCCCATCTTTTTTTGAGTATTCCATTACTTTCTGGTTCCATAAAATATTCCTGACTCATTCTGTATTTTCCCTGCCCCAGCCCAGATACAATTATCCTCCTAGAATCTCTATTTTATTTTACTGGGTGATGGTATTTAGACACCAAGATCCAGATGCTAACTGTGCTCATTGCTACTGGGGTGTCATTGTTTCTAGGCCTTCTCAGTGGACAGACCCAGGACATATATGTATGTATACTAACCCATGGACACACACATATCTACATTTTGGATCTCTTTGTGTACATAGATATTAAAAACCGTGAGTTTATACAGATACCTCTGATTTCAAACTTCACAGGTTATCTTAGTGTTCCCCTTTTCCTTATAAATTTTTTTTTCCAACAGTGAAAAACCTGGCTTTCATTATCTCCAATATATTTACATATTTATCCAATTCTAGCATGCACACAGTTTCAGAATTGATCATCCAACCCCCTAGGAGAAACACATTTACTCACTGAACTACAGCATTTATTTACAGGGTTTTTTTTTTTTTATTTTTTAATATTAGCTTTAGCATATTTAGTCAAAATACTGTTTCCCAAAGTTACTTATGGTTAGTTATTTCCCTCTCCACCCACTTCAGTGTGGTTTTGTGTTTCACTTGTAATGGGGTTTTGTTCTTTTTTTGGTGTTCTTATTCCATTCTGGGTTCCCCAACATTCTGGTTCCTTTTTATTGTTTGTTTTATTTTGGGAGTATCTGAAACCCTACTGTTGTCTAAGACTTGAGGTGATACAAAAAGATATACTCAGAGAATCTGATTTCAGACTTCACAGTTTATTTTAGTGTTGCCCTTTTCCTTATAACATTTTTCTCCAATAGTGCAAAAGGTACTGGCTCTCATTTTCTCCAATATATTTGCATATTTATCCGATTCTGGTATGCACACAGTCTCAGAATTGATCGTCCAAACCCCTGGGAGAAACACATTTACTCACGGAACTACAGAGAATCTTCCTTCTCTCAGCAGTCCCATCTTTCCACCCCTTTTCCACCTACACCCTATAGGTAATCAATCTGGTTCCTGGTTTCTGCTTCCTATATTTCTTTTTTCACAAAAGACTCAATTCATATATATTCTCATATCCATTTCTTCTATTATACATAACTATATCATACTATATACATACATATGTGCGTATGTGTATATATATACACACATACATACTATAACATATACTCTTGGGCATTGTTAACTCTGACATGGAAATCACTCCATATCTGTTTATAGAGGTCTTCATTCTCTTTTACACCTGCACCATACTTCATTGTATGGGGGGGGTTGTTTATAGTTTTGGGGATTTTTATAATTTAACAAATGATAATTGTATATATTTACAGGGTACAATATGATATTTTGTTATATGTATACATTATGAAATGATTAAATCAAACTATAACATCTCTATCACCCTATCACCTCATATACTTATCTTTTTTCATTGTGGTACAACAGTTAACATTATTCTCTTAGCAATTTTGAAACATGTATTACATTCTTATTAACTCTAATCACCATACTCTGCAACAGATCTCAAAAACTTATTCCTCCTGTCTAACTGAAACTTTACTTTGTATTTTTTTATCAGCACCCACCCCCCGAGTCCCTCCCACTCCCAGCCTCTGGTAACCACTACTAGTCGCTGCTCAGTACTATTCAGCCTTAAGAAAGAAGGATGTACTGTTATTTATTCAACCACATATTGTTTCCAATATTTGCAACTACAAATAAAACTACAATAAATATAAACTTGTGCACATGTATTTGTGCATTGTTTGAGGTGAATTCTCTAGGAGTCTAGAAGTGGAATTGTTGGGCTAAAAGTTAAAGTGCGTATTTTATTAGGTATTGTCAAATGTCTCTCTGAAATGATTGCACCAGTTTGCTTCCTGACAAGCAAGTCTGAGAGTGCCTGTTCCCTACAGCCTCCCAAGCATCACGTGTCATGCATTTTTCTTCTTTTTCCAATTCTCGTAGGTGAGAAATGATGTCTCAATCAGTTTTAATTCCTACTTCCTTAATTTCATATGTATTTGGGTACCTTTTCATATGTTTGGGGGCCATTTTTATATCTTTTTGTGAATTGTCTGTTCGTGTCCTTTTCTCATATTTTTATCTCTTTTTTTTAATAACCTCAATTTTTCAAAGTTTTTGTATGTTAGGGATATTAGCCATGTGTCCACGGCATGTGTTGTAAATAATTTTCTCCTGGTTTGTAAGATGTCTTTTGTTTATGAGGCATCTGTCATGCAGAAGTTTTATGTTTTTATGTAGTCCAACTTATGAATCTTAATTTCTGGCTTCTGAATTTTGAGTCATCAAAGCTTTTCTCTACACCAGGGTTCAAGAGGAACTAACCTATGCTCATGAGAATACTTTGAAACATCAAAACATACAAATGTTGGTGGGGCGCGGTGGCTCACGCCTGTAATTCTAGCACTTTGGGAGGCCAATGAGGACGGATTGCCTGAGGTCAGGAGTTTCCAGCGTGGCTAACACGGTGAAACCCTGTTTCTACTGAAAATACAAAAATTAGCCAGGCGTTGTGGCAGGTGCCTGTAATCCCAGCTACTCAGGAGGCTGAGGCAGGAGAATCACTTGAACATGGGAGGCAGAAGTTGCAGTGAGCCAAGGTCCTGCCACTGCACTCCAGCCTGAGCGATAGAGCAAGACTCCTTCTCAAAACAAAACAAAGCAAAACAAAACCATGCAAATGTTAGAAACTCATCTATTAACAGAACCTGCAATATTAGGACTTGCTTGCATCTTCTGATCGCTGGGCAGCTGCCTTCCTAGCTGGTTTCTAAGCAGCAATGTCTTCTCTGAATTGGCATTGCCGCTCTACCCTCAGGTTTCCTGGCTTCTCCAAACCCAGACACTTCATTTAAAACTACCTGGGGCATTCTGGACTCTCTAGCCTCCCCCATCTCTCTTTACTCTAAATGTATTCCTTGTTTTTCCTGGTAGTTTTATTCAGCCGTTGCTTTTTGTATTTTCTATTGATTCCAGTCCACCGTGTCCTTAGCCCTTCACCTTCCTTCCCTTCCTGCCTCATCTCCTTTGTTCATGCAACCCCTAAAATGCAGCATCCTCCCTTTCCAAAGGCCATTCAACCATTTCCCTCTACAGATGAGTGGGTGCATTCCCAGCTATGTCTTCCGCATAAGAAATATATATATATATATATAATTTTTTTTTTGAGACAGTCTTGCTCTGTTGCCCAGGCTACAGTGCAGTGGCACAGTCTCTGCTCACTGCAAGCTCTGCCTCCCGGGTTCACGCCATTCTCCTGCCTCAGCCTCCCGAGTAACTGGGACTACAGGCACCCACCACCATGCCTGGCTAATTTTTTGTATTTGTAGTAGAGACTGGGTTTCACCATGTTAGCCAGGATTGTCTCGATCTCCTGACCTTGTGATCCACCTGCCTTGGTCTCCCAAAGTGCTGGGATTACAGGCATGAGCCACTGTGCCCGGCCCCACATAAGAAATATTATAGCTAAGTGATGGGGTGCTTACCTGACAGAGCCCAGCAGACTCAGCAGAACACAAATATCATTCTTCACGTGAAGGGGTGTCATCCAAAAGAAACACGAAAATGAATCTTTTCTGCATGTTGGAGACAACAGTAGCTACAAAATATACTGAAATATTTAATACTTATAAAAGTGTTAGCTCTTTTCATTTTTGCCACCATGACCTTTATTCACTATAACCTTTAAGTACTTAGGCAGGTTTTTGTTGTGGTGGTATTGGTATTTAATCAGTACATTAAGGATAAAAAATGTAAGTGAGGTTTGAAAGGAAATACATCTTTCAATTTATCCCCTTCCTCCCTCTCTCTCTCGGCTTGTATCTGTCAACACAAACCAACACAAAACCTGATGCCACCAGGTTTGTAAGGTCATAACGACCTGCGTGATACCTAGAAAAAATTACCTTCTAGGAGAACCAAAGATGGAGACACAAATTGTGGAGACAGATCACTGCATGGCTCTGCATTTTAATTTTTAACTCTGACTGTTCTGGAGAGTTGAGAAGTTGATCCAGAGACCTCACTGCATGTTCTCTCTTAATGAGTATTTACTATTTGGGTTAAGCCATGATAGACCTATTTGAGCTTCATATAAATTATATACATCTGAAGAAACCTAATAGAGACTAAATGAGACATATTACTTAGTAACACAAGAGACAAGCTCTTGAAATGGATAGCATGGAAGGAGAAAGGAGTTAAGTTATAGGTAGGGGATAAAATTGCAGCAGCTTAAATTCTTGGTTCCCAACATTTTGCTTTGTTTTTGTTTGTTTGTTCAATTTTCAGGGATCCTCAAAGTCTGGACCCACCAGAAGTCAGCAATGCAAAACTTCAGTACGCAGGATGGGGCCCTAAAGGCCAACAGCTGGTAAGCCAGTCAAGTTCGGTAACTGTATTTGGGTTTTGAGGAAGTTTCCATTTTCTAAGCTGAATGGGTCTCACTGTACTCAGCCTGTATATGGTGTTGTGTGTGTGTATGTGTGTGTGTGTGTAAATTAAAATCTGGACAATTACACCAGGGTGTCTGGATATGTAAAAGGGTCATTTCATTTTAGATAGCAAATTCTCCTAAAATTGGAACAGCGTGTGCTTGGTTCCTACATCTGACATGGTTGAAGTGGTGCCTAACTGTAGCTGTGTCTGTGGACTCCAGATGAATTGTGAGCTCAAAGAGATCAACTTCATTAAAAGGACTGCAAATGAGAATGATCCAAATGGTTTTGTCATCAAAAGATGCTCTGGGAACTCAGATTTCTTTCTGTGGAGGGTTTTTTGTTGTTGTTGTTGTTTGTGTTTTTGAGACAGAGTTTCGCTCTTATTGCCCAGGCCAGGGTGCAATGGTGGGATCTCATCTCACTGCAACCTCCACATCCTGTGTTCAAGCGATTCTCCTGCCTCAGCCTCCCCAGTAGCTGGGATTACAGGCGTGTGCCACCACACCCGACTAATTTTTGTATTTTTAGTAGAGACAGGGTTTCACTATGTTGGCCAGGCTGGTCTCGAACTCCTAACCTCAGGCGATCCACTCACCTTGGCCTCCCAAAGTGCTGGCATTACAGGCATGAGCTACCGCACCTGGCCTCTGTGGAAGGGTTTTTAAGCATGTAGATTTGCTGGCCCTGATGGAGCCAGGCCAATCCCATCAACATGCGAAATCCCCCATGGCCATGGCAGCCCTCTCGGTTTCTATCAGCTGTCTTCATGGATTCCTTCTCAAATTGGCAAAACTGCCGGGTTTCTGTGAACGGGAAGGACAGTGCAGAGAAAACGGCCCTGAACACTATTTCTAAGATGAGGGCTCCCACCCTGGTTCTCACTGTCGAGCTGGCCTTGCACGGCGCCTCCAGCTGTCAGGCGGCAGGCAGCAGCCCAGCCATGTAGTAAAGGATATGGATAATATGATCCCTCAGGTTTTCCACCTCTAGCCTTGCGTTTGACTAAAACTTGATTATATTTGTCCGTTCTGTGCAGCATTTTTTAAGAGACCGTATTGCCACGTGCAGAAAGTCCCTCGGGTTTGAAGGTCAGATGACATGGTTGCCGTTTTCAAGTCACCATTTTCTTCTGCCTCTTTAAGCTGATTACCTAAGCCTGCATTTGTAAAGCTCCTTTTTCCTAAAATAGCACAAAAAATGATCGTATCTAAGAGCTCACATAGAATTGTATTGGATAGGCTGTCATCTATCTTACAAATGAAAATAGTCTTATTTCTCCCCATAGTACAATCGCGTTTTCTTGGTTATGTACTAATTCCACTGCCTTGAATTGGTTTGAAAAAAAACAAGAGCATAGAGGCCGTGAAACTATTAATATTTTAGCTATTATGATCATGTCTCTAATGCTAAAACTGATTACAGAGGTTTTGAAAAGCATATGTAACTGATCAAAATCACAGGGTGACAGGAGGAAGTGAGGAAGTTGAGAGCTGCCCTTGACCAAGGAACACCAACCCATCAGTTCAATCACAACAAAGAGATAAAATTTGTCTTTTCTCAAAGGCATTAACTCTTAAAAAGGGAAAAAATGTAATTTGATAGGAGATTGTAGAAGACTTAACTTTTCAGGACTGATGTGCAACTGAATCTCTAATAGTTGACCTTAAAACCCTCTGAAAGTCTGTGATTGAAGAGATTTCCAGTATCCCTCAAATCATCTGTCAAAGTGGCCATTACACCTCCGTAGAGAGCTCTCCCTGCCTGCTGTGGATCCATTACAAGCCAGTACCCACAGCTCTGCACCTGGCCTCATCACACCACTGCAGGGAGAAGGATAGGAATGTGTAACGTTACTGAGTGATCATTGTCCAGCCTTTTTATAGTAGTCAGGAGAAGACCATCATAACGTGACCACATGTCAAGGTCTCTTTCCACCATACCTGCGGCCTCGCTCCTTATCACCCAGTGGCTGTAACTCAGTGTGTGGACTCCTGCCTCATTGTCTGCACGTGCAAATAAACCGGGTCCCTTAGTAGAGTTGGTACTTGTCGTCCTGCCTCTGGGAACAGCTTGTAACATAAAGGAAATCTAACCCTCAACTGTAAAAGGAGTTGCTGTGCGTGCATATGTGTGTGTGTGTGTGTGTGTGCATGCAGACACTTTAGAATTAAGTCTATAATTGTCCTCTTGAACAACTGACCTTCATTCATGTCCTGCTCCCTTGGAGATGAGAAGGGGAAAATGATTATAGAAGTTATCATGTTTAACCTCTTACAGAATAAGTAGCAACAAAACAAAGTAAATGACAACTTCTCAGAGAAGGCTTCCTGACACCTCCCCAAATATACACACACACATACACACACACACACAGTGGTAGGTAGCCACCCTGGGGCTTCAGGTCTCACCGTGCAATCTCCCAGCACACACGATCTCTTGTTGCTTGTAAACATATCTCTGTCCTTGGTTAGGTGGTGATATGGTTTGGCTCTGTGTCCCCCCACCAGATCTCACCTTGAATTATGATAATCCCCATGTGTCAAGGGTGGGACCAGATGGAGATAATTGAATCATGGGGGCAGTTTCCCCATGCTGTTCTAGTGATAGTGAGTTCTCACGAGATCTGACGGTTTCCCCCTTCGCTCGACACTCATTCTGTCTCCTGCCGCCCTGTGAAGAGGTGCCTTCTGCCATGATTGTAAGTCTCCTGAGGCTTCCCCAGCAATGCAGAACCGTGAGTCAATTAAACCTCTTTCTTGTATAAATTGCCCAGTCTCGAATATTTCTTTATAGCAGCATGAGAACGGACTAATACAGGTACCCTGAGTCCACACAGTGAGCCTGTTTCATCTTCGTATTCTAACACACCCAGCACAATGCCTGGTGCCCAGTACGCGTTTATTGAGGTAAAAGATGAAAGCACAAACAGATCGATTAATTCATTAGTTAATGTGTTTTTGTGGTTTCAAACCACCGCAGCATGAAGAATTGGATGGTGGCAAATAGCCAGCATCTATGAATAGGACAGTACTAGAGGTGACAGAGATTTGACTTCCTTTCTGCTTCAAAGACATGAATGTTCAGGTAAGTAATAACTGTTAATACTTGAGTTAAGTACCAAAGGTGCTATATGCTTGTGGAACGTTTGAGTTTCTAAATCCATTCGACCTTTAAGAGCGTTATGATACATGCATGTTCTGAGCTTAAGAGGCAATATAGCTCGTTGTTGAGTGAGTGCCCTATGTGCTGGAGCAGGGGCCGCCTTCTTCTGCAGAAGGTCCGATAGCACATGTGTCAGTCTTTGCGGACAGACGGTTTCTAGCACAGTGACTCAGCTCCCTAACCGCAGCGTGGAAGCAGCTGCAGACGGTATAGACAAGACGGGCTTGGCTGTGTTCCAATAAAGCTATACTTCCCAACACAGGTGATTTGGCCTATGGGTTATAGTTTGCTGACCCCTGTTTTAGGGGATCATGTGCTCTCTCGGTTGTTCTCACGAGGCAAGCCTGATGCCAGAGCCACCACCTCATGACAGGTACTCCCCACACCTGCTCCGTCTGCACAGAAAATTCACAACTCAAGAGCAGGCCTTGCAAGCCCTAACCTATTAAGTGATGCCAAGCAACACACCCCTCATTGCCATTTTATTTTAAAAAGTAAATATTGCTCCCTAAAGTCAACCTACTCTAATTATAATGAGTCAGATTGAAGTGAGTAATTCTCCTTTGGGAGCAGAGAGCACAGCTGCGGCTGAAGTTTGCAATGAGCTGTGGGAGCATGTAGCCTCCTTTGATGAGTGATTTCAGGGCTGCCTTTGGGTCCGGAGCCCCCGTATCACAGGAGACGACCCGGGGAACCAGGGGTCGGTGAGGGCATCTTTTCCTAGTGCCTCGATGTGGTTGCCAATTAGTGACTCTTACCTTTTAGAGTGAGTGTTGAACATTCCTCCAGTAGTAGTGACTGCAGGGAGCGTGGCCTGTGTGTTGTTAGCGGAGCGGGTGGGAGGAGGCCCCAGGCTGCCAGAAACCACTTCTGTGGTGGTGCTGGTCTGAGGCTGGAGTTTATGACGAATGATAAGATTGCTTCCAACCGTCTGCTGAGGGCCCAGGATGTGATCTAGGAAATAGATTTGGCCAGATTAAATAGGATTAAACAAGAAATCCTATGTAAAATGCTGACACAGTGACCCTCCTTTGCTTCCTCTTCCTCCAAACTGGAGTGGTCAGTCGGGAAATATAAACGTTCAAAACGTGCTGTTTCAATGTATTTCTCTGCACCACTTCTTTCCTCATTTTGTCCTCTTCAGATGAAGCTTCCTGAACTGAGATTTCCTCCATGTTTCTTCTTTTTTCTTTTTTTTTTTTAACGGAAATCTCCCTCTGTCACCCAGGCTGGAGTGCAGTGGCGCAATCTCTGCTCACTCCAACCTCCACCTCCTGGGTTCAAGCAATTTTCCTGCCTCAGCCTCCCAAGTAGTTGGGACTACAGGTGCTGCCACCACACCTGGCTAATTTTTGTATTTTTAGCAGAGATGGGGTTTCACCGTTTTGGCCAGGCTGGTCTTGAACTCCTGACCTCAAGTGATCCATCCACCTCAGCCTCCCAAAGTGCTAGGATGTTAGGCATGAGCCACTGGGCCCGGCCCTCCATGTTTCTTTTCTTTGATCTTTTCATGAAGTCCTGCCCCCTACCATGTGTTCGTCCGTTTATGGGAGGTTTTGTTTCTGCTGACCCAGAATGTGATTACATTGTCTGCTTTAGGAACGCCCATGTATTTCCCGATCCGGTATTTCTACTAGAGACATTTCCTAGAAGCACATGGACTTTGAGGGCAGCTGCGGTGGCCTTCCTTGTTCTTAGCACTCGCACTTGGAGTTGAAGCTGCCTCGGGGTGCATTTGCAGGTTGATCTGCAAGGGTAGGGAGCTCATGTGAATTTGGTGCTTCATCATGTTTTCCTTCGGAAACAAGTGCCATGGAAATTTTCTCAAGGAAGACCGTGCAGCATTAGGCAACATTAAGAATTCAAAGCCGGAATCTTTGCTGGCACACTCGGAAGATCAGAGACAAAGTGAATGGGTCTCTCTTTGGTTGGCTTGCTACCATGACAGTGATAAATGTAGAACTTTGAATGGGAAATTTAATGAGTCCGTTGGGAAGTCTTCAATGCAGAGACAGCGTCAAAATGTGACGGATGAAGCGCAATGGAGTAGTTAGCTGGGAAACTTGCTGGGACTGGGGAAGAGCTGTCCTCAGGAGATGGCGTTCCCCAAAGGAGCAGGTGCAATTACAGACACCATGGAAGGAAACTAAGGAATTCTCACAGCCATACTTTGCAGCTTAGAAGGGGAGGCCAACTTCTTCATCATCTCCAGACAATGAGAGGCTGAGGGGTGGTGAATATCAGTGAGCAACTGTCCTGTGTCTCCCAGGAAACAAGAGAGTAACATGTTTATCAAAATGGGACATTTGAGCCAGACTTTAGGAAGACTCGCCTATGGCGATTTAGATCCAAAATAGTTTTCCACAGAAGGTCACAGAATAGTTTATCAGAGAGTGTCAAGAAATCTGCACTTAAATTGTGCTGTGTTTTACCGCATGTTCTCACTCATAGGCGGGAATTGAACAATGAGAACACATGGACACAGGGTGGGGAACATCACATACTGGGGCCTGTCAGGGGGTGGGGAGCTGGAGGAGGGATAGCATTAGGAGAAATACCTAATGTAAATGACGAGTTGATGGGTGAAGCAAACCCACGTGGCACACGTATACCTATGTATCAAACCTGCACATTGTGCACATGTACCCTAGAACTTAAAGTATAATAAAGAAAAAAAAATGTGCTGTGTTTTAATGGTTAGGATGGCAGCTCCCTTGGAGAGGTCTTAGGAGCAGGTAGACTGGACTCCCAAGGATGCTGCCAGTCCTAGGGCTCTCTGGAATGGCACATGTGGCCAGCGACTGCCATGGTCACAAACCAGCTAAATGCACGGGACCCTGCAGACCGGTCTTGCCATGTGTGTACATTCCCATCATTCTCTTATGCATTTGTTTATGGATTCAATCAACTCTTATTGAACATTTCCTGTGTTCCAGATACTGCTAGATCCCAGATGCAGAAGGAGGACATGGTCCCTTTCCTCACTGGCTTCCGCTTCTGATGGCAAATCCACCTATTATCACTCACTCGCTCTCCCCAACCGCAAATGCTGCCCATTGCCATGCTCTAGCACTGTCACTCTCCTAAATGTCCCCATCTGTTCACACAGCCCAAACTTTCCTGTCCTGTCCATAGCAGGGGCTGTCACACTATGTGTTTGATATTCTTCTTGTTTTTCACCAAGATCCTTAGATCTTCAAGTCTTAACAAAATGATGCCTCTAAGAACAAAGCCATCCAGACAAGCCTCATCGCCTAAGAGGTCATTCTTTGCTTGCTTGATACAGAGCCCGTCAGGCCAATCCAGCTCTGAGAAAAACTTCTCCTCACAGTCGGGGACACGGCCATGGGGCGTGCTGTCTGGAGGTCCAGCTGCCCTTCCCCATGTGACCTTCTACACAGGTGTTCCCTGACTGACTCACACAGACACTGTACCCGTACCCTACACCAGCCCCCCCTTAGTGATTGCTACACCCTCTCAAGCCTGTGGCAGTTGTGGCTCTCTAAGCCACACCTCAGTGTGAAGCGGAATTTAAGGAACCAGAGAGACTGGACAGAGTGCAGGAAAGTATTTTAAGGTGTACACCGGCCCAGCGGACATGTGTCCTAAAGGCTGAGCCCAGAACAAAGAAAACAAGTCCCTTTTAAGCATTTTGAGGCGGGAACTATGCGAAGCAGGCTTACAGAAATGAGATCAAAAGGCTGCTGTGACACTTTTGCCACCTGTCTTACATCTCTGTGAGAACTTGGTTTGCAGCTTGTGCTTATCTGTCTTGTGAACTTGTAGTTTGTGCAGGGAAGAAAGAAACAGGAGTTTATAGAGCCTACAAAATATGTGGAGGATAGATATGGTTATTGTTTCTTTGGACAGACAGTTAATATTCTCTTCTAACTTCACAGGGGCTACTTAAATTCTCCTCAGTCTTGGTTAATACAGAATTTCATTTTATGAGCTATTGTTATTTTTCTTACTATTATTATAATTTTTACTATTATTACTTATGCTATTATTCTGTTATTTTCTTAATTTCCCACTTCAAGTGGATGGAGCCCATTCTAAGCAAACTATTCCAAGGTTGGCTGTTTTTCTTCCTAATGCGTCAACAGCGAGAGAGCAAGGGCCTTCCTTTACCTACGCGTGAGCATCTGCCAGTGATCCAGCGGGTACCGCTTCCTCCCGGAACCCTGTCTTGACACTTTTTTCTATGAGTCAGTGAAGGATTCAAGAAAATTGGAGTTGAGGGTTTTTTTTTTTTTTTTTTTTTTGCACTCGCACTGACTCACCTCATGGCATTGGGGTTTCTGCCTTCAAGAAAAAGAATTTTTTTATAGCCCATTAAAGTTGTAAAAATCCATGCCTCCAAAATGTCAGTAATTCAACCTAAGATATGGAGGAAGAGCTTGCGCTTGAAACTCCAAAACACTTTGTTAGAGGGACGAAAGGGCAGCTTGACAGCAGATCGGAGGGATGGAGGGCCTTCGCCTCAGGCATCGCTCAGGTGTGGGCGTCCGCACGGGGAGGAGCGCGTGGGGAGAACCATCAGATTTCAGTGTGACAGGGGCCACGTGGGTGGCACCACGGTAGCAGCACAGAGCCAGCGTGAGGGCAGGCTGGGTGCAGCCAGGAGCCAGCTGGGAGTGGGAACCCAGCCAGGCCTGGGATGTGGAAGCCTTCACTGACAGACTCCGTGGTAGGGTCCCAGGCCACCTCCTCAGCCTCAGAATCAGAAGGCCCTAGTTTTAAGCCTGAGAAGGAAAAGAATATTTTATTTTGTTTGTTTTGCTCTTCAAGGGTTATTAGTAACAAAAGCTTTGGGGTCAAAAGGGCCAGATTCAGATCGTGGTTGCAGCACTTACTAGTTGCATGACCTTGACTAAGAGACTTAATCACTGAGCTTCCCGTCTCTTGGTCTGTTAACTGAAGTAGCAATGCCTACCTCGTAGGGCTCATGGTGGAGATTAAATTAATCTACCTGAAGTACAGGCTGTGGAGCCTTGTGTAAATAATGTTCTCAATACATGTCTTTAATTGTTACTGCTGTTATTATTTGGCTTAATCGAGCTGTAGAGAATGAGAAGGAAAATAAGAATTTCATCAGACGGAAGTCTGGTGTGTGTCAGAAGGAGAGTTGGGCTGCCCTTGATAAAGCAGAGAAATGCAGGATAGAGACAGAAGCTAGGGATGGTGGCCAGAGGGCTCCATGACGGGCCAGCCACATTGTCCGTCACCATCCAAGGTGTACCTGTGTGAACTCACACCTTGCTCTTCTCCCACTCTTAGGGAGTGAGGGGGAATGTTCAGAAAACATCAGTTTCTACCTCCTGAAGTCTTTAGCTCCTTGTAAGTATTCAAGAGTCCGTGGCTTTAGAAAAGGCCATTGTCAGGTGATAGCGTTTCCCCTATGCTAATGCCACGCCAGAAATTATCCCCTGAATGGAGAGAGTATGTTTCTTATAAGAAGCTGTGTGTCCTGCTTTCTGTGTCCAGTCCAGGAAGCCTGCCTCCAGTCCACAGTTCCCCATCACCACCTGGGCGGCCACCAGGGAGCTGAGCAGAAATGGGCCTGTGGCCTCCTCCGAGCTGCAGCCTGACTCAGGGTTAGCGCTGCCCACCCAGTCCCACGGCCGTAGCAAAGGGGGCAGGGAGCACTTTACTGAAGTTGACAAATCCAACGAGGGGAGGAAGATTGATCTTTCCAGCAAGAGGAGAGTCTTTAATGAAATGTCCTATATGTGGAGAAGACCAGACTAAAGTGACATCCCATTAATAACTTACAAAAGCCTCTAATCAGTTTAGGTTAATTTGGTATTCATTGTAAAAACATTCATCATGGGCACTGAGGTCCATGACAGTAGCCAAGAAATTAATATCGCATGGATGGAGATTGCCTTCTGTATCCTCAGATAATGGATGGAGGCAGTTTGGTGAGTGATTTGTTAGCTTTACCAAAGGTACCCTTCAAATTTAACACAATATGTTATCACTTCCTAGCTCTGTGGGGCTAAATCACTTTAATATTCACTTGCACTCAAGTAAATAAGCTGAGTTTTTGGTAATGAATACGAATGGGTGGGGTTGTGTGACAGGGATACCTGATGGTCATGGTCAAAGGGTGAAGAGAATTAGGACAAAATTATGGGGCTCTTTCCTGCCACCAAGAGGCTCTTCTCCTGGGATACAGGGATTTCAGGACATGAAAGGAAATTCGTAATCATAGGATTGTGGGGGAAGTGAGAGAAGGAAAATGTAAGTAGGACATCAGGAGGAGGCAGAGATTTGTTTTAACTCTGTATCAATGGAGGAGGCATAAGAGAAAATTTATTTATAAAACAATATGAAAATATGCAGTAAGAGTCATGAAGATATTCCTATACAAGATCACAGAAATCCCTTTTAAAAGAAGCCCACAGCTATATCAACAAACGCATTCATAACACTGTTATCCATAATAAGAATTTCTAAAAGTTGGAAATGTCCTAAGTATTGACAGGCGAGCGATTGGCTCAATTATGGAGTATCCATAGGAAGAGGTATCCTATAACCATTTAAGATTATGATTAGGAAGGCTGCATTGACATGGAGCATATATCATCTATTAAACAATAGCAGGACTAAAATAAGCCATTTGGTATATTGGCATATGGAAGGGATTAGAAAGTAATATATTAGTCAAAATAATTATTTTGGACTGGCCAGACTGTGGGCTTTTTTCTTCTCCTTCTAAAACTTTCTTGGTTAGAGCAACATTATATACATTTTAAAAATTAAAAAGAGAAGAAAATGTATTGTTAAAAGTAGGATTTAGGAACTCTACTCAGTAAATATGTGCTCAAATAGTGTTGAGGGTAAAAAAGAGGCACTTTTTGCAGAGAATCCAAACATGAATCAGCTGCCCGTCACCCTCCGAGGAGCACAGTGCCTTTAATTCCACTGGTTTGAAAGCTCCGTTGCAAACCCTTCAGAGATATTTTCTGGGACTCACTCTTTTTTTGAAGGATAGAAAGCAGAATAACAAAATTCAAGGTCACAGATGATGAGTGTTTAATATCTAAAATGAAATTGTTTTTAACTGACAAGTCATCGTTGTGTACACTTATGGGATACAAGAGGACTATAGTCAATGTTTTGTGTATTTCACAATAAGAGAATACATTTCAAAGAATGGTAAGTGAGCCTTGAGACTCACTTTAAGCCAAAGCAAAATTAAGGAAAAAGGTGGATGCTGGGTTAAAACAGGGCCTGACCTGCTTGCCCACATTGGCCGGTGAAGATAAACCCTGTTCTCTTCCTCATCAGAGCTTCCTTAATTCAATTGTGCCTGAAACAGTGTATCATTTCTTAGGAATAATCAAATTTAGGAGGGTGCCCCCCACATCAGCCTCGGCAATATTAGGTTAGAGCATTTCAAGATCATTTATCAAATAGAATTTAAAGCAGGACCAGAGTTGTGCATTAAAGAAGAGTGCACTTCGTGATAGATTCTTGAGACAATATAACAAGGCAGTTATAAATTAACATAGCCTTTTGAGACCTTTGGATGACGGGGCGTGGAGCCGCACCACACTTGCGGCCATGGCAGACCCTGTTTCTTGTCCTGTGGAGGGAGCAGCTTCTGAACATGTGGAGGTTTTTCCAGTCGCCTCAGGTAGGGCAGGGGAGGGCTGCACTCTGTGCTGCCGAGAATTCTCCTTCGTGCACCTAATCAGGTTTTATAGATTACTTTGTGGAATTCTCCGGTTTGGGTGGAGGGAACACCTCTTCATAATAATTCCTAAAATGTTTCACAATTGGAAAGTATCAAAGGAATGGTTCCTTCTCCTGGTCTTTGTAGAATAACCACGACCTTTTCTTCCTTTAAACGGCTGAAATACTGTCAGTCCCACTTATTGTAGCAGTTAATCTTATGCCTCTTTGTTTTATTATTCAACTATTTTACTTTTGAATAACTTTATTTCCAAGACCAAATGTAAGCCATTCAAGGACAAAGAATGGTTTTCATTAGACCTTTATCTTCCACAGCCCATTGCTCAGCATTGCGCAGAGTATAGGTTCTCACAAATACTTGTTAAATGAATGCCATCCAGAAGGGAAAGTAAAATTAAATGTCAGATTTATAGACATAAGGTCCAAAATTCAGGGAAATTGGAAAACCTTGATGATATAACCAAAATTTTTAAGATTTAACAACTTGTCTGATGGCAAATTAATTCAGCAGTTCGGATTCAGTTCAGATTGTAAGTGATACCAAGGAAGAAAATCTGGATTTTCGAGTCAGACATTTTGTCTTGAAATGTTTGTTATGCTGTGAAAGATCTTAAAAGGAAGGTAGAGAGTGTTCCTGGTTAAAACCTGTCAGGATCAGGCTGAATTAAACAAGGTGAAAGGACCTGAACTCCTTGGCTTTCCAAGGACATTTCAGAGAATGAGAGCACCTCACTTCTTGTCCACTGGGATGCCAAGGTGATCGTCTCCTCAGTGTCGTAAGGAACAGTGAGGCCTTGTGGGCATGTGCCCCTCACTCACTCTCCGGTCGGCCTCCATTCTAAAGCCCTGTGAGGACCTCCGAGGTTATTGTCTGGGTTGTTAAACGTGGAGACAGTGAGGGCACAGAGCAGAAGGTAATTTGCTCACTTAAAACAAGAGGTTTCTAGGAATGTTTGGAGAAATTTTAGCAGCATCCAAGTCAGTTATTTGTGAATGATTCTTCTGGACTTTTCTGCAAAGTAGACTTCACAGGGCTCTTCCTTTGCAGAAATTTGTTAGCCCTGATTGATTATTAGAAGTTAATTATCAATACTGGATACTAACATACTTCTGCCCTTTGACGTGGGTATTTGCACAGCCCACGAGGTTTTATTTCACTTCCCTGATGCGTGGGGAGCACAGTACCTTACTCATGCTAGAACAGTGATAGACGTGAGCACAGATAATCAATGAGTCAATTTCAACAACAGAACCACTTTGGTTTTTGTTAGACTGTGGGTTTTGCTTTTTTTTTTTTTTTCATGGTTTTTTTGTTGTGGTTTTGTTTTGTTTTTTATGTGATGGCTCAAATCTAGTTCAGCTATTTCCACTCTAAAAAAACAGTTAGCAAATTAGTGAATTGATTTTTCTGTTTGTTCTTCAGTTTGAAAACCTCTTCATTTATCTGAATGGTTTTAGTTTTTACTGCAATGGCTTTTATGGCCAGGAACAGTTTGAAATATATTTTAATTCCCTCCATTAGGCCAGATTTAATTAACATACAGTATGCATGTTGGTGAGCTGAGTGTGCCGTCTGTGCCTCCAGCCTAGATCGCTCTAGAGCCTGCGCCTGTCCCATGTGCGTGAGGCCAGCTGTGCACTCCAGACTCAGTTCATTCATAAATATGAACTCACTGTTGTTTCTGCCAAAGCTCTGCCGTGTGAGTGGTACTGCCATCTCTTCAGTGCCAGGTCAGCCACCTGGCATTCTTGACTTCTCTTCCTCCCCCACCAGTTTGATCCACTATACGTTTTATGAATTCTGCTTTCTTGGTATCATGAAAATCCACCTTCTTCTTTCTGTTCCTGCCATCACCTCATACCTAGGTTCCTGTAACAGCTGCCTCCTTGGTTTCCCTACCCCAAAACTACCCCTACTCCAGAATGTTCTCCATCTGTCACTGAGTGATCTAAAATGCAAATATAATCATGTCCATTTTCCCATGTAAAATCCTCCCACTGTTTTCCGTTGCCTTTAGGATAGAACCCAAACCCTTTCACGTGCTTTGTGAAGCCCACCTGAGGTGCCATCACTCCCCTGACCTGTCCTGCCACCCAGCACTCCCAGGCTGGAGACCAGCCATAATGAGCTACATCCAGTTCCACAAATGTCCCAGACCACTTCTCACCACAATACCTTTGTATTTGCTGTTCACAAAGTCCAGAACACACTCTTTGAAAAAAAAAAAAAGAAAAAAGCTTTTAAAGACAGTATTTAGCTCTATCACCCAGCCTGGAATGCAGTGGTATGAGCATGGCTCACTGCAGCCTCCACCTTCTGTACTCAAGTGATCCTCCCACCTCAGCCTACTAAGTAGCTGGGACTACAGGTACTTGCCACCATGCCTGTTTAGTTTTTGTATTTTTTGTAGAGATGGGGTCTCACTGTGTTGCCCAAGCTGGTCTGGAACTGCTGCACTAAGCAATCCTTCTGCCTCAACCTCCCAAAGTGCTGGGATTACAGGCATGAGCCACTGTGCCCAGCCCAGGACACACTCTTAATCCCCTACCCCTCACCCCTAACTCCAATCCCTGAAGATTGGACTTGAGACCCCTCTGCTCTGTCCCCTGCCACTCGGCCATTGCCTTATCACCCACTCATCACTCTCTGCTGTTGTGACCCATTTCCTTGTTATTCTGCCCCAGCCAAATCCAAACTCCTTAGGAACAACTGCCTCTCATGTTCACTGCTGTGTCCTCAGCCTCTTTGTGTAGACTGTTAGTAAGCATTAAATACATGTTCAAAGGTTGAATGAGTGACTCCATCAATTAAGGCATATTATTTAACCGAGATGAAAATTAATTACTTTTTTCAATTTAAGCATAAACCCAGTTTATGAATTTTTATGAAATTGTTTTCTGTATTTTCACCTATTGGAGAAGTTGGCTGACCTTTCACCTTTAGCCATACCTTGCGGCTTCCTCCTTTAAATTTCAGCCTTTTCAGCCACCACATGGGTCCTAATTACTGTGACACCATGTTCAAACCCAGGCTCACCAGTTTCCAGTTACCCTCCAGATAAAAAGGTTATAATTGCATATACATGTATCTATTTAATTAAGCTACTTTTCTCCATGGCCATACAAATTCATGTTTTTAAAATTAGCTGGGCGATGTGACTGTTTAATGGAACCTGAGTCTTTAGAAGGTCCTCAGATGTCACTGCTGTCTACTTCCTCTAAATCTAATCATCACAGGACAAGGTGCAGGATGGGCTTGCTTAGTGGATGCTGCCTTTTAAATTTCCTATGTTACTGCATGACAAGATTAGTTGATTCCAATAACTCCCTACAAAAGGCTCAGAATAATAAAGGAATAAATTAATCAGTCAATGGACAAGCAAGCGGTCTGTGCTAGGCTGATGAACCACAATAGAACATCTCACTGCTACACGGAGTCAGCCGTCTCCCACTGCCCTGCTGAATCCTATCTGGACAGGGAATCTGTGTTGTATCAGAGCCAGCCTGGCAAGCAGCTGCTCAGCCGGCCTTTCCCCTCCTGTCTCATAAAGACAAGTGCCAACGTATTTGTAATTTCCCAGTGAGGTGGCAGAGTCTGTAAATCCTTTTTTCCAATAACCCTAAACTTTTACTGGCCAAAGGTTCAACAGCCTGGTACACATTTAGGGAAACAAAAGGTTTATGGTGGCAGGTGATTGTTTAGAATAATGTTTCTTAACTCAGCTACACTTCAACTTGTGTAACTACCAGTGCCGTGGCTGCATGCCCAGAGGCTCTGGTTCATTTGGACCAGCGTGGGGCCTGGGCATCAGGGTATTTGAAAGCTCCCCAGGGGCTTCTGATGTACAACCATGTCTGAGCATCCTGGGTTTAGATGCTTACAGGGAGGTGGGACTGGGACTGGATGACCTCTTTAATAAACTTTGAAGTTTCAAGGTCAACATTCCAACTTCATATGAGATATAGAATCTGTTAAATTATATTTTTAATCACAAGGCTTATCACAAGGGAGGTGCTGTATATAAAATTGCTCGTCATTAAAACATTCCCAGGGAAATTGTTGCTTCAAAAAGGCAGCTGTACTTCCTCAGATCAACATGCAAGGCTTGGAGGTTGCCAACTACATTGTAGTTTACTTTGCTCCTGGTCAATTCAACTGAATTCAACTCGAAGTTAAGATCAGGACGTTATAAAATTATTTTGTTTTCTTTTTCTTTGAATCCTGGATGAGAAGTCATTGTCCAAATCATTAGGTGTTTTATGCAATATTAACAATCTTTAGTGTGATTCCTCCCCCCCACATCAAACCTATAAACATTAAGCTATTCTAAAAGAAAGCTGCTATGATGAAAGCACTGGGTTTCAGACAGCAAGTCTCACAGCTGTGCAGGTTGGGACATAATAACCAATGATAACAGCAGCCTTTTGGATAGGGCTCACAATGTTCCCATCGCCATGCTAGGCACTCGGTGTGTACCGTCTCTTTTGCTCACAATATCTCTATTCAGCAGTGAGAAAATAGAAATTCAGAAAATGGAAGTAATTTGCCCCAGGTCACATGTCAGGGATGGTATCAGAACTGACACCGAAGAAGTTGCACCCCAGCTTCTTCCTTTGGACCGAACTCTTAAGTCTGGGCTCAGTGTTCAGAATGACTTCTCTCAAGACCAAATGAGCTCATGTGTATGAAAAGCCTTTGAACACCTCTTAAATGCACTAAATACAGTGTCATTACCGTGAATGTGATGTTTGTATATTTGTATTCAAGGCCACCCATGAGGATTTTTTTTTCTGGGGGGGCAATATACAGAAGCTGGATGTCTTTTGATATAGCATCTGGTGTAATTAATCCAACACCCTTATCTCGCTACTGAGCATTCTAAAAGGGAATGAGACATTCTGATTCTCATCAGATATTGATGATATTTCCCTCTAAAATATTTTTAGAGGGATATTTCCCTCTAAATTATTTTTAGAGGGATATTTCCCTCTAAATTTCTGATATTTCCCTCTAAAATCTTTTCAGATTCCATTAATGAGCTGTCAGAGCCCCAGGGCAGACACTGAACCCCAACTGGAATAAAACGTTCCTCCTGGAGAGGGTGGGTCAGTTGTCCAGGACAACATTCCTCACATCCCAGGGGTGTGCAGAGCCCTTTCAGAGGAGGATCAAACAAATGAAGCTTGTATGTCTCCTTTTCTAAGGGGTGACCTAAGCATTTGATATTAGTTTTCTACACGTAATTTTTTTTTATTTCAGATGCATTTTAAATGTTAATGAAATATTTTATAAGTAAAGAATAATAAAATGAGCACTCACATGCCCTCCAGTCAGCACGAAACACAGAGCACTCCCAAGTATGCCCAGAACTCGGACTCCAGATCCACTGGGTTCCTGGTCCCTCCTCCACCAGACCAACCACTCCTCTGGATTTTCTTTATATTTCTCTGCCATTTTATCGCGTGTTTATGGATCTCTAAACAATATACCATTTACGTTTATATTTTGAACTTTGTATAACTGTTACCAGACAGTATCTATACTCATGTTACTTGAGGTTACATCAACATGAGTATAGATACTGTCTGTCTTGTCACTATACTGTAACATGAGTATAGGAATTTGATGTACCCTGAGTGTAGATACTGTCTGGTAACAGTTAAAGTTATATAAAGTCTGCTATTTTGTCTTGTATCAACATTGTGATATTTGTGGATGTGGAAACATTAGCTGTAATTGAATCTTTTTCAATTTTCTGTCATAGTCCATTATACAAATGTATCACAATGCCTTTATCCAGTCTCTTGTCCATGGATATGTAGTTTTCTATTTTTTAAATGTATTTATAGTGTTGCTATGTGCCTTCTGCTCATGTTTCCCATGCACATGTGTCAAAGTTTCTATAGGTTTTGCTGTGTGTATATTTCATTACTGAGGGTGCTGAACGTCTTTGCATGGGTGCAATTTCTATTCATGTCACTACTTTTGTAAAACGCATGTTCATGTCTTTTAACTTATTTTTCTTTTGGGTTGTTTGCCCCTTTCTTATTGATGCGCATCATTTCTTTATACATTTAAGATTCAAATTATTTGTCAATTACATTATTTCCAAGATCTTCTCTCATTTTACAGCCTGTCTTGTTCACTCTCATTTTGATATTCTTTAGCAGGAACATAGATTGATTTCAATGCAATTTATTCCTTTATGGTTTGCATTTTTACATCTTCTTAAAGAAATTGTCCCTACCCCAAGGACATAGTCTCATAGCTTATCTTGTAACATTTTTGTACTTTCATCTTTCGTGATTATGTCTTTAGTCCCCCTGAACTGGATTTTTGGGAAGGGTGTGAAGCATACTTACAATTATCTTTCCATAGGAATAATCAATTGTCCCGGAACAATTTATTGAGAAAGTCATCCTTTCCTTCCTGATCTTTGGAGCCTCTGCTATTTATCACACTTCTGTGTATGGGAGGATTTACTTTCAGACTCTCCACTAAGTTCCACTCATCTTTTGTCCACTGATGTGACAACACCACACGTTCTTACCTACTACAGCTTCACCACACAGATGGGACATTTGGCACAGCCAGTCACCTGGGCATGCTGCTCTTAAGAGTGTCCTGGCTGTCCTTGGCCTTTTGCGTGTATGTATATGTGTGTCACTCATGCACATACACAAGTTAGAATAAGTTTGTTCAGTTCTTCTAAAAACTCCTTTGGGAGATTAGTGTGAACTGCATTCGGTTTATCCACCAGTGGAGGAAGAATTTCTAAACTTCAGCTGTTGAACCTTTCAATACGTGGTACACTTCCCAGTTTATTTACTTCAAAAATACTTTCTCCGTAAATGTTTATAGTTTTCTCCATAAACTGCTTGCAAACCTGGTTTAAATTTATTGTTAGGTATCTTCTTTGAATATTTTTGGTATATGTTTCATTTTGTAAATGTAATTTTTAAAATGTATGTTTGCTAGCATATTAGTCAGGGTTCTCTTAGCAGGACAGAACTAATAGGATACATATATTACTTACACGATCACAAGGTCCCATAATAGGCTGTAGGCTGAGGGGCAAGGAGAGCCAGTCCGAGTCTCAAAACTGAACAACTTGGAGTCTGATGTTCGAGGGCAGGAAGCACCCAGCTTGGGAGGAAGATGCAGGCTGGGAGGCCAGGCCCGTCTCTCTTTTTCACGTTTTTCTGCCTGCTTTATATTCTCCAAAAGCTGATTAGATTGTGCCCACCTGATTAAGGTGCATCTGCCTTCCCCAGCCCACTGACTCAAATGTTAATCTCTTTTGGCAACACCCACACAGACACACTCAGAGTTAATACTTTGTATCCCTCAATCCAATCAAGTTCACACACAGAATTAACCATCACAGCTGGTTAATAGAATTGCACTTGACATTTTCTATTGATTTTGCATCCAGCAGCCTTGCTAAACTCATTTAATTCCAATAATTGATCTGTGGTTTCTTTTGGATTTTGTATTTAGATAATTACACCCTCTCCGAATAATGGCACATTTATTTCTTCCTTTTTCATCCTCACCTCTGCCTTATTTCCTGATCTTACTCCACTCTCCAGAACCACCTGTGCTATGTTGAGCAGAACAGCCATGGTGAAAATGCAGCCCTTGCCTTCTAACTCATCGTAGAGGAAATGCACCCAAGTGTTTGCCATGGAATGTGAAGTTGCTGTAGATTTATCTGGAAATGACCTCGATCACTCAGTTTTTGTTTCTTCGTTTTGTTGGTGGTGGTGGTCTTGTGGTCTGTGTTCTGTTTATCTTTATTTTGAATGGATTTTGAATTCTATGAAGTATGTTTTCTGAATCTATTGAAATGATCATGTGTTTTTTGTTTTTTGTTTTTTCATTTAATCTGACAGTGAGGTGTATTGTATTGTCAGTAGAAAACCAGCCTTACATGACTAGGATAGATGCAATTGTGGGATGTACTTTTTAATATATACCTAGCTAGATTTGTTAACATATTTTCTTCAGGGCTTTTGCATCTGTGTTCATGGGTGAAATTCATCTACACTGTGGGACATTACATTATTGAATTTAAAATCAGTTTATTGGAATGGTAGGTACTTCAGTAGGTACAAACACAAAACTATGTATAAACTAATATAACTATAAAGTCATATATAATTTATCAATTAACTTCAACAAATCTATGAAAGTAGCAAATTTAAATACATATATCAATTTGCAGTGCTGATGTTTTACTGAAACCCTCTGACAGTTGGAATATGATGACCGTGCTGACTGCTCCCTGAATTTTCCTTTCTTCTCCTGCGTTACCACGTGCCTTGTCATGACTGAACTTCCCATGCATTTTCTTTATTTGACCTGTGGAGAAACCTTCTTTGGAACAATACAGCCCTGTTATTGTTGCTTTGCTTGGTGGGAATACATCTTTGACATGTCAAGTCCCCTTTTATTCTTTTCTCACTGGTCCACAATAACTAAAGCAGTACTACTTGGCACCAGTGTGCTTATAATCATAAATTCAGGCCCTAAAATCAGGATAGAAGGACTTGGTTATTCAATAGTCATCCAGGTGGTATACAATATGGGATATACATTTTACTAAGATTCTCATCAAAATGAACATATGAAATGTCAGTGTTTTAAAAGGACCTATGGCCTCAGATTCCCAGGTTATCATTAAGTTTGAGAAGCATCCATCCAGAGTTTTTTCCAGAAGGAATTGTTAGTACAATTTGCTGGGCTGCATTTGAACCAATGTCGGGCTTCCCTTAGGACCAGCAGAGATGATAAACAGAACCTAGGTGAGTGGTAAGGAGTCTTTTAGAGAAGTCCTCCTCCCTGGAGGGCCTCACCCGAGATCTGATTTGTAGAAAGCAGAACTTCACACTGACTTTGAGTAGCTGTCTTCCATGATGAGCCAGGGAGAGGAGGGAACTATGTCCGTAAGACCACAGGGCTTCATGACCTTCCGCTGTTTCTCCACACAGCGTGCCCTCAGCCTACAGCGAGAGAGGGATGATCCCACCAGCTGGAAATAGAGAGGACTCCAACCCAAACCTCCCACCATCATGAGGCGGCAAGAGTCGGACATATCTTCCCCGCGTCCTCCCCTAGACACACCCTACAGAAAGTCCTTTGAAAACACCCCACTGTGAGGCTGCCTTATTCTCATGTTAGCCTGATTTGCAATAGGAAAAGTGTTGAGGACACAAAAAACCCTGGCTTTATTTGCCCTGGTCGCTTCATCCTCATGGCGGTAAAAGGCCCCAAGTCTTTAAGCGCCTTTCGTGTGCCAAGCAGCCCCTGCCTCAGGACCACCTGCTGTTAAGTGTTCGCTGGTGACGCCACTGTCTTACCTCATTGACACTAAATGGTTAAGCAGGGCTGGTAAAACATAGAACATTTCTCAGGTTATTGTTTCAAAATACACCATGTTTGTCAGGCAGAAAATGTTTCCCTCTTAGGATCACCTGTGATGAGCAACGTCAAAGCGTTTTGATGCAACTCATGGCTTTGCTGGAACTGGTTTTCTCCATACGACGCAGGGGAGAGCTTCCATGTCGAGGAACAAACTGGTGAATATTCAGATGGTCGGGGGTGTGATTTCAGGGTCTGCGGGGATTAAGGAACATCGAGGCATAAAGTTAAGGACATTACTCTGTTTTCAATTCTCTCAAACTTCCTTTTCCGATAAGGAGCATGATTTTGACATCTCCTAATACTTGCTCATGTCTCTTTTTAACAAATGGAGAGTGAGCCTTAAGCAGGACTGGGCAGAATTCGTTATCATGCTTTGTTTTTTTTGGTATTTATTTTATGCTTATCATCCCTTCACTGCAAAGAATACTGGTGTTCCATTTATAGTAGTAATACAAAATGTCCCTGATACATGAAACTTGTTTACATAAAGAGGGAATTAATTGAAAAGAAGAAGCGGCCAGGCACGGTGGCTCACTCCTGTAATCCCAGCACTTTGGGAGGCCGAGGTAGGCAGATCAGGAGGTCAGGAGATTGAGACCATCCTGGATAACACAGTGAAACCCTGTCTCTACTAAAAATACAAAAAATTAGCCAGACATGGTGGCG
>NW_012101299.1:1519735-1576041 GCF_000951045.1 Mandrillus leucophaeus
AAAAAAAAAAAAAAAAAAGAAAGAGAAAAGAAAAGAAAAGAATAGTGCCAGAGGTACTCACAAAGGTGGTTGGTGTTTAACCAGCCTTGGGAAGCGCTCCTGTCAGGGAAGGAAGCCAGGCTTTAGCAACAGCCCACAGTACGTGGAAACCCAGCCCTGACACTCACTGGATTGAGGATGTGTTTAACCCCTCTGAGCCTCAGTTTCCCCATTCACAAATAGGGTAAAAAGACCTCCCAGGGATACTGTGAAGGTTAAAGGCAATAACATATAGGTAGCATTCCTTATGTAGTACATGTTAATTCCCTCCCTGATGTTGGAGGGTAAATCTATTATTATCTTGAATCTGGGCCAAAGACATAATAATATTTGCATAAGTGATGAAAACAAAAAAATGGAAAAACATGGACTTTGCAGCGAGACAAGCCTATAAGCTTTTTCGACCTTGAACCTTCTGATTTGATTTCCTAATCCATAAAACGAGGAAGATTAAGATACTTATTTTGCATAATTATTTGGCAAATCTGAGGTAATGTATGTAATTAAGTCACATCCTAGTGATCACATCAAGTACAGAGAGGCCTCAATCAATAATAGCTGTTTGTTATGGTCCTCACTGGGGAAGGACCATGACTTTCCTTCCTCATATGAGAACCTCCTTTATCTTTTAAATTGTATCCCTGTGTGCATAAAATATTCTTCAGTGTTGGGAGGGAAATCGTTTGATAAATGTTGGGGTCAGGAAGCAACAAGGTGTTGGGAGGCCATCCTCTAGAGCCTTGAGAATTTGGGGTGTGCAGTTCTAATTTCTGAGATGCTCATGTAGCTGCAGTTTCTACATAAAGACCCACTCACCTCATTAGTTCAAGGTTCAGGGCACTAAAAGCCCATCTACCCATCGTCCTTTTCTCCTTTTCATACTTTTATTTGGAAACTATTATTATCTCTCTCTCTTATTTTTTGAGACAGGGTCTCACTCTGTCATCCAGGCTGGGGTGCAGTGGCACAGTCATAGCTCACTGCAGCCTCAAACTCCAGACCTCAACCTCAAGCAGGTGTTCCTCCCATCTCAGCCTCCCAAGTTACTGGGACTACAGGTACACACCACCACACCTGGCTAATTTTTAAATTGTTTGTAGAGATGAGGTTTTGCTATGTTGCCCAGGCTTGTCTCAAACTCCTGGGCTCAAGTAATCCTCCTGCCTCAGCCTCCCAAAGTGCTGGGATTGTAGGTGTGAGCCACTGGGCCTGGCCCTCTTTATTTTTCTACCGACAATTACCTTCCACTTGACCAGAGGTCTTTTTAAGGATTAAAAAGTGGTAATTTGGCTTCCCTAAAAGGAATTTTCTAAGGTGGTGCCTGTGAATGTGCTGTGAGCAGTGTGACTGCTGCATTGCAGTTGCAATTGTGTGCTAGTTTCTAACACGGAGCGGGGAGCAAATGCTGACATGGCTGAGAAGGAAGACCCTTACTATGAGGCTTCCGTGAAGTCTCCTCCAGGTCACATTTTCATAACACCAAGTGATATTTTTCAGCTTGAATGTTTCCTGATAGTATAAGGAGTTTGAAATTTTCCTTTATTAATTAACATTTTCATTTTGCTCACATTTTGGAGAGCACTGATTTTCCAGAAGTGCTAATTACCAAGCTCACAGCAGAAGGTTGGCTGCATTTTAAACTATTTCCTCAGATGCTCCCTGCTGAACTCAAAGATGTCCTCATTCAGCCGAGCCAGCCTCCCAGGTGGGTGGGAGGCCCCTGGCTGGTGCCACTCACAGACTTTGAGCATCTTCTGAACCCGCTGAGCGCCGAAACATCAATAGGCCCATACTCCTGAGGGGGTTCTGGCCACATCTGCCTTTAGGAGAAATCCGTTTATTGGTGTAAAACCCTGACGTGTGACATCAGAAAACCAGAGCACCTGGCC
Source organism: Mandrillus leucophaeus (assembly GCF_000951045.1). Lineage (NCBI taxonomy): Eukaryota > Metazoa > Chordata > Mammalia > Primates > Cercopithecidae > Mandrillus > Mandrillus leucophaeus. The sequence goes on from NW_012101299.1 coordinate 1,521,664, forward strand.
ATGCCCCAACCCTGTAGCTCCAGACAGAGCTCCCTATGATGTGGCCTGCCACAGTCATGTGGCTCGTGAAGGCCTGGAAGTTTCTGTCTAAGTCCAGGCAAAAACAGAGGGACTCACAACACCCCTCCTCCTCCTGGTGCCAGAGTAATAGATGCATGCATACATGCATGAAGGCTTGTTTGCAGATGTCTCTATCCGTTATGTCTAAGCCCATTCAGGCTGCTCTATCAATATCGTAGATGGGGGAGCTTAGAAAAACAAATTGATTTCTCAGCGTCCTGGAGGCTGAAAGTCAAGGTGAAGTTGCTAGCTGATTCCATGCCTGGCGAGGGCCTGTGTCTTGGCTCATAGACTGCCTTCTTCTGTGTCCTCGCCTGGTGGAAGGGACAAGGGACCTCTCTGTGTTGTCCTTTATAAGGGCACTAATCCCATTCGTGAGCATTCTCCCCTTATGATGCGATCATTTCCCAGAGACCTCACCTCCTAATACCATCCCATTGGGGGTGGGATTTCAACATGTGAACTTGGGGAGGACACGAACATTCAATGTGTAACACCACAAAGAAGACATAGGAGGTCAGACGCGGTGACTCACGCCTGTAATCCCAGCACTTTGGGAGGCCAAGGTGGGTGGATCACTTGAGGTCAGGAGTTCAAGACCAGCCTGACCAACATGGGGAAACATTGTCTCTACTAAAAATACAAAAATTAGCCAGGTGTGGTGGCAGGTGCCTGTAATCCCAGCTACTGGGGAGGCTGAGGCAGGAGAATCGCTTGAACCTGGGAGGCAGAGGTTGCAGTGAGCTGAGATCACGCCACTGCACTCCAGCCTAGGCAACACGAGACTCCATCTCAAAAACAAACAAACAAACAAACAAAAAAACAGAAGACATAGGAATCTGGGGTTTATGTACTAATTTTCAACATTGACAGTCCCCAGGCTTTCAATCCATGATGTAAGTAACGAAGAGGAGCTGCTGATCTCTCAGTACCCGGCAAAGCCCTTTCCTGAACCTGGGGTTACCGTTTTCCCATTTCTGGGGGTTTTCCCAGGATGTTCATGCTGATACCAGGACAGTCCTGGGTAAGCGGGATGGTTGCTCACGCTGCTGACAGGCTCTGGGGATCTTGGCACCACCACCTTCTCCTGGTGCCACACACACACCACCCATGCCAGACTGCTGAATCTCATCTTCTGAGTCAGTTAATTCACTGTCCCCCACCTGCTGAAAGTGCCTAAAGAAATGAGATTTGCATAGATAACATTTTGAAAGGTTTTATCTTCTGTTTTGTCATTAAAAGAGACCCTATGTGTGGGTCAGCAAGTGATATTAGGAAGACGGGGGTGAGATGGTATGAAATGAAGGGAAGACTACAGGGCTGGCGGCAAGGACACAGCTTTGGGGTAGCAACCGGACTTGGGGATTTGGTGAGGGTGCATGAGGCCCAAGACTGTTGCAGAGCCTGATGCCTCGGCCCCTGGGTACCTGGACCACAGTGGCAGGGCGTCAGAAAGGGCTGTGAGGGCACTGGGTCAGGAGCCAAGAACTCACGGGAGTCAAATGAATGCTGTGAGCCGCTATGTTTGCCCAGAGCTGTGCTAGTGTTTGTACGAGATTTTTAAAAAGGGAAAATGTTACTGTTGCGTGAAGGAGATTAATATTTGGATAAGACATACACACATGACATAAGCTAAGAAAGTTATTACAAGATTTTAACTAGAGTCTTACCGCCCTGTTTTTAAGGCAGGATAATTGTATGAAATGACTGCTATAGTTCAGAGAGGTGAAGTAATCCTCTGAATCACATAGTGGTGATTTGGTGTTTTGTGAGTTTGGAGAAAGAGAGGTGAAGGTGGTTCTGGAAGGCTTCCTCCAGGAGATGGGGCAGACTCAGGCTCTGCAAAGCAGGCAAGGTCCTCAGAGAAGCGGAAGCAGCAGAGACCTGGAGGCAGGCTGTGCGGTGGCCAGCACCGTGTGGCTTGGGGAAGATGCTGAGGGTAGGAGGATGCTGGCCTGGCTGTAAGTCATTGGCCCTGCGGCACAGGGCGTGTGCGACACGTGGCATGTCTGGAAATGAGTTCCTGCAGACACTCTGGACAGGCAGGAGACCTCAATGGGCACTGGGGCAACCTGGGCCAGCTGGAGGCTTCCTTCCTGATCAAACAAACAGATCCTACTGAGACACCTCCCCGAAAGCCGCAGGTCTCAGGCCCCTTCACAGGTGACCCTGTGTGATCCACCTGAGAAGGGGCCCAAAAGAGGCCTCTCGGAGGAGGCAGGCCCCGTGGCAGCACTGGCCTTGAAATGAGCCCCCAGTGCCTCTGGTTTCAGCCCAGGGACTCCACGCAGGGCGCTGAACCACCTCCACAAAACCCATGCGATCCTCAGAGCCCAGCCTCCTCGGCAGGAGGACAGAGCCCACCTGACAGCGTGTCTGAATGAGGAAGCTTGCATTCTGCGAGAGCTCCGGGCTTTTGTGAACTGACACAGGGCACAGCCACCCAGGCCCCTGGGTGTGTAGTAACCTAAGAAGTCGTGTATCCCTGGGGTGATGAGGATTGAGGCTGAGATAGGGAGAGGGAGAGGCAAGGTTACACGGGACCCAGTGACAGGAGCAGCAGTGAGTTCAGCCCTGGTCTGCCCAGGGCAGTCGGAGTTTTCCCCAGAGTCCAGGGGAAGTCACAAATAGGGCTTCCTTTCATGTGCAAATGTCCCCTCATTTGGATGATAGGTCATAGGACCCTCCTAAGTTTGCTGACTTCTGAGGTCTCAGGCAAAGAAACCACTTCTTTGACACCACTACAGATGAAGTACGTTGTTCAAGCGTTGGAGGGAGTGGCCTAGCCCAGGCCCCAGAGCTGGAGCCAGCCTGGTCCCCATCCAGGACCTGCCACTCGTGGGCTCTCTCCTGTTGGGCAAATTACCTAGGCTGTCTGTGCCTCATTTTCCTCCAATATGCATATCAACATAGCGCCCACCTCATGGAATTATGAGGATGTGACTCATACTGTGTGTGATGCCGTGTTAGCCTTTGTTAATGAGAACCTCCTGGTCAGAGCTGTGTGGTGGGCAGCCAGAGGCCGATTACAGAGAACTACCAGGAGTGGAGTCAGGGGCCAGCCTAGGAGGGCCGGTCACAGAGTGGCTCAGCTGGTCAGGAGACAAGTCTAAGTCGCACACAGGCAGGAAAACGTGACAGTGAGAAAGGTCCTGTCCTAGCCCCTGAGAGAGTGCAACGACTCCACAAAGACCCTGACACCTGCTCTTGTGACTGAGCTGCATAAAGTGGGGGTTGAATTCCTGAATCCACTAAAGGCACGTGCTTCCAGTATGGTAGGCGTGAAAGAGGGGTGAACATAGATGAAGAAACAAGGGTTTTTCCCAGGTGCTGTTTGTAGGTCACACAGGGGCACGGCATTGATGGGAAAGTCAGCATCGGGCATCATGTGCATTGCCCAAGGTGTCCCGGCAGAGTTGGCCTCATATCCATCTTGCCTGACTCCACAGAGGCCTCCCTTTAAGGAGGCTTGGACAACCCAGGCGGCCGTGACCGGAACGCCAGAACCTGCCCACGAGAAATTGCTGCTGTTCTCCTCCTCCCCTGAGAGGCTTCCCTCAGCCGGGGGCTTCCAAGCTGAGGCCTCCAGAGCCAAGACTGCTTTGTCTGGAGCTTGCTCCGGCGCCCCTGCTGCACCCTGTGCGCTCTGGCAGAGTAAAGAGCCCGGGGATCCTGCACAGCCCTTGGCTCTGCTGTGGCCCCTCGTCGGGCCCCTTGGCGTTCCAGGTGGCCCTGCTGTCCCACGGACATCCTCCAGGAAGCCAAGGATGGGAAGGTTTCCGAGGTCTGTGTGGCAGAGGTCACGTGGACATGTCGGGAGAGGAGTGCTGTTCTGGTACCCCAGGGCTTGGAGGTTTCCATTGTTTTCTCTGCCAACAGGATGGAGCAGACTGAAACCAGTCTTTCAGGATGGAAAGACTGGTTTTCAGACAGAGGCAATAAGGAAAGAAACAATACATGTGAAGGTGAAAGAGGACAGTGTTAGTCGTAAAAGATGCCACTTCTTCTGCAAAATTGTCTTGGACTCCCAGGTTAGAATTCCCATGACCTTCAGCCATGGCGCGTGCAGCTCTGTCTGTACACTCGGTGTACGGTAAACATCTGTCTGCAGGTCTTTCCCTGTCACTTGTGACATCCCACACAGCTTAGGATGGTGGCATATTCATTATTTTATCACCAATTCTCGGTACTGGTGCTAGGTTCATTGTAGGTATTTGGTTAAACGTTATCATTTATTTATTTTCCCATTATAAAAATAATATAAAGAATATAGTAAAAAAGAATATAGTAAAAAATAAATATAGTAAAAAATAAAAAAGAATGTAGTAAAAAAAAAATAGGAAAAAAAAACTTTTTAAAATAGCATCAATAGACCCAGTATCTACAATTACTATTAATATTTTAGTATGTTTTCTAAATCTATTTCCAAGAGTAGATGTATTTTTTTAGTTACAATTATTAGTTTTACATCCCAACCTTTTGATACAATTAGCATTTTGTATAATTAAATACTTATAATTAACATAATTTTAATAGTTACATAGTATTTCATTGAGTAGATCTACCAAAATGCAGTTAACCATTTTCCGGCTGGACAGCTGGATCATATATAATATTCCCTGTTATCATTGATGCTGTGAAACACCTTTGGGTCTAAGATGTTCCTTAAGTGGAATTACTGAGTCAAAAACTAGGAACACTTTTTTAAGGCTCTTGATGCATATATGCGAACTGTCGTCTGTATGCCTCATCATTCATCCTGATTCCACGCTCACCAGCATCAGGTGAATATGCAATTTGTTTTAAAGAGACCTTGCTAAGGCTGATTTTTTAAAAAGATCTCTGCTAATATAATTTAATTGCATAGCTATTTAAATCAGCATATATTTAATTATATTCCATAGTTAATTAAATTCACATATATTTAATAGTAAATTGATTTTTCTGTAAAGTAATACCAGTGGTATCTTTCTTGTGATTTTATTCTTGCTCCATTTATCTTTTAATGTCTTGGTGTGTAAATAACAGAAAAGCTCCCTGAAGGGGAAAGACAGCGGAAGTCGGAAATCACCTCTGAGTCCTTCACGGTCCAGCCAGGAGCTAGTCTCAGGCATAGCAGGGCAAAGAGCTTCTGATGACTGTGCCAGAGGCAGCGACTTCTGAGCCGGACTCTGTGATTCCCCTGCCCATCCTCTAGGAGGCACTAATGAGCAGCAGTGAGCTGAGGAAGGCGAAGAACTAGAAGACACCAAAACTTAGAAGATCTGAGTAACTTACAAATGGGATAATGAGCCCCTGTAGGCTGCAGAAAGATTGGCTGCTGGTCACACCACCCTGGAGAAGAACACGGTTCCAGGATCAGCCACCCAGGGAACCTGGGAGGGAAGCAGACACTGTGAGAAGGAAGGGGATTGGTGGTTTCACTGAACCCTCAAACCGATCCCATCCACTCCAAATACCTGGGATGATCCAGGAAGCTTAGCCAGGAGCATCCGAATGATGTTTCATGGGTGGCATTTTACCCTTGCTAGAAGCCGGAGGCCACTCGTGTTAGGACTGTATACTAAAAGGCCCAGAAACTTAGCAAGAAAAAAATGGATTTTTCCATCACCTTAGAAAGATATTGAAAATTCCTTCACTTCTTTGCAGTCAGAGGCTGACTTCTGACAGCTGACGAGTCTCGGGTCTAACTGCAATATAAAAAGATCTGTGGAGTGAGAGAGTGCCTCCAACTGCTTTCTGCCAGTCAATAAATTTGTCAATCCTCTGGAAGCTTTTAGAGAGGAAACGTTCACAATATTTGTGTTTTGGTTCAGACCTGCTCCCATAAAGGCCCCGTGGCCCAGCCCTATTACTTTCAGCTGCAAGAGTCAGCAGCTGGGCCCAGTGGTAGTGGCTCCGAGTCACCTGGGGAACTTGCTGCCCCCAGACAGCCAGGCCCCTGTGTAGAGTGTGTGACTCAGTACGTCTGGGGTGGGGCCTGAGAGTCAGCATTTCTAAAGAACCCCCGGGTGCTGCCGAGTGGCTGGGCCCAGAGTGGCCTTGGAGAAGCCCTGGCATGATGGCTTGTGTCATCAGGCTGCCCAGTTCTGCCCCTTATGGGCAGCGCGACTTTGGGTCAGAGCTGGGCTTCTCCAAGCCTGCATCTCAGTTCCATAAAGTCAGAACAGCACCTTCCTTTCCTAGGTGTTCTGGTGAAGGGAGTTTTCAGAGTGTGGGCTCTGGAGTCAGACAGCCTGGGTCCAAACCCTGGCTCCTCACCTGAAAAGGGCATCCTCTTAGACCAGTGGGCTCTTTCAGGACCCTAGGTAACATAGCCCTGAAATGGAAATCATAATCCATAATAATGCCTATCTCATAGAATTATAATGGGGATTAAGTAAATTAATATTTTAAAGTCTTCAAACAATGTTTGGTTAATAACAAGTACTTTGTGAATGTAAAATAAAATAAATATGTGCAACACGTCCATCAAAGCATGGCACCGTTATGAGCCCTCAACGAAGAATAGTTACTATTTTTGGACTCATGGGTACATGGTTCCATTAATCAGTAAATATTTAGCATCAGGTATCTACAAGGTTCTGGTGTAGGCATTGAAAGAAGCACAAGATTGGGTTTCCCTTGTCTTAAAGATTATAATTTTGTGGGCAGACAACGTAAAACAGAGTTCAGTAATAGGAGTTTCTGGAGAGTGCTACCAGCACGGTTCACAGAGCAGTGGGCCAGTATCATTTTTTGGGAGAGATCCTCAGGCAGTGGAGAGACAGGAGAAGGTTTCAGAATGTTCAGACTCAAGTCGGGCCTGGAGCATTTTAGGCTGAAAGGACTGAGAAGAACAGTGCTTCAGGGAGTTTGCTGCTGTTGCACGTGATTTTCTCGGGCTGGTTCAGGCATCCTCAAAGGCCATGTTCCAAAATCAGTTTCAGTTCTGTAAGTAAATTCTCAATGAGATCATTTTTACATGAGCATCAAAAGCTGCTGACCTAGTGAAGAAAATGTGCATCTACTTCCCCAAGATAGAGCGGTGGCCCCTTGAACCCCATCACACACACAGACCTCATCTCTCCAGGTGAATGAGATGCCCTGAGACCTTCCCATGAGAAAGACTACAGTCCAGCCCTTGCCCAAGGGCTCAGATATGACAGTGAACACTTAACCCTCCACCCTTACCATCATCATCACTCATCCCCATCACTCCCCATCTGCCTGAATTTGTCTCCACTCACCAAAATAGCCCAGAGATATGGCGGGCTTTTAGGAGGATCTGGTTGACCCATTCCCTGTGATCCTCCTAGAGTTCCCAGGTGAAGGTCAGGCCGCAGGAATTAACCTGCACTGTAGAGTCGAGGAAACAGCCAGAGCTCTTCCAGTCTTCCTGTCCTGCTTTGCACACTCACCACCAAGTGGGCTTTCCAGGCCTTTCTCCTCTGCCTCTCACCAATGGCACCCTTGTGCTGATAAGCACACAGGCTGTGGTCCAGTGCTGTGCCCAGGTTTGGTCAGATTTGTTTAGGTCTAAGCCTGTACCTTTTTAAAGTATAACCCAACACTACCTAGTTTAAATTGTCCAAAATGCCAAGTGATTTCTCCATGTGTTTTGATTTTGCAAGCTGAACATCCTTATCCCTAGGTATTTTAGTGTGGAGAGTTGGAGAGTGTCATGAGCTTTGTCATTTGCTAGGGTGAGGGTGATCCAGGCTGAGCCGCCAGGCTGAGTGCACTGTGAATTAGCGTGGTGTGCAGGGAGTTGCTGGTGTAGTCCCTGACTGCCATATCATTGCTTCACTCACCAGACCACGCACCTTCCCTTCATTGCTTCTGTTGATTTATCCGCATTTCTATGGCTGCCACCTGTGAAAGGTTCATAGCTCTCCAGACTGCATCGGGTCCTACCTTCACTGGGCCAGAAAGTTATTCCTTGGAAAATGTAGAGGTGAGATCTCCAGAAACAAGCATGCTGATAGTTGAATGTGGTACATGAAATGTCACCCACTATCCATCTGCCATCACCTTATACAGATGCAGGCACATCTCATCTCATTGCACTTCACTCTATTGTGCTTTGCAGGTACTGGGTTTTTTACAAATTGAAGGTTTGTAGCAATGCTGCTTTGAGCAGGTCCGTTGGCACCATTTTTCCATCATGTGCTCACTTTGCATCCCTGTCATATTTTGGCAATTCTCACAATATTTTGGACTTTTTCATTATCATTATATCTGTTATGGTCATCTGGGGTCAGTGATCTTTGATATTACTCTTGTAATTGTTTTGGGAGCCACTAGCTGTGCCTATATAAGGCGACAAACTTAATAAGCATTGTGTGTGTTCTGACTGCTCCACAAACAGGCCATTTCCTCACCTCTTCTTGGTCCTCCCTATTCCTTGACACTTAATATTGAATTAGGCCAGTAATAACCCGTAAAACGGCCTGTAAGTGTTCATAAATGGAAGAATTGCAGGTCTCTCACTTTAAATCAAAACTAGAAATGAGTAAGCTTAATGAGGAAGGCATGTCAAGAGCACCAAGATAGGCTGAAAGCCAGGCCTCTTGTGCCAAACAGTTAGGCAAATTGTGAATGCAAAGGAAAAGTCTTTGAAGGAAATTAAAAGTGCTGCTCCAGTGAACATGTGAGTGATAGGTAAGGGAATCAGCCTGATTGCTGATATGGAGAAAGGTTTCATGCACTGGATAAAAGATCAAACCAGACACAACATTCCCTGAAGCCAAAGCCTAATCCAGAACAAGATCCTAACTCTCTTCAATTCTGTGAAGGTCTAGGGAAGTAATGAGGCTGTAGAAGAAAAGTTGGAAGCGAACAGAGGGTGGTTCATGAGGCTTAAGGAAAGAAGTTGTCTCCGTAACATAAAAGTGCAAGGTGAAGCAGCAGTGCTGATGGAGAAGCTACAGTAAGTTATTCAGAAGATCTAGCTAAGATCATTGATGAAGGTGGCTACACCAAACAACAGATTTTCAGTGTAGACAAAACAGTCTTCTTCTGGAAGAAGATGCCATCTAGGACTTTCATAGCTAAAGACGAATAGTCAATGCCTGGCTTTAAAGCTTCAAAGGATAGGCTGACTCTCTTCTTCGGGGTTGAAGTAGCTGAAGCCAATGCTCATTTACCATTCTGAAAATCCTAGGGCCCTTAAGAATGATGTTAAATCTACTCTGCCTGTGCTGTGTAAATGGAATAACAAGACATGGATTATAGCACAACTGTTTATACCATTGTGTAATGAATATTTTAATCCCGCTGTTGAGACCTACTTCTCAGAAAGAAAGATTTCCTTTAAGATATAACTGTTCATTGCCAGTGTACCTGGCCACCCAAGGACTCTGAAGGAGATGCACAAGGAGATAATCCATTTTGCAGTACGTGGATCATGGAGTCATTTAGACTTTCAAATCTTATAATTTAAGAAATATATTTCATGGCTGGCATGGCGGCTCATGCCTGTAATCTCAGCACTTTGGGAGGCTGAAGCAGGCAGATCACCTGAGGTCAGGAGTTCAAGACCAGCCTGGCCAACATGGCGAAACCCCATCTCTACTAAAAATACAAAAATTATCCAGGCATGGTGGTGGGTGCCTGTAATCACAGCTACTAGGGAGGCTGAGGTAGGAGAATCACTTGAAACCAGGAGGCAGAGATTGCAGTAAGCCAAGATTGTGCCACTGCACTCCAGCCTGCACAACAGTGGGACACTCTGTCTCAAAAAAAAAAAAAAAAAGAAAGAAAGAAAAAGAAAAGAAATACATTTCATAAAACTATAGCTGCCATAGATAGTGATTCCACTGACGGATCTGGGCAAAGTACATTGAAAGCCTTCTGGAAAGGATTTATCATCCTAGATGCCATTAAGAACATTCATATTCATAGGAGGAGGCCAAAATATCATCAACATTACCGGGAGTTTAAACGAAGTTGATTCTAACCCTCATAATCTTTAAGAGATTCAATACTTCAGTGGAGAAAGTCACTGCAGATATGGTAGAAACAGCAAGATAACTAGAAGTAGAAGTGGAGCCTGAAGATGTGACTGCATTGCTACAGTCTCAGGATAAAACTTGAATGGGTGAGAAGTTGCTTCTTAGGAGTGAGCAAAGAAAGTGTTTCTTGAGATGAAATATATTCCTGGTGAAGATGCTAAGAACATTGTAGAAATGACCACAGAGGATTTAGAATATTCCATAAACTTAGTTGAGAAAGAAGCGGCAGGATTTGAGAGGACTGACTTCAATTTTGAAGGAAATTCTGATGTTGGTAAAATGTAATCAAATAGGATTGGGTGCTACAGGAAAGCTTTTGTGAAAAGAAGAATCCATCAATGTGGATTTCATTGTTGTCTTATTTCAAGAAATTACCAGTTATCCCAACCTTCAGCAACCAGCCCCTGATCAGTCAGCAGCCATCAACATCAAGGCAACACCACCTACCAGCAAAAAGATGATGACTCACCGAAGGCTTAGATGATTGTTAGCATGTTTTAGCAATAAAACATTTTTAATAACTTATGTACATTTTCAGACATAATACTATTGCACAGTTACTAATCTATAGCAGAGTATAAACATAACTTTTATATGCAGCTGGAAACCAAAAGATTTCTGTGACTCACTTTATTGTGGTATTCACTTTATTGTGGTGGTTAGTGGTCTGGGACTGAACCTGCCAAATCTTTGTGGCATGCCTGTATATGGCTTTCTGTTTTTATCTTCGAGATAGAGTCTTGCTATATTGTCGAGGATGGGTCTCAAACTCCTTAAGCAATTATTCTGCCTGAACCTCCAAAGTAGCTGAGATTATAAGCACATGCCACCAATGTGTACGTGTTTAAGCATGGATGAGAACATACCTAAACCAGACAAGGAGCTCCTCCAGGGCAAAGACCATCATTATTCAGAAACCTGGTACAAGGAAAAGCTCAGGGAGAGGAGAGTGGAGAAAGGAGAGCACAGAAAATGTGGCAATTGTAGCCAAATAAGTGGATATATTTATCAGAACTTTTTAGTGATAAAAGACAAAATGCCAACTTAAACTAGACTAAACAAAAAAAGGAATATCTTTCATTCTTGGGATGGTCAGAAGTGGGTTTGGCATCCAGGGACTCAGACAGCATCCTGGGGTGTGTCTCTGCCTCCACCCTTATCTCCTACTATTTTCCTTTCCTACTTTCCTTTTTCTATAGTCTCTCTTCAGCTCTTCTGCTCTCTGTGTGTTCATCTCACTCTCTTTCACTGCAAAATGTCTTCCATATGGCCAGGAAGACAAATCACTCTTGGGACCCTGAGGTCTGTATCATTCCAGTGCCAGGACCCAGAGGCAAGAAGCAGTAGACTCCAAAGCTCCAGGAAAGGCTTGAGAATACTTGACCCGCCCAGGGTGTGTCAGAGGCCATCACTCAGGGCCCATGGCTGGGGTGGCAGGGATGGAATCTTGCAAATTAACATGCCTGGGTGGTATGCCCATTGTTGGGCCAGGACTCTGAGACAGCCCCTGTGCCATAGGCATAGGAGAGAGATGGCCTCAAACTAGGCAAACAAAAAGTCGAGGTTACCACTACAGCAGTTAGCCACAACATGTGAAAGTAAAACATAGGCATATACTACCTTAAGTCATTAATCCAGTGAATATGATCTTCTATTTGTTGGTAGAATAGAGCAACTGTAGCTAAGTTAGTGATTACAGCAACATCTGATCAATGCTTTTAACTCAGACAAAGTAGCCAATTTCCTGCATCGAAGGGTTGACAGGCCTGTGAAGGCCACTGTTGTCCCCCATCTGGCCCATCCTGCAGGTGTCTCACCTCTACTCTGCCCCTATGCAGCAATGAAGGTGGTCATGGAAAACAAAACTCTCACCTTCTCTCTCGTTTACAATGTCCTGGAACCATGATGACAACCAGCGCCCTTCAGTGACTCCCATTGTTCTCACACAAAAGCACGGAGTCAGAGTGTCACCTCTAGGATCCTGCATCAGCGTCCCCTGCCACTTCTCCAGCTCATCCTCTCACCACCTGCCCTGGCCCAGCTGCTGTGGCCGCCTCCCTTCCTTGGAGGAGTGTCCTTCCTTGCCTTCCCCAGGCCTCAGTGAACACTGCTCCCTCTCCTGCAATGCTCTCATTCCCCTTCTCTCCCTGGGTAGCCTCTGTTCACCCGTAGATCTCAGCTCAGGTATCATTTTCAGGGCAGACCTCACAATCACCCAGACGAGACCCTCAGGGTGCCCTGTTGGCACTTTTTACACTTCCTCCCAGCAATTCCCAGCCTGGAGAATGTCAGGATGCCTGGCCAGGCCACCCCGTGGTCAGCCCCTGGAGGCTCAGTGACCCTCTGTGAGGAGGGGGAGTTTATAAAATCCACAGCCTCAGGCAAGGCCTGGTGCTGGTTCCTGCCACTGTTGTGCCCACCTCTCCATGTCCCTGGACTCATTAGAGGGGTGCCATCTCTTCAGCTAGGAAATTCTGTAGCTCCTATGTTAAACTAAATAGCTTCAAGTGGACACAGAACACGTACTATCAAATGCTCAAAAGCATAATTTTATTTTGAGAACTTTTTCTCAGCTTTGGAAAAATAATACATCAGAATTCAGGTTAAAATGTGGGTTCAGGAGGTGAGAAAGATCCCAAGAGATTTCTCTGGGTGGGTAACTCTGAATAGGAAGATTTTCCTTTAGCATTTGAAAGCTGCATTGATGGGAAAGTGTTTATAGTGGTGTTGGGGCTTTTTGTCTTGATTTTGGTTGATGTTTTGAAAGAAGGAATGATGTGAGTACTTTCTGGTAAGAAGAGCAATTTTAGATTATCTACAAGCATTTCTCTTTCTTGGCACTACACTCTGCCCTTTGGCATTAGATCCTGAATTAATTTGCTGGAGTGGAAAATGATGTAATACATTATACTGGTTTTTGAAGGAAAGGGCAGAGGGGATAAGTGGTAAAGTGAGGGAACTACAAGAATCCTGTGATTAAAATGCGGTCCTCCGTGGTAAGGATTGGATAGGTTGATGACACTTATTATGCTAATAATATGTTACCTTTAAAAGTGCTTTATAACCTCCAGGATTTTCTCCCATAAATTACCTCCTTTCATCCTCCCCATAACACCATGAGGCAAGCACAGCAGGTGTAATTATCTGTATTTTGTGGATAAGAAAATCAAAATGCAGAGCAATTAAATGATTTTTTGCCATATCCTAGAGCTGCCTAGGCAAGAACCAACGAAAGAACCAAGCATTCTGGATTGGATTTTAGACTGATGGATCAGCCTAAAATATGAAACACTCACTCAGAATAAACAGTTACAGCCATTGCAAAGATGAGATGAGGCCTTGCATGTCCACTGCTCAGCACCTCGCCAGGCCCATCGGACAGGCCCTAAGGGTGTTTGTAGTGTTAATGATGATGGTGCTGAACTAAATTAGAATCATCAGGAATCTTAAACCTCTCATTGATCCTTGGCACCTCCTCTGTATTAGTCCGTTTTCACGCTGATAATAAAGACATACCTGCGACTGGGTAATTTATAAAAGAAGAAAGGTTTAATTGACTCACAGTTCCTCGTGGCTGAGGAGGCCTCACAATCATGGCAGAAGGCAAAGGAGAAACAAAAGCACGTCCTACATGGCAGCAGACAGGAGACAATGAGAGCCAAGCAAAAGGGGAAACCCCTCATAATACCGTCAGATCTCCCAGCATGTGGGAATTATGGGAGCTACAATTCAAGATGAGATTTGGGTAGGGACACAGCCAAACCATGTCATCCTCTATCCATCTGTTTTCCAGATAGAGCTACAAGCTAGTATGCTAAAAGGTTGTGTATTTGCCCAGTTGAGCAGTGAAAAGGGAAAAGGCCCAAAATATAGGGAATGTGAGGGCAAAACAGAGTCAGTATGTAGTCATTCACAGATTGAATGATGTGCTCCTGAAATAGAGCATTGGGTACTCTGAGAATGACTCCTGGCAATTTTAGGACTGCTTCCATGGGAAAAAGCACGTGTATATATACGTATGCTATTAACCTTTTAACTCATCGGTAACTGGGCTTTCCACTACCATCACTTTCTGTATACAAGGCTTGAAGGCCAGTTATACTTTATTTCCAGTGGTCTCTTCATGTAATCTCTGCAAGAAAAGTCTCTTTCGATAGGATTTGCTGACTTTTTCCTCAATGTTCCCCACCTATGCTCCCGTCAGGCGAGCACACTGAGTTCTTAGCAGTGCTGGGTATCATTAGTGTTCAGTCTTTCATAATCCAATAAACAAAACATTGTCATAGGATTTCTTTTTGTTGTTTTTTAGCAATTCGTACAGTTCTTTGATCAACCTATTTGTGTCCCTCATATACATATTTATTGCTCAGTGAACATGATTCATGCATTCCACTCGTAGGAATTTATCCCAGGGAAAAATCAGAGATGCGGGTGAAAATTTTTATACCAAGATGCACACAATAGTATTTTTATTAAAATAAAAAAACCAAAAGACTGTATGTCAGACAATAGGGGATTAATTAAATAAACGGTCATATCTCTTCAAGGGCATGTCTCAAAGAATGTTTAATAACGTGGAAAAGCGGCCAGGCGTGGTAGCTCTCGCCTATAATCCCAGCACTTTAGGAGGCCGAGACAGATGGATTACCTGAGGTCAGGAGTTCGAGACCAGCCTGGCCAACATGGTGAAACCCTGTCTCTACTAAAAATGCAAACTTAGCTGGGCGTGGTGGCACATGCCTGTAATCCCAGCTACTCAGAAGGCTGAGGCAGGAGAATTGCTTGAGCCCAGGAGACAGAGGTTGTAGTGAACTGAGATCATGCAGCTGCACTCCAGGCTCACTGACAGAGCAAGATTCTGTCTCAAAAAAAAAACATAAAAATAAAATAACATGGAAAATCATTCCTAATATAAATTAACCATTATGTTATATGGTCTTAGTTTTATTAAAAACCAGATTTATACCTCCCCTACCAACACACATACATCTTGAAGGAAATAAAATACAACAAAGTTGGTTTGTGTATGTTCTGTAGAGACAGGATCTCACTCTGTGGTCCAAGCAGGAGTTCACTGCAGTCTTGACCTGCTGAACTCAAGCAATCCTCCTGCTTCAGTGTCTCAAGTAGCTAGGACTACAGGCGTGTGCTACCACACTCAGCTAATTTTTTAATGTTTTTTGTGTGTTGTTGTTGTTGTTGTTGCTATTTGTTTTTGTAGAGATGGAGTCTTACCGTGTTGCCCAGGCTGGTCTCAAACTCCTGGCCTCAAGTAATCCTCCCACTTTGGCCTCCCAAAGTGCTAGGATTACAGGCAGGAGCCACCATGCCCAGCTCAAAGTTTATTTGAAGGTAGTATTTTGTGCATGTATGAGTGTGATCTGTGGGACAATGACATTTTTCTTTTTTTTTTTCCATGTATTCCACAAAAAAACAAATACTTGTAGTCACAGCTTGGTGGCTTTTGCTGTGCTGTTCTCCAGTTTGTAGCTGGCTAGACTGATTCTATGATCTCAAGCCAGCAGTTCACTTTTCAAAAAACCCAGTGCTCCTTTACCCAGCCCCATCTTTGGTGTTGGTGTAGCTCTCTCGCTTCTTTTTATTACTTCGTAATAACTTTATTTCAGAAAATACTCAGAATTCCCACCATCATCCAGTTTCTGACGTGAACCCATGGAAGGCATATTGTTCAGGAAGGTTGGCCTATGTCAGGGGCCTGACACCTGCTTTGAAGCACCCATCAGGGGCCTTGTGTGGACCAAGCAAACATTCACAGCTCCACCTGAGCTCACATTCAGCATCAGCTGGACTCAGTAGGATCTGGGGCAGCAACAGTCAGCCAGCAGGGTGACATCACACATGTGCACCTCTCCTGCAGTATTCGGCGCTGCTGTCCCCCCAACCACACAGGAGCTGCCTTCTCCCCCAGCCCTGCTGCCAGATGTCAGCTCTGTGCAGGGAGCAGGACATCCACAGAAGGGAGTGGAATCTTCCCTGCCTGATGCCTCTGAGGAGCCAGGGGCGTGTCTTCAGAGCCCCACCAGGAACGTGCACGAGGGTCACCAGCCTGGGAGAAGTGGCAGCTGTAACTCCCTCCTAGTACTTACAGTTCTTCTTATCCCCATGCAACTTACCATAAATAATGCTGTCATGAATAGAGGTAATATTCAACCCTTATCAGGTTTCCAGGGCAACAAAAACAGGAAGTCAGCTGATGGTCAAATTCCATGCAGAGAGGACTCACTTTAGGTTCTGAGTGCCAGAGTGTTTCTTCAATATTTCAGCCGCAGCTGGTAATCCTAACTGTCTGTTATATGGCCTATTAATGAAACCACTCGGGACCACATGTGACGTTTGTAGCACACCCACAAATTAAACCCGTGCAGAGAAACAAGCTCACCAGGACTCCTTGGGTTGTCCTTGGAGGCCTTCCTCATGTCACTTGCTAGCAGCCACTGCCCGAGGACCTGCTGGCTTCTATGGTCCGCTTTCTGCTTTCAGCAGGGTTTCCTTAAGAGATACATCTACAAGGTTGCAGATTTGGAGGCAGAATTCTTGTATCCTGGTGACATGTTTTATGTGTGTAGAATGTTCCAGTGACAGGAGTTAGCTGCAGGATTGGCACAGTCTCCAGTGAAGACTCTCCTGTGGGCTTCAGGAGCAGTAACTTTCATATGATCATTGCTAAACCAATGGGGATAGCCACTTCCATGGCCAGCGAACCTCTTCTGTGCTTCGCCCTATAAATTATGTTCTATATCACGTACAACAGGATCTTTCATTTTTAT
Organism: Mandrillus leucophaeus; assembly: GCF_000951045.1. Lineage (NCBI taxonomy): Eukaryota > Metazoa > Chordata > Mammalia > Primates > Cercopithecidae > Mandrillus > Mandrillus leucophaeus. The sequence goes on from NW_012101299.1 coordinate 1,538,507, forward strand.
TTACTACAGAAATGTCAGTAAATTGTTCCTGATATTAGCTTGATCAGGACATGTGGTAACTCAAGAGAAGCCATGGAATAGAGGGAGACATGCAATTGCCAAATAGTTACTACTATCTGGATATGTCTTTGACATTAGGAAAGCCGCTATAATGTGTCAATTAAAGAAACCTAGGCAATATTATAATTGAAATTTTTAATTGATATATAGAGAGAATCTATTTCCCCCTAATTAATAACATCTTGGGTTCACTATGAATGTTTAATTTCCTTTCCATGATAAATAGTTGTCCCTAGGCTGGGCATGGTGGCCCACACCTATGGGAGGCCAAGGCAGGAGGATTGCTTGAGGCTAGGAGTTTGAGACCATCCTGGGCAACAGAGAAAGACCCCCATCTTAACTTAAGAGCAAATAATAAATAAATAAATAAATAAATAAATAAATAAATAGTTATCCTTTTCAATAGAAGTCTGGTAATAACGTAACTAAATAATTTGCTGAATATCTTCTACTGATGTAAATATTAATGTAACTTTTGAATTTGACAAAGTGAAAGATGAAAGAAATCTCTTAGAGATCATCCACCCCAATCTCTCATGTTGTAGTGAAGGAAATTGCATTAAACAGTGTTGAGTAACCTGCTCACAGCTGGACAGCTAGTAGTTTTAGACTGAAATTCAGGGTTCCTTTTCAAGTCCAAGGTTCTTTCTTTTTTATCATCTCACCCTTAAAAGTATTGCTATCATTTTGTCAAATACTGAGCTATGCAACATGCTTCCCTTTTGGCCTTGATTTTCCAGAACTAAAAACCAAATTGTGCCTAATTATAGTAATTATTCCATCCCTAGTTCCTGATGTAATTAGCCCACTCTTTAGCTATTTGTGTCTCTTTTATCATAACCATTCTGGGAACATGCAGACTGTGCTTTTATTGCAATTTACTTTGAATTGGTTTAAGAAATATTAATATAAATTATCAGTTAATACACACACACACACACACACACACACACACACACACATTTCTTCTCAGTAAGTTACCTGGAAGTTGTACTAACTTTTTAATTTCTCTTTTTAAATTATCTTACTGATGTAAATATTCATGAAACTTTTGGATTTATTTGACTTTTGGAAAAGTCAAATGAAGTCTCAATTAGTTAAAACCCAGCCAACTTACATGCTAAACCCTGGGATAGTTTTTCTGTATACAACATACATGGAAAAGAATAACAATAACACAGACAATATCAAGGAAAACAGTTTCTGGGAATTGATATAGATTTGATCTAATCCCTTTTTGTACATCCACACCAATAGTTTTGGACAATGAAAACTGATTGTCTTAGTCAATAATAATTCCATATTGTATACCTCATTCTATCTAATAAATCAAGAAAGTATAAAATCTGTAAATATTTCCCTAATAAGGACTGAAATTGCAAAGATCTCTTCTTTAGTTAGAAAATTCACCAAGAAAGTGTATTTAATTGAAAGTTCCCAATCCTCTAGATAATTCCAGTGTATTAGTCCATTCTCATGCTGCTATGAAGAAATACTGGAGACTGGGTAATTTATAAAGGAGAGAGGTTTAATTGACTCACAGTTCTGCATGGCCAGGGAGACCTCAAGAAACTTACAATCATGGCAGAAAGCACCTCTTCACAGGGTGGCAGAAGAGAGAATGAGAGCCCAGCAAAGGGGGAAGCCCCTTATAAAACCATCAGGTGTCATGAGGACCAGCTCACTGTCAGGAGAACAGGATGGGGGAAACGACCCCATGATTCAATTATCTCCACCTGGTCCCTCTCAAGACATATGGGGATTATGGGAACTACAATTCAGGATGAGATGTGGGTGGAGATATCATTCTGCCCCTGGCCCCTCCCAAATCTCATGTCCTTACAAGTCAAAACAAAATCATGCCCTTCCAACAGTCCCCCAGAGTCTTATTCCAACATTAACTCAAAAGTCCAAGTCTAAAGTCTCATCTGAGACAAGGCAAGTTCCTTCTGCCTATGAGCCTGTAAAATCAAAAGCAAATTAGTTATTTCCTAGATACAATGCGGGTATAGGCATTGGGTAAATATACCCATTCCAAATGGGAGAAATTAGTCAAAACAAAGAAGCTGCAGGCCCTATGCATGTCCAAAATCCAATAAGGCAGTCATTAAACCTTAAAGTTCCAAAAATGTGTCTCACATCTAGGTCACGCTGATGCAAGAAGTGAGCTCCCACAGGGGGCAGCTCTGCCCCTGTGGTTTTACAGGGTACAGCCTATCTCCCAGCCACTTTCATAGGCTGACATTGTCTGTGGCTTTTCCAGGTACATGGTGCAAGCTATTGGTGGATCTACCATTCTGGGGTCAGAAGGATGGTGGCCCTCTTCTCACAGCTCCACTACGCAGTGCCCCAGTGGGGACACTGTGTGGGGGCTCTGACCCCACATTTCCCTTCCGCACTGCCCTGGCAAGGTTTTCCAGGAGGGCCCCACCTCTGCAGCAAACTTCTACCTGGACATCCTGGCATTTCCATACATCTTCTGAAATCTAGGTGGAGGTCCCTAAACCTCAATTCTTGACTTCTATGCTCCCAAAGGCCCAACGTCACGTGGAATTTGCCAAGATTTGGGGCCTGCACTCTCTGAAGCAATGGCCTGAGCTGTACATTGGCCCTTTTTAGCCATGGCTGGAATGACTGTGACACAGGGCACCAAGTCCCAAGTCTGCACACAGCAGAGTGGCCCTGGATCCAGGCCAGGAAAGTATTTTTCCCTTCTAGGCCTCCAGGCATGTGATGGGAGGAGCTACCATGAAGGTCTCTGACATGCCCTAGGGACATTTTCCCTTTTGTCTTAGTGATTAACATTGGGCTCCTTGTTACTTATGCAAATTTCTGCAGCCAACTTGAATTTCTCCCCAGAAAATGGGATTTTCTTTTCTATCACATCATCAGGTTGCAAATTTTCTAAACTTTTATTCTCTGCTTCTTCTTGAACACTTTGCTACTTAGAATTTTCTTCCTCTAGATACCTTAAATCATTGCTCTCAAATTTGAAGTTTCACAGATCTCTGGGGCAGGGGCACAATGCCACCAGTCTTTCTGCATAGCAACAGTGACCTTTACTGCACTTCCCAACAAGTTCCTTATCTTCATCTGAGACCACCTCAGCCTGGACTTCAATATCAGCATTTTCATCAAAGCTATTCAACAAGTCTCTAGGGAGTTCCAAACTGTCCTACATCTTCCTGTCTTCTGAGCCCTCTAATCTGTAGGAAGTTCTAAACTTTCCCACATTTTTCTGTCTTCTTCTGAGCCCTCCAAACCATTCCAACCTCTGCCTGTTACCCAGTTCCAAAGTAGCCTCCACATTTGGGGTATCTTTATAGTAGCACCTCACTCTCAGTGGCACCAATTTACTGTATTAGTCTGTTCTCACACTTCTGTGAAGAAATACCTGAGACTGGGTAATTTACAAAGGAAGGAGGTTTAATTGACTCACAGTTCTGCATGACTGGGGAGGCCTCAGGAAACTTACAATCATGGTGTAACCTCTTTGCAGGGCAACGGGAGAGAGAATGAGTGCCCGGTGAAGGGAAAAGCCCTTTATAAAACCACCAGAGCTTGTGAGAACTAACTCACTATATGAGAACTGGATGAGGGAAACCACCCCATGATTCAATTATCTCCATCTGGTCCCTCCCAAGACATATGAGAATTATGGGAGCTACAATTCAAGATGAGATTTGGGTGGAGACACAGCCAAATCATATCATCCAGTTAACTGAACTTTCACAGAATTTACTATAACCTATAATTTACCGTAACTTATATTACTAAGCCATATTTATGCTAAAATGTTCATTTTAAAAAATGAAACTAATGAAAATTTCATGTATTTTATAAATACCCGGAGGGGGCTTGCCCAAGGTAGACTGAGTGGGCTTACTTGGGAAATAACAAAGAGATGAGTCTGGCAGAAAGAAATAGAAGATGAGAAATAACTTGGGACAGGCTGGTGATGGCTTTGAATCCCAAGCAGAGGTCCTCACACTTTTACCTGATAGGCTCAGAAGAAGAAGAACTAATAGGATAACATTTTATTTTATTTTATTTTATTTTTATTTATTTATTTATTTATTTTGAGATGGAGTTTCACTCTTGTTGCCCAGGCTGGGGTGCAATGGCATGGTCTCAGCTCACTGCAACCTCTGCCTCCCGGGTTCAAGCAAATCTCCTGCCTTAGCCTCCCAAGTACCTGGGATTACAGGCATCTGCCTCCATGCCTGGCTAATTTTTGTATTTTTAAAGTAGAGATGGGTTTTCACCATGTTGGCCAGGCTGGTCTCGAACTCCTGATCTCAGATGATCCACCTGCCTAGGCCTCCCAAACTGCTGGGATTACAGGTGTGAGCCAGTGCACCCAGCCAGGATAACATTTTATAAAAGGAATATTTGTTGAGCGAATGTACATTGAAGCCTACTTTAATTTCAATCTATTTTTCAGACAAGGAATCACAAACTCGTACAATTTTCCAACCTTATCATTGAAACACTTGCTAATATGATGCAGACGAAGTGGGATTGTGATAGGCTATTTTAAGTACTTGAATTATGAGACAATTTTCAACTGTAATAGCCCAAAGGGTACCCTGCAGCCGACAAATGTGAGGAACTTCAGTGTGAGTATTGACACCAAATGGAACCTCATCCACCCACCTGATGAAAATTGATGTTCCCCTGGCTGTCACCCTCAGCCGTACCCTTTGCTCAAGAAGTGCTTTGTTTTGAGGGACTTTATGTTGTATAAGATGTGGTTTTGACTGTCATCCATAGGTGATGAACCTGCCATCTCTGTCCCCTGTCTCTCTTTAGACACTAACTTCCAGTTGCCTATGGAGCAACTACCTGGAAGTCTCAGAGGCATCTGACGGTCAACTTGCGCAAACCCCACTCTGACTCCCTTCTCCAAACCTTCTCTTCCTTCTTCATTTCCCATCTTAATTCTTAGTAACCCATACACTCTGTCACCTAGGTGCGAGGATGAGAAGTCATATTTCCTTCTTGTTCCTGCCACACACCCACACCCTGTAGATTCTGACTCCTACTTTTTTTCAAATCCATCTTCTTTTAGATCTCATTTTTGTAGTTTGTGCTTTCACTATTTCTTAGGCCTCCCCACCACCAGCCTTCTGCCTCCCATCTCCCCTCAGCCGTCTTGGTGATATTTCTGAAATGAAAATCTGATTATCTGGGTCTTCTATGACTTTGCTTTCCAAGTTTACCTATCACGAAGAAAATGAAGCCCCAAATCCCCTGGAACACAAGGCTTCCCATAGCCTGACCTGTCCCCCACTCTTGCTGTATCTTTTACCACCCCACATCCCTACCCACTTACTGCTTTACAACTCTTCCAACCTACTTGTAGTCCCCTAAATGCATCAGATCCGCGAGCCTTTCCACACATGGATGCTGACAACTGAAGAGTTCTCTCTTCAACTCTCCCCCATGCACACCAAATGAGTTCTCTAGGCCCCTCCTCGAAAGCCTTCCCCCTTCACCCCCAGCTATAGTTTACTTAGTATATCAGGTAAACAGATGCATGGGTTAGTTGGTTCCAGACATAGAATTTACTCAAAAAGACAGCATGGTTTTTTTTTTTTTCTCCCAAATAGCCCAAACTGGTTTTCAAGATAGCCCAATATATTATGCCATTTTTAAAATTTTATTTTATTTTTAGATGGCACATAATAATTGTACTTATTTAATATGGTACAGGGTGATTTTTGTTTGTTTGTTTGTTGTTGTTGTTGTTGTTTGAGACAGAGTCTTGCTCTGTTGCCCAGGCTGGAGTGCAGTGGTGAGATCTCAGCTCACTGCAACCTCTGCCTCCCAGGTTTAAGCGATTCTTCTGCCTCAGCCTCCCAAGTAACTGGGATTACAGGCGTGCACCACCATGCACGGCTCATTTTGTATTTTTAGTAGAGACGGAGTTTCTCCATGTTGGTCAGGCTGGTCTTGAACTCCTGACCTCGTGATCTGACAGTGTCGTCCTCCCAAAGTGCTGGGATTACAGGTGTGAGCCACCACACCTGAATGAGTGTGATGTTTCAATACATGTATACAATGTGTAATTATCAAATTACAGTAATTATCAGATTCATCAGCTTGAACATTTATCATTTATTTGTGGTGAGAACACCCAAAATCTTCTCTTCTAGATATTTTGAATAGACAATACATTATTGTTAACCATTATCACCCAACTGTGTAATGGAATACTAGGACTTATTCCTTCTACCTCACTGTAACATTGACCAGTCTCTCCCCATTACCCACCTGCACACACACACACACACACACACACACACACACACACACTTTCCCAGTACCACTCTACTCTCTACTTCTATGAGAGCAACGTTTTAGATGCACATATGAGTGAGACTATGTGATATCTGGCTTTTTGTACCTGGCTTATTTCACTTAACCTAGTGTCCTCTAGGTTCATCCATGTTGCTGCAAATGACAGGATTTCATTCTTTTCTTTGGCTAAATACTATTTCCTTGTATATATGTATACCACATTTTCTACATTCACTCATCCATTAATGGACACTTAGGTTGTTTCCATGTCTTGCCTACTGTGAATAGTGCTGCAGTGAACATGGAAGTGCATGTATCTCAGCATACTGATTTCATTTGCTTTGGATGTCTAGCCAGCATACAACCATATGGTTGCTGGATCATATAGTAGCTCTATTTTTCCTTTTTTGAGGAACCACCATACTGGGTTCCATAATGGTTGTACTAATTTACATTTCCACTAACAGTGTGTAAAATGTCCTCCTTATCCATATCCTCACCAGCATTTGTTAATTTTTGTCTTTCTGATAACAGCCATTCTAACGGGGGTGAGATGGTTTCTCATTGTCGTTTTCATTTGCATTTCTCTGATGATTAGTGATGTTGAAGATTTTCTCCTAGACCTGTTTGCCATCTGTATGTCTTCTTTTGGGAAGTGTCTATTCAGTTCTTTTGCCCATTTTTTAATCAAATGATTCGGTTTTTGCTATCGAGTTGTTTGAGTTCCTCATGTATTATGGAAACTAACCCCTTGTCAGATGCATCGTTTGCAGATATTTCCTCCCGTTCTGCAGGCTGTCTCTTCACTCTGTCGATCGTTTCTTTTGCTGTGCAGAAGCTTTTTAGTTTACTGTAATTGCCTTTTTCTATTTTTGTGTTTGTGCCTGTGCCTTTGAGTTCTTTTCTATAAAATCCTTGTCCAGACTAATGCCACGAAGTATTTCCACTGCGCTTTCTTCTTCTTGTTTTATAACATTGGGTCTTATGGCTAAGTCTTTAAACCATTTTGAGTTGATTTTTTTCAGTAGTGAGAAATTGGGGTCTAATTTCATTCTTCATATCAAGATTTTTTTGAATAAAACTTCTAAATGAAAATCTTAAAAGTTCAGCCCTTTGCTCTGAGTTTTTGTCTCTATTCTACTCCCACACCCCACCATCTTTAGTCACTGTGGAACCCACAGTGAGGGCCTCTTTAAAGCTGGCTCGCCTGGGTTTTAGACTTCCTCTTCCCTTTTTTAATTTTTTTTTTTTTTTTGAGACCGAGTTTTGCTCTCGTCACCCAGCCTGGGGTGCAATGGCGTGATCTCAGCTCACTGCAACCTCCACCTCCCGGACTCAAGCGATTTTCCTGCCTCTTCCTCCTGAGTAGCTGGGATTACAGGTACCCACCACCACGCCTGGCTAATTTTTGTATTTTTAGTAGAGACAGGGTTTCACCATGTTGGCCAGGCTGGTCTCAAACCTCTGACCTCAGGTAATCCACCTGCCTCAGCCTCCCAAAATGAGTCTTCCTTTTCTTTAAGATCTTTATCTCTCTGCCTTTGAGTCACATCCAGGAAATTATTCATCCCCTCACTGCTCAAGAGCACCACTCTTCTTGTGTCTGAACATCTGGGGACTTACTAGGTTTTGCCCCATTGCTCTTTCAAAAATTCCAGATATTCTACTTTCCATGTTTTCTTTTTTGGTTGTGAATTAGAGAGTGACAGCCTTCTCCCATCACTTAAGATTCCTTCTCTCTCGTTCTTCAAATTCAAGTGCAGAGGCTACATGGTGGCGTGTTTGGGTGACTGGTGGGCTTCGTACACACAGATCTTATCTATGCCGGGGTTGTCTTGGTTACATCCCAGCCCCTCCAGAGCAATGATGTTATGCTGGGATCTGGGGGCTCCAAAGTGGGCTGTATTGGCCGGGATGCCAGCAAAACTTCCCTCCTTCAAGTTTGTATGAGATTAAAGATACACAGAAGTAATATGGCCATGGGGTTGGAAGGAAGGAAGGTTGAAACACAAAGGAAAAATGATGTGTGGACCCTACTCTCATAAAATTTGAAATCTAGTCAGTGGAGAAGGCCAGGTGAACCCGCAGGAGAAAACTGGGGTGTCAAGTATGGATACACAGTGGGAATGATTCATGTAACTCACTCTGCTGAGGACTTTGCCCACCGCCCCGACACAGACCTCATTCTACTGGTGAGGTCTGCAGAGGCTACTAATATTTGTAAAGGGTCAAGTCTCTGCACAGTCAGCTTCCAGCAGGCATTGGACAGGGCCCTTCGTGGAGGCCAGGTACCCGGCACGCAGTTCCCCTGCCTCCCTTGGCCTGGAGTCGCTGCTTCTTCTCTGCAGGTCACTGCCCCCGTCAGCTGCAGTGGCCTAGTGTTCAGCAGAAATGGGAAACGGAGTCTTCCGAGGCTGGGCCGATTGTCGTCGCTCTGAAAAGAGCTCACTTGTGCTTCAGTGGACATTGCTTCAGCGTCAACATGAAGGTCTCTGTCTGGGGGCGTCAGGGGGTGCCAGGGACCAGACTGGAGGGCAGGCCTCATCCTGCGCCCACGTCCGACCTCTCTTATCCTCTCCCCCGAGCTCCTGCATCTGCTTCCCACAACCTCTCGGCCTGTAGGATCTGTTCTGTTGGTGAGGAGGGAGTACAGCACGAGCACAGAAGGTCTGTGATGGACGGAGATTGTTGAGCCTTCCTGCTGGAAGGTTGGGAGCTGAGCAGAGGCTTACAGGGGTGTAGGATCTGGACAGGTGCCGAGGGAAACAGAGGGTTTGGGTGAGGAGAAGAGTGAATCGACAGACTGAGGAGGGAACACACCTGTGCCGTGCCCAGGAGAGGAGGCACCGGCAGGCAGAACTTCCAGGCGGGGCGCCAGGGCCAGGGCAGCATGGAGGAAGTGGAGACAGTGGCCTTACCTGTCCTGGAAAAGCCTGCGAGTGTCCCCATTTACTAGTGGGGGCTGGACAGTCCCACGTGAGGACCACAAAGCAGACGCCATCATTCTCCTGGGCCTTATGTACATCTCAGCCTGTTTGGGAAACCTGAGCATTTACCTTGTAAACGTTTTCTGGAAGAAGGAACTGAGGTCTGACAGCAGAGAGCACATGCCCCGCTCCAGGATAACAGGGTCCCCCAGCTGCAGCAGGACAGGGCTTCCAGTGGACACTGGGCTCGGGTGTTTCAACAGCATCTCCAGCTGCGGGGCCCCGGTGCCACAGTGGGGTCGAGGCCACAGAATCCATCGCAGATGCAGGTACTGGCTGAGTGCCCACAGGGCGAAGGCCATCCTGAAAAAGGGGTGGAGCCCCTTCAGCAGAACGGAATGCAAGTGCTGAGCCAGCCAACAGGGTGCTTGACTGGTGGATCTTTCAGTAAGAAGGGCCTCCTGCCAGTGCGGGTCCACGGTCACTGGGCAGCTGACGACAAAGCTCCTGGCAAGAGGTTTTTCCTGAATAAGCCTTGAGAAGAGGGCAGAATGGGGCCAGCTGCTGCCACAGCTGCCATGTCTGCTGGAGACACGCTATGACGATGACAGGGAGACATCCTTCTGTCCCCACCTGGTTCTTCTGTGTGAGTCTCATGAGTGTGAGCTTCTGGCATCAGGTTCCTTCTGAGTGGAGAAGAGAATGTGAGAGGTGGCATTGTGATCAAAGTTGTTGATGGTCTGGTGTATTTTTGTTTAAAAATCACACCTTTCATTTATTTAGCAAGTTGTCGTCAAGATGCAACGTGCCATAGTCACGAGACCACAAGTTCTGGAACCTGCTGTGTGAGGTCCAATCCTGGCTCCTTCTTCTGTTAACTGCTGACCTTGGGCAAGGCATGTAACTGCTCGTACAACCGGGTTTCTATCCCAGCCACACCCCTGACCCACCAACTGCTGGGCAAGTTACTTAACAGCGCTATGCTCCTGTGTCTTCATCTACAAAGCAGGAATGATAGTGCCTGCCCCATAGGGTTATTTTTAAAGATTACGTGAGTTAATGCTTGTAAAGCGTTTTAGAAGTGTCTGCCCAACATATACAAAACTTTACCCGAAATAGATCAAAGACCTAAATACATGTGAAAACTGTAAAAATCATAGAAGCATAAGGGAGATGTTCATGACCTTGGATTTGGCAATGGATTTTTAGCTGTGACACCAAAAGCATAAAAAATAAAAGAAAAAAAGAAAAAGAAATAGATAAGCTAGACCTGATCGTAATTGAAAGCATTAATCCTTAACATTCTAGCTCAGATGATACCTCCTGTGAAGCCGCTTCTAACCCCTTCAGAGAGAATGGATTTTTTTATAAGGGAGACAGTAACAACAGAAGATGTGATTGAGCATTTCCTTCAGGCCAGGGACTGTTTTACGTACTTCGAGTTGGTTGACTCACTTGCTCTTCACATCCACTTAAGATGAGGTTCTATTGGCCATGCGCAGTGGCTCACACCTCTAATCCCAACACTTGTGAAACCAAGACTGGAGGACCACTGGAGGCCAGGGGTTCAAGACCAGCCTAGGCAACACAGTGAGACCCCATCTCTGCCAAAAAAAATAAATACATACCTGGGTGTGGTGGTGTGTGTCTGTGGTCCCAGCTACCTGGGAGGCTGAGGCAGGAGGATTGCTTGAGCCCAGCAGGTTGAGGCTGCAGTGAGCTACGATCACACCACTGCACTCCAGCCTGCACAACAGAGAAAGACCCTGTCTTCCAAAAACAATGACAAAGATGAGGTTTCGTTATTATCTCTGCTGCCAAATGGAGAAACTGAGGTACACAACAGTCCGGCAGCTGGACCAGGCCATGCAGCACATCCTCTGTGCTCCCAGCATGTGGTGTAGACACTATCATGTAGCCTGGAGCACACTGGGCTGGGTAGATCCAGATTCTCACTGTGAATGGGAACGCCTTAGGGCCAATGACGTCCCTAACCCTGCATCATGGGACCTCAATGACTTCTGTGGGACTGGAAGTCACATCTTGATTGTGGAGGGATTTGGGTTGCAGACTAGAGATTTAAACTTTATTCTGAAGTGAGCAGAAAGGTATTTCAGATTTTTTAAAAATGCATGAGAAAAATCGTGTTTCAGTAAAGACAAATCTGGACTGCGACGTATGAGATAAATCGGGGGCGGCAGCAGGAGGCAGGTAGTTGAGTGAGGGCGACCCATGGTTGTGAGTAGCTCCAGGTGGGTGGAGTGAGGCCTCGGGGATGGTGCGTGGACTAATCCAGACAGTGAAGGCCACACCTAGGGAGGCTTCAAGCCCCTTTAGGAACAAGAATCTCAGGAACTCAGAGGAGCCTGAGCGCTCTGCCAGCCATGCACACGGTGGATAAAAAGTAAAAATTCAGGCACTCACCCCAGTATTTGATCTCAGCACCCAGGATTTCTCAGCCTCCTGGGGGTTAGCATTGCAAAACCACAGACAGAACTTGATGCCTTCCGTCATCTTTTCCTCAGATATCTTAATCTGAATATCAAAAGGAGAATGTGAGGCACAGTGACTTACGCTGTAATCCCAGCCCTTTGAGGGGCTGAGGTGGGTGGATCACTTGAGCTCAATGCCTCAGGTGAGTTTGAGACCAGCCTGGGCAACATGGCAAAACCCCATCTACAAAAAATACAAAAACTAGACAGGAGTGGTGGCTGGCACCTATAGTCTCAGCTACCTGGGAGTGTCGGTGGGAGGATTGCTTGAGCCCAGGAAACAGGTTTACAGTGAGCTGAGATTGAGCCACTGCACTCCAGTCTGGGTGACAGAACAAGACTCTCTCTGTCTCAAAAAAAAGGAAAACGTGAAAGATCTTCAAAGCAAAATACACTGTTCTTTATAGCTTGTTCTTTCATTTTCCTTCCATTAGAAATAAAACCAAAGCAAAAAAACAAAAAGGATTTAATATCCATCATAGCAAACTTTACTAACTGAAAATAGTAATTGGCTATGGTCTGATTTGATTCAAAAATCCATTGTAGGCTTACAACACATTTATTTAAAAAAAAAAAAAAAAAAAAAAAAAGCTAAAACTTAGTAATACATCTTACCCTTAGGCAAACTCATAAGAACAGCTGCTGAAATTAAATGAGGATGTATACTTGTTTCTGGAAGTTTTCCAACTCATTTCTGGCTGAAGTGAATCCTTGAAGAGCCAGGAGGCCTGAGCAGAAAACGAATACTTGCCACTGCTTTCAGATCCATCCGTCCGTGGGAACAATCTGGGGAAACTGCCTTTTTCGTATTTTCAGTAAAAAACATTCCATATTTGTGCCATTTCCTGTATTATGCAAAATACCTTCTCTCCATAGTCTCTTAAATGACACTGCAATATTTTTCCTAGAATTTCTTAAAAGAAAACAGCTGGTTTGATCCCCACTCTTGGTCTGCATGCCCGATTTCTGTAGACACCGAGTATTTGCAGTCTGGGCTGCATCAGGTTGTGAGGTACCCATAGGGATGTGGGCAGAGAGTTTAGAGACAGAAAACCCAGGGCAGAATTGATCCACGCACCAGAGGATACATTGTGTAGGACAATTTATAGCTTAGGAGCTTCAGGAGACATGAGGTGGTTCCTGGGCCACAGGTTCTCAAATTTAGCTGCATATTGTAATCACCTGGGATGTTTCTTAAAAACACTGATGCCTGGATTCCATTCCTAGAGATTCTGACTTTGGGTTGGGCTGGTAGATTGTGCATTAGGTTTTTCAAACGCTCCCCAGGCCATGTAATATGCATCAAAATCTGAGAACCATCAACATAAACCATCTCACCCTCATCCCCAGAGAGGGGGTGACTCACTCAAGGTCAGAATTATAATATCTTCCAGTGTACCCCAACTCTGCAGATGGTTCTCTATCACCCAGTGGCCCAAGAGATCAGTTTGAGAGCAGCTTTGCCTCATCCCAAAACTTCACCCCAGACCTCAGGTCACTTCCCATGGTCAATGGGTTCTTCTCATAGTCTCAATGGCTGATCCTCCTCCATCTCCATGGTTAGTGCTCCTCAGATGATAGCAACAGGCTCCTCCCATTTGGTGCCTGGCTCCCTTCTCTTCACCACACCATCTGCCTCCATACTCATCTTCAGGAGACTCGAATGTAAACATGTTGCCTCCAACTCACACCTCTGGCAGGGGCTTCCCATTGCCTTTGGGACACCGGAGTGTGGCTTCCAGACCCTCCAGGAGCTGGCTCCTGGCCTCCTGGGTATCCTCTCTTGCCCCTCCTGCATGATTCCACTTGTATGATGTCCCTGGAGTTGTCAGACTCCTAGAGACAGGAAGTAGAGTAGGGGTGCCAGGGGCTGGAGGGATGGGGAGTTACAATAGTATTTAATGGGGACAGAGTTTCAGTCTGGGAAGAGGGAAAGGTTCTGGAGATGGATGGTGGTGATGGTTGCACAAAAATATGAGCATACTTAATTCACTGAACTGGACACTTAAAATGGTTAAAATGGCAAATTTTATGTAACGTATATTTTATCACAATAGTAAATTGTTTTCAATAACATTCTGAGGAAAGCCTTGCCTGCCCTTTGCCTGCCCTTTGCCTGCCCTTTGCCTGAGTTAGGCAGCTCTGTTTTGTGTTTGCAGAACTCCACATTTTCCCCTATAAGACCATTGTCCTGCTTAGAGTCTGACCTCTTTACAGATTGTAAGTAGAATAAAGGCACATTGGAGTTCTTGCCTGTTTACCACTGTGATCCCCCCTGACTGCAGAGTAGATGCTCACTGAATAATTTTTAATGAATGTTGTTGAATGAATAAAACCCAGATCTACAGTGTCCCAGCCCATCAATCTTAATTGGTAGGAAAAATTGGATTGCAAAAGTAATCCAATTTGATATTGTATTAGTCCATTCTTACATTGCTATAAAGAACTACCCGAGACTGGATAATTTATAAAGAAAAGAGGTTTAATTGACACACTGTTCTGCTTTACAGGAAGCATGGCTGGAGAGGCCTCAGAAAACTTTTAATCATTGTAGAGGGGAAGCAGGCACATCTTACATGGGGGAGCAAGAGAAAGAGAGTGAAGGGGGAGGTGCTATACACTTTTAAACAGCCAGATCTCATGAGAATTCACTCACTATGATGAGAAGAGCAAGGGGGAAATCTACCCCCATGATCCAGTCACCTCCCACCAAGCCCCACCTCCAATATTGGGGATTACAATTTCACATGAGATTTGGGTGGGGACACACATCCAAACCATGTCATTCCACTCCTGTCCCCTCCCAGATCTCATGTCCTTCTGACATTTCAAAATACAATCATGCCTTCCCAACAATCCCCCAAAGTCTTAACTCATTCCAGCATTAACCCAAAATCCAAGTCCAAAGTCTCATCTGAGGCAAGGCAAGTTTTTTCTGCCTATAAGCCTGTAAAATCAAAAGCAAGATAGTTACTTCCAAAATACAATGGGGACACAGGCATTGGGTAAATGCTCCCATTCCAAATGGGAGAAATTGGCCAAAACAAAGGAGCTGCAGGCCACTTGCAAGTCTGAAACCCAGCATGGCAGTCATTAGATCTTAAAGCTCCAAAATGATCTCCGTTTACTCCATGACTCATATCCAGTGCACACTGATACAACAGTGGGCTCCCATGGTCTTGGGCCACTCTGCCCTGTAGCTCTGCAGGGTTCAGCTTCCTTGGCTGCTTTCACAGGGTGACATTGAGTGCCTGGGGCTTTTACAGATGCATGCTGCAAGCTGTCAGTGTATCTGCCATTCTAGGGTCTGGAAGACAGTGGCCCTCTTCTCACAGCTCCACTAGGCAGTGCCCCAGTGGGGTCTCTTGTGTGAAGACTCCAACCCTACATTTCCCCTCTGCACTGCCCCAGTAGAGGATCTCCATGAGGGCTTCACTCTGCAACAGACTTCTGCTTGGACATCCAGGCATTTCGTACATCCTGAAATCTGGGTGGAGGTTCCCAGGCCTCAACTCTCACACTCTGCACTCCCACATGCTTAACCCAAGTGGAAGCTACCAAGGCTTGCACCCTCTGAAGCAACAGCCTGAGCTGTACCTTGGCCCCTTTTAGCCATGGCTGGAGCTGGTGTGGGCACAATGCAGGGCACCAAGGCTGCACAGAGAAGTGGGGCCCTGAGCCTGGCCCATGAAACCATTCTTTCCTCCTAAGCCTCCAGGCCTGTGATGGGAGGAGCTGCCTCAAAGGTCTCTGAAATGCCTTGGAGGCATTTTCCCTATTGTCTTGGTGATTAACATGTGGTTCCTTTTCATTTATGCAAATTTCTGTAGCTGGCTTGAATTCCTCCCTAGAAAATGAGTTTTTCTTTTCTACCACATAGTCAGGCTGCAAATTTTCCAAACTTTTATGCTCGGCTTCCCTTTTTAGATATAAATTCCAGTTTCCAATAATCTATTTGCTCATGCATAACAAAAGCGACTTTGGCTGCCATTCTTAGTAAGTTCCTTATCTCCTCTTACCGCCTCAGCCTGGACTTCAATGTCTATATTACTATCAGCATTTTGGTCACAACCATCCAACAATTCTCTAGGAAGTTTCAAACTTTCCCTCATCTTTCTGTCTTCTTCTGAGTCCTCCAAACTGTTCCAACCTCTGCCTATTACCGAGTTCCAGAGTCACTTCCACATTTTCAGGTATCTTTGTAAGAATGTCCCATTCTCAGTACCAGTTTTCTGTAGTAGTTCGTTGTCACATTGCTATAAAGACCTACCTGAGACTGGGTAATTTATTTTAAAAAGAGGTTTAATTGACTCATGATTCTGCAGGCTATACAGAAAGCATGGTTGGGGAGGCCTCAGGAAACTTTCAATCATGGCAGAAGGTGAAGGGAAGCAGGCACAACTTACATAACTGGAGAAGGAGGAAAAGAGCACAGGGGGAGGGGCTACACACTTTTAAACAACCATATCTCATGAGAACTCCCTCACTATCATGAGAACAGCAAGGGAGAAATCTGCCCCCATGATCCAGTCACCTCCTCCCAGGCTCAGCCTCCAACATTGGGGATTACAATTCGACATGAGATTTGGATGGGGACACAAATCCAAACCATATCAGATTTTAAGTAGCTAGAAGTATCAGACTACAAATTGTCCAGTCATGGTAAGTGATAACATTGGGTGAAGAATGTGGAATTTCAGCCTTTGATTAATCCTTACAGATATATTCTGTTGGAGGTGTGTAGACCTCTAAGAATTTTGAGACTGCCTTTGTTCTATCTAATAAGTACAAAAGGAAAATGAAAACTGGGTTGATGATTTCAGATTTTTTAAGAACAACCTATTTATAACTAATTCCTTGCTTAATAGTATGCTTTTTTTTTCTCTTTCCAAATTAGATATTTATTTTTGAAAACAATATCTACTACTGTGCACATGTCGGGAAACAGGCCATCCGCGTGGTCTCCACTGGGAAGGAAGGTGTGATTTACAACGGCCTCAGTGACTGGTTGTATGAAGGTAAGATGCGCAAGGAGAGAAAAAGGCAAGATTTGTGGTTGCTGCTGCTGCTACATTGGAGTTGGGTTCTTTTTCTTTTTTCTTTGACTTTAACTGTAAATTAAACTCCAGTTTCTTGTGGTTCTGCAAAATTTAAAAGATTTTGTTGGAGCTTTTAGGATCACTCTGATCAGCATCAGGGAATAGCATCAGGCTGTTGTCAGGGGCCTGCAGTATTGCACACTCACCTGGGGCAGGTGTGCTGGCTTTGGACTTTGCAGGGCCCTGCAATTCATCCCTGAAGGGCAGGAGGCCCATTAATGGGATATTTATTATATCAGGAGGTGACTTCCAGGAATGCTCAGGGACTGCAAATGCACGTGTGTCTACCCCACTCCAAGACATAAGTGCCTTATTTGCCTTGGGAAGGGGACAGTTGGAAAAGAAGGAATGAGTTACATCTTTCCAAATAAATCATCAGAGTGACTTGCTGCTGAGAGCACCTCCACCTTGCTGGACATTTTCTACCCCTGGTTTGCCTTTTGCACCAGAAGAGTCATGCTGTATACATAATTAAATAACTAGAAATCAGAGGGGAACGCTCTCTTCTTACACTTTGATAACCTGTCTCCATGCTCATGACCCTTCATCATAACAATAACAACCAGGTATTGATTGCTATTAGCTGCCAGGCACTGCTGGAAGCACTTTGTTTTCTGTTACTTCGTTCCACCCTCTGTCTTAGTTTGTTCAGGCTGCTGTAACAAGATGTAACAAGATTCCACAGACGAGGTAGCTTAAACAACGAATATGTATTTCTCACAGCTCTGGAGCCTGGGAAGTCCAAGATCAGGGTGTTGGCAGACCCAGTGTCTGGTGAGGGCTCTCTTCCTCACTTGCACATGGCTGTCTTCTTATGTCCTCACCTGGCAGAGTAGAGAGAGCTCTGGTTGTTTTATCTCTTTATAAGGGCATGAATCTTTTTTATTTCTTTATCTCTTTATAAGGGCATGAATCCCATTCATAGGGGCAACACCCTCATGATCTCATCACCTTACAAAAGTGCCACCTCCTAACCCCATCACCTTGGGGATTTGGGTTTCAACATATGAATTTGGGGGGACACAGTCACTCAGTTCATAGCAAGGTTCTATTTCACAGATGAGGCATAGTGAGGTTAAATAATTGGCCCAAGTTTACACAAGGGTAAGGAATATTTATTGGGGAAAGTCATTGTTCAAGTTCAGGATAATTACCTTTTTAGAATTCCACATGTGGCTAGAGTAAGCATATGCTTTCCAGCATGGGGCTGATGAACAACCCAAGTTCTTCTCAGCCTCCTGGCCTGAGACCGTGTGGTCACAGCAATAACTCACCCTGCTAGGCTGGGTCAAGGGAGGGTCAGGGAAATTCTGGGTGCTTTCTCAAGCCAGTATCACTTTCTCCCAGTACTGTGCATGTCTCAGGCTGGTATTCTGCATTTTAGTGGCTTTATGCATCATAAATTATAAAGCAGATGGATATGCAAGCTTAGTGTTACCTCCTAGCATAATTTCACTGAAGCCATAAAGTTCTATGACTTGATTTTTAATTTTTGTAAATGGAGGTATAATTTGTACACAATAAAATGCACATCATAAGGACAGTTTGATGAGTTTGGCGAATGTATATGCTATATAGCCCCAGTCAAGACATAGACCATTTCCATCAGTCTAGAATATTCCTTCAAATCCCTTTCCAAGGGCTTTCTCCCTAAGTCTGTCTTCCGGAGACGGCCACGGTCCTGGGGGCTAAGCAGCTCATCTTTAACAGACATACTGGAACCCAAGCATCCACATGAGGCTGGCCTCCCCTGTGTGGTCACCTTCGAAGCCCCATGTTTATTCCGATGTGGCTGCCCGTGCTCAGAGCATGCTGAAGAGTCCAGTTTCCTTCTGAGCCCCAGGAGAATCAACCCTGAGATTTTATTGTCACATGAGTCCTTGGCCACACCTGAAAAAGCCACTGGAATGAAAGAGGGGACACAGTCTGCTGTAGTTATGCCTTTTCTGTGCAGAAACAGCCCTAGAAATGGTTTGTCCCAAGATGTCCCCAGCTCCACCGAAGAGGCACAGGCAGCAGCACAAAGGGAAACTCTGGAGGGGCTGCACCTCTGCCTGGGGTGCAATCCCTGAGGCTCTGGGGCTTGCCTGCCCCCTGGACTCAGTAGACTATTGACAATGAGGACTCTAAAGCCCCTTGAATGCTGCCCTTGTGTGAAGAAAAAGCCTTATACCTAGGAGCAACTAGAAAACCAGGTCCTGTTTGCTCCCTGACATCTGAGATCCCACTAACAGCTCTTTTCCTTGGGTATAAGATCGGCTCGAGATCTGGATAGGGAAGAGAACCCAGGGGCTGGAGATCAGAACATGAGTGGTTCAAAGTAAGGCTGTGGAGCTGCAGGGACCCAGGGTGGAGACCTGGCCCAGTCACGGGACATGACAAGGGTCTTCCACTCCATGGACCTCAACATGCTCATCTGTACATGGGAAGAATGTCCCAAACACTACACTTTCTGAGGACTGTGTGAGACTGAGTGGAATGCGTGCAGCATATGACATGGTCAGCAAGGGACAGTTGCTGCTATTGTTTCTTATAACAATAAAAATAATAATTATGTAGTTATTACTATTATTGTAATTATTTGTTAGTACTATTTTTATCACAAAGGAAAAAAAGATGTTTAAAAAAGAAAAAAAAAAAGGCATAGGTATCAAGGCAATGTTACCCAGGTGGTCATTCTGCCACAGAACAGAAATTATCTGACCTGAAAATTCAAGAGAGATCATTGCAAATAATAATGACCCCAAGGTGTGTCCCCTGCCCCTAAGAGAAAGGGCCCCTAGAATTTTGGCTGCAAGAGTCTAGGCATTGTCTGGGACTAATCTCCCTAAAAAATCCATAACCAGGAGATTTAAAATATCTTTTTTAGTATCTTCTTAATAAAATAAAAAGTTCATTGCTTTGCCATTCACGTTAAGCTTTTGCTTTAGCAAATCCATTGAAAGGACTTTTTTCTTCAAGGCATTTACATGAAATTGTGTTGATGTGATAACAGAGCCCTAAATATTTTAAATCAATCACAGTTGATGTGGCAGCTTAATCTACTTAGTGTTGTTCCCTGGAAGGTTTATATGCTGATGCTTAGATTTCTGAGGCTGAGAGCACAGGAGCCCTGGGGAATCTTGCTTCCTTTTTTAATAATGGGAAAGTAAACTTTGACGATTGCTTTTGCCTACTCTGTGACTTAACTGTTTCAATTCCAAACTCTTCCTTTAAAAAAGTTCAGCAATCGGGCGGGAGATTAGAGTGAAAATACCCTAAAGCATTTGCAGAGGGGCTCATTCGCTTGGAGATGTTAGTTCTAAGAAGATAAACTGTGTATGTGGGAAACAGCCACTGCAGTCCATAACTTTGTTGGCAGAAAAATGCCTTATTGATTTGTTTTGTTTCCCAAAAAGGATCTTAAACATACTAGACGTTGCAAAATATTGGAGACTGAGGAAGAGAAGAGGTGGACAGCCATAGAGGCTTCTGGGAGTCTCCATCCCTTGACCTAAGCTTTAAACACACAAAGTGGGAAAAGCTCCAGTTTACTGAAGCAGTCGCCCATGTGCCAGAATGTGAGCTCAGCACTGGCTGTGAACTCATCACTGGCTGTGAACTTAGCACTGGCTGTGAACTCAGTGTGTCTGTCTTGCTGATTCTCTAAAGAGAGACCTTTGGCTCATGGTGGCCACAAACTGATTTTGATAAGCAAAACGCATATCTTCATTTTATGCTTCTGGGAAAATGTCATAAAATTACATAGAATTTTGATTTTAATATAAAACTAAAGATAGCTTAATAGAGTCCTACAACTTTTTAAAGTTTATTAAAGTTTGTTTATTCATAAACTAAACGCAAGATGTTACTGAAGATTTTGAGGCCTGTGAATGAGTGTTCTGTTAAGAGTTTGCACTTTGATGCAAGGCTCAGTAATTTTGCAAAGTTCCTAGTATGTAGGCATATGGGCAAAGAGTTGGAATTCTCCAAGTTTTGATGAAAGTTCTTTGTTACTGCCATTACAGGGTTGATTGTGTTTCCAGTTGCCACTCTTTGTTTATAAACTACTCTTTTTTTTTTTTTTTTTTTTTTTTGAGAAAAAAAAAATCACTCATCAGCCAGGCTGGAGTGCAGTGGCGCTATCTAAGCTCACTGCAAGCTCTGCCTCCCAGTGTCACGCCATTCTCCTGCCTCAGCCTCTCAAGTAGCTGGGACTACAGGCACTCACCACCACGCCTGGCTAATTCTTTTGTGTGTATTTTTAGTAGAGGTGGGGTTTCACAGTGTTAGCCAGGATGGTCTCCATCATCTTCGTTATCATCATATACACGAGGTATAGTGGGACAGCACAGAATTTTTGGCCAATAATTTGCTAATAATGACTTTAAGTTATTAAATGTTTCAGCTAAACAATGAATCATCCATACTTCTATTACCAAAGCAGTCATATGCATATGCATATCCAAAATACATATAATTATTCAGTTATATGACATTATCATGGAATGACTTACAGCCCTGTGGAAAGCTGGAACATGTTAGGGTCATTGCAGGACAACGTCTTTCCTTATGTATATAAAAGATCTTATCCCCTCAAAGGGCAGTGAAGGTAGAGTGAGGGATGATGAACTCGAGAAGATATTTATAGAGCTCAGCCTGGAGTCATCAGCCTGAGATGACAGAGAAAGTGAGAAAAGGGCCCAAAGGGTATTTATTTCATATCTGATTTGGCATAGCTGAAATTCCAGGGCTGGATTTTCCTTAACTAGTCCAGAACATAAAGGTACTTGAAAAATGTGATCAGATCAGGAGACCCAGTTTGGCATGGAAGCATTTCCCCATGCACGTCAGCAGGAATCATGTTAGATGAGACTCTCGAAGCTGCCCCCAGTGCTAGTTCCCCTTGTGTGGTTCTAGGACCCATGCAGTCAGGCAGCCCCTGATGAGGAGTAACTGATGGGAAGTCTCCTGCCAACAATACTCACTTCTGCTCCACCCTGCCCAGTCCACCATCCTCCCCTGGACTCCATGGCACTCTCCCCATTTTCTGCAGCCCTGCTGTGACTCCTGAGGCCCCCTCCTCCCAGTCACAGCCCTTGCCACAGTCGCCAAGGTGCTCCCATCCTGGTTCCACCTGCCTGGGAGCCCCACAGAGAGACTGTCTCCACTCTCCCACACTATCTGCCGCCCTCACTGGGTGGCCAGCGTGGAGGAAGTAGGGATTTGACTAGTCTGGCCAGAAAGGACCTCTTTCCAGAACTGCTGCTGCTGGAGAGAGGTTTAGCACCTCCTGAGCTGGAACTCAAAATGCTCTCATTTGTGATATAATCAGGCCCGCTGTAAAAGGGTCAGAGCCTTTCCTAAGCTAGGCCCCTCAGTCCTGCCGGATGAGCTCCAAACCCTGGTGGTGTGACCATTACCCTCCATCTGTGTGTCCTGCTCATGTCCAGGGAGTACAAGGGCAGCGTGAGGCAAGGCCTGCCTTGCACTGCTTCATAGTTTCTCAAAGCATCTTTAAAGAGTCAGCACTCATGACCTAATATTTTTCTGTTCCAATGAAGTGCTCCAGAAGGTATCAGCAAAAGGTCAGGTGGGCCCCAAGCAGATAGATTTCAGTTAATGAATTTTGGGGGTGGTGCAATTCCATGCTTTATTGTCTTGAGTATTCAAGGAGGTGGAGAGCGTGTAGTAGTGGTAGTACAGTGTGGTAGATCAAAGTGGATTTTCACACTTTCACAGAAGAAAAGACATTATGAAAACGAAAGCACTCCTGGGGATCCTGGAATGGTTTTCAGGGTCTGTTTTCCACAGGACACAAATTCACCAAAAGAAAAGGGAGCTCTTTGCTCATCCAGATTCCCATAAACTCTAATTCCCATGAAAGCAAAACAAACGTAAGTAACACTTCACGAGAAACTCACACATTGGCTTTAATTTGCATTCATGACATGTTAGATATTTTGTACACTTTGTGTGCCTTGTGTCACGTTGATACCCAGTGTGCTGAGTACCTGTTTCCTGCGTGTTGTGAATGGACCAGAGCCAGTCGTGACCATCAGTAACTGGTACAGTCTTCAATGAATAGCAGCAGCCTTGGACTGTCAGATGCAGATGAAGGAAATCAGCACACCATCTTTGTATCTAAGAAAGCATTTCTAATGTCACTTATGCTACTTTTCTTTAGAGACAGGGTCTCCCTATGTTGCCCAGGCTGGCCTCGAACTTCTGGGCTCCCGGCTTAGCCTCCTGAGCAGCTGGGACAGCAGGAGCCTGCCACTGAGCCCAACCTCTTATGCTGTTTTTAAAACTCCCTGACATACATTTGGAGACTGATATTTGAGGTGCTTACGGAGGCCCCCTGGAGTATAGATTCCTGATTGGGTTCTTCAAATATTAACTGCCTCTGAAGCACCTGGCTAGGGCACTTCAGCTGCTAGCAAACTGCTCCCAGGTGGTAGATCAAAGTGGATTTTTACACCCGTCATACATCATAGTGACCATACTGATATTTTTTAAAGAAGTTATGGAGCAGGCAGGACAATGGGAATTGGAATGATGTTCAAATATGTACATTACTATGTAAACCATAGATTTGGAGTTATTTGGACCTCTTATTGATTACATCTCTTATTTGCATGATGGGGAATGGTTGGTTAGACAAGGACATCACTGTCAGTAAATTGGCAGAAACTTGTGATTAGCTTGACAAAGCTCCTTTGTGGAAAAGCAGAGCAGAGTCTTTGTAGTGATGGTGTCTGTGTTTAAACAAAAGCTTCACCATGTAAAAGCTGTATAAACTTGGATGCATATTTGACCTCTTTGTGTCTCTGCTGCCTTATCTGCAAAACAAAGATAACAGCAGTATATGCTCCATAAGGTCATAGAGGAAATTAAAATAAGCTAATACACATAGAGCTCTTAGAACAGTGCCTGGCACTGGTAACCTCTACATATTGGTGGTACAACTACTGTTGCTTTACCCTGTAATTTCCCAAACTCGGTAAAATAAGAGGCACCCGCTCCACTATTTCATCTGCATTGCCAGGAATCGGAAGCATTAACGTGGAATTGATGAACCTATCAGTGTTGAAAACTCTGAAGCTCTATTCACTCATAAAATATTGTCTATAGTATGTTCACGTAGAAAATGCACTGAGTTCCCAATCATCCTAGAAATGCTGTTGATACCATGTTGAACACCTCTTCAAGAACCTTCTGTCCACATTTAGATTCTCCAAGCTGAAATCACACCCTTAGTTGCCACTGATGCCTGACAGACAGGTGTTTTCCTTATGAGCCCCAAAGTTCTTGTGACTTGGTAAAAATTATGCCTTGTGATCTCTTAAAGAAATTGAGTATTTAAAAAAATTATATTCCACTTCATCTATGATTTCTAAGGGAGGATATGAAAGTAAAAGTGATGATGAAAATATCTAAAATGTAATCAGTGTCTGGCGAAGCTATCAGACCTATGAGGTACTGTGCAATGGAGCGTTGGCTAAATCAAACAGCAATCATCTGAGCAGGAGGCTGAATGCTTTGGGTATTTAATGTAACTGAAATGAGTATTTTCCTTGTTTAGCGCTAGTCTCCAGCTCCATAAAGTATTAATGATCTTGACTTGAAGAACATGTGAATTTAACTTGTAGAGAGATAAGGAGGAAAAGCCAAAAAGCTGTTTGGTAGAAGCTCAGTCAGCTCTGACCAGGAAATGGCTGAGGTGGCCTAAGAGGTCCATTCCTTCTCTGCTTCTCAGAACCTGTGAGACATTTCTGGGTTTCTAGATTTCTGCAAGGATCGATATGAAAACAGTGTTCTAAGGCAGGAAATAAGAATGTCAGGAGCATAAAACATAGACTGTGATTGCCACAGGTAAGTCAAGCTGGCTGCCAAGGTCCTCTTAGCCCCCTGGGTCCAACTGCACCTGTGCCTCACTTGACCCTGACTCCCACCAGACCCTCCCCTGCCATCCCCTGCTCTCAACATAGCAATCATAGCATTATGGCTGCCTCAGCACCAAACTCTAAATCCAGGTGGGTCACCAGGAAACACCAGCACATCCTAATGCACCATCTCTCTGTCTGCAATCATGGGCAGACCACCAGCTTTCTGCTGTAGTAACACAAAGTGTATGCCCTCACTTACCTACATTCATCTGAGTTTTCTTGAAAGGATATCACATGGCTATTGATTCTCTAATCACGGAGGGAGTGTTGGAGCTGAAATGGATGTTAGCAGTCATTGAGTCCAGCAGTCTGTAAACTGTTTCTGTAAACGGCCGGGTAATAGAGTCTAGGTTTTGCAGGACATACGGTCTTCATTGCCACTGCTCAAGCCTGTTGTCATAGCAAAACAGCAGCCATAGACCATAAGCAACAAATGGCATGGCTGTATTCCAATCAACTTTATTCCAATAAACTTCAAGCCTGTTTTCATAGCAAAACAGCAGCCGTAGACCATAAGCAACAAATGGCATGGCTGTGTTCCAATAAACTTTATTTGCGGACAATGAAATTTGAATTTCATGTAATTCTAACATGTCATTAAATATTCTTCTTTTTTTACCAACTATTAAAAAACACAAAACCAATTCTTAGCTCTCAGGACATACAAAAGAGGCAGCATGCCACATTTGACCCAAAAGCCATAGCATGCCAATCCCAGTGTGTCCAGTCATCACATTCACTACTGACTTCATGTCTGTATTCTTCCAGCTCTTGTCATCTGAATCAAGATGGTTTGTAATGACAACCAATTATTTCAAATTTTGCCTCTCCAAATAAATCTAGTTACTTGAAGTCAAGAACTGTGTTTTATACTGTATATTTCCCATAACACCAGTGAATCTCTGAGTACTTAATAAAGGTTCAGAAAATACTATTGAATGAGTTAATTCACAGAGAGAAACTCATATATTCTAGAAACCTCCACAAGGAAATCATATGGTTTCTCCATGATCACTCTTATCAGAATTTCCATTTCCACAAACTTCCCTCAGCAGAAAAACACCTGATTAACAAAAAGCAACAGTAATTGTTAACCTCGTTTTAATTATGAGTTTCACTTTTTATCCCCAAGGATAAAGGAAAAAGCTGGAGTGACTTTGGGAAGGACCTGGTCTTCTTACCAGGAGCCCAAGGACACAGGATCATAGCTCGTCAGATTATAGACCATCTGAATTCATGCTAAGTCGTAGTTTCCATACTGAATGAATAGAATAGGAATAGCAGTATCTAACTTTCAGTGAGTCTTTCTTCCATGCCAGGCCTTACACAAATAAACTTATGTAATCTCTCGAGAGCCCTATGAAGAAAGCTCTACAGTTGTCCCTTGGTATCCTTGGGAGACTGGTTCCAGGAACCCCACTGCACCCACCCCTCTCCATCAGATACCAGAGTCTGAGGATGCTCACGTTCCTTATGTGAAATGGCTTAGCATTTGCCTATCACCTGTGCTCATCTTCCGGGATACTTTAAATCATCTCTAGATCACTTATAAATACCTAACACCATGCAAAGGCTATATAAATAGTTGATATGCTGTATTTTTTATTTGTAATATTTTTATGGTCATACTGTCATTTTTTATTTAATATTTTTGATCTGCATTTGATGAGAGGGTCTAGAGATGTGGAATTTTTAGACACAGAGGGCCAACTCTTCCCTTATCCTATTGCACAGCTGTCGAAACTATTAAGTGGCCTTTCTGTGGACAAACAGCCAGTAGGGAGCCTGCCTGAAGCTGCTAACCACTTTCCTGCTGAGTATGAGTTGCATTAATTTCTTGCCTATGAAATTAGGCTTGGGTTCATACTCAAGTTCTGAGTGGAGCATCCTTTAGATGTGTCTGCTCAATGCCCCAGGCTTGAACCATCTGTGCTGTGAAAGGCATGTCTCATGGCACCGATTTAAGAGCCCAACAGACCTCGATTTAAGCCCTCTGTGAGCCATTCAGCGGTCTGGTGACCAAATCACAAACCTTGTCTGACCCTCAGTTTCCTCATCTGGAAGATAAAACTTCAGGCACCTTTCTCAAAGAATTATTGCAAAGTTAAATGAAAGCACTTCTGTGGTAGCACAGGCATATTACAGTGGAACCATAAGAAGTTGCCAACATGTTCATTGTATATTAGCATGTGCATGTGAGGTGTCCGGTGAAGGTCAACTTTCTTCTCCCGTTCTGCTGGCTGTGCTGGATGAGGTCTCAGATATGGCAAAGTCTCAGATGTCTGTGTGCTCAGTACAGAGAATTTACCATGGAAAAGGAGGGGGTATTTTTTGACTGGAAGGTCAGACCTATACACCTCCAGGTACAGCATCTCCAGGGCCTCTCAGCAAAGAGGGGATAAAAGGGATGACTGCTGTCCTGGACCTTGGGTTTCTCCCAAGAGAAACTTGACAGAGACTTCCTTGCTCCAAATCTTCCCCTTCGTGGCTCCTTGTTTCCGGTACTGATTCGCGCCACCCTCCTAATTGCCATGGTGACCAGTCAGTTTGCTATTTAATTAATGTTATATCTGATTACATCTGTACCCTGGGAGTTCTCCAGCCAAGAGTTGCAATTTAAACTAGGAAATAAATAAACTGTTCAGCTGTGGGGATGGGGGAGTTATCCTAGTCAATCCCGGAATATTCTTCCGACGTTTCTTGGCTGAAAAATTATCTGGCGGAAGTTGGAGTGAGACAGTAGTACACACTGAAGAAGGAACGATATTCTGCTTTTGGAATATTTAAACAGAAGCCTCAGACAGCAGCTAGGGGTCCTGCTTGATGAAGAGAGCTTTGGAAAGAGGAAATACTAGAAATTTGGTTGAGAAGTTTCTGTGAAGTTCAGTGCTAAGAGCAGAGACCACAACTTAGGCCTTGCAGTCAGCATTCCCTGTCCTAAACTTCTATATTTTTTTAAATTTTACTTTAATTTCTAGGGTACATGTGCACAACACGCAGGTTTGTTACATATGTATACATGTGCCATGTTGGTGTGCTGCACCCATTAACTTGTCATTTACATTAGGTATATCTCCTAATGCTATCCCTCCCCCTTCCCCCAAGCTCATGACAGGCCCCTGTGTGTCATGTTCCCCTTCCTGTGTCCAAGTGTTCTCATTGTTCAATTCCCACCCATGAGTGAGAACATGCAGTGTTTGGTTTTTTGTCTTTGCGATAGTTTGCTCAGAATGATGTGGCACATATACACCGTGGAATACTATGCAGCCATAAAAAAGGATGAGTTCATGTCCTTTGTAGGGACATGGATAAAGCTGGAAACCATCCTTCCCTAAACTTCAAACATGAGCTTGATCAGAACAAGGAAGGAAGTTATCTGTCTGTGCCAGATAACTTCACAATGAAATAGTTAGCAGGAAGATGTGCTGGTGGAGACAGGCTAGGTCCTGCTGTGGGGAGCAAAAAACAAGCAAAAGAAAACGGAACACTGCCTGTAATTTAAAACAGCAAAGTGTATTTCTCTTCAGAGATCACTCAAGCCCACTCTAGATCAGGGATGGGGAGGAGGTGGGGCTCTTTCCCTCATGGTCACTCAAGGTCCCAGGCTGCTGGGGCGATCGATCCTCTTAGGCATCGCAGCCACACTAGTGGACAGGGGAGTGTTCCGGAGGGAGACAAGCTGGGGAATAAATGGTCGGCCTGGAAATGACCCTGGCACTTCTACGCATGACTCATTGTCCAGAGCACCTCATATGGTCCCACCAGGGTTCCAGGAAGTAGCATTGAGCCATTTTCCAGAAGAGGGGGAGGCCAGACATGTCTGGGAGGCAGGACTGAAGACCCCACATCTGGGCAGCTTTCTTGCCAACAATGAGCCTCAAGTTTGGCGCCCAAAGCAGAAGAGGAATTGTCTAGAGGGATGCTGGGGAATCTCTCAGAATCAACGGGAAGGTCATAGAGTTGGGTTCAGAAAGCAGGTGGCCATCCAGGGCAGCTGAGGGGACGCCAGAGGTCCATCTGGTTGGGACACTGCTGTAGGGGAGTGGGAGTATGGGAGAGGCATTGTCTGCCCAGATCACAAATGATGTTCTTGAATGAGGTGCAAATAGAAATGCCATGTCATGTCCCCTACGATACCATCAATATGGCAACTTGGGAAGCGTATTCCAAGAAAGAGTTAGGGTGTGTAACGTTTTATTATAAATGATAACAGCCAAGGGGAGCCATCAGAACCAGTAGTCCTCATCATTTCTTCAATGAGAAGGTTTGTACTTGTCACATGCACCTTGCAATAAGCTCCCTTCCTTCTTGGCGTCTCCTTGGAGCCTGTAATGTGATGAATGTGGTTCCCTACGCACAGCCCTCGAACTGCATGGGAGAAACCCCAGTGTCCCAGAGGACAGTGAGGGCGGCTTCAGCGTGGCTGTGTGGCACTGAAACAGGTTAACTGCAAACCTCTGGTTCTCAGAACCAAAGCTGAATCTACGTTTGAAAATCCAGTAGAGGCTTTGTTAATATTTTAGGAAGGCTAATGAGTATTTTAATTCAACAAGGAAGAGGTGATCTACCTGGTCTTGTGAAAAATCGGAAATAAATCTGAAGGGAAGATGTTCTCTAAAGGTATAGGAAGAATTCTCACTGGTCTTGAGAAATGTCCTCACAATTAATGACCTACTCCTGAGAGATTTTGACAAATAGGATGTTCAGTGGCTGTATTTTTCTATCTTTTAAATGATGCATTCATTGTGAGATTAGGACAAACACACTTTTTGTTAGAGCGCCCTAATGAAACTTAGGTATTTGAGGTTGAAATATTTGACACCCTTGGGAACTCTAATTTCTTTTTTTTTTTTCTGTCTTCTTAAGTCACCTAAGAACATTAGACTATTTGCCCTATTATTGAGAGTTTTGTTAATACAGTTCTACTAAAATGCAAGCTGCAAATGCCTGAAGGAATATAGGCCACAAGACAATATGTACTTAAAACAGTTTCATTTGAGACTCAGAAGCCGGAACTAGCCTTAGCTCTTTTGCTCACGAAACCTGTATTCTAACCTTTTTGGGCCTCAGTTTCTTTTTCTTTTTCTGGAAGTATGACTAGGGTAGACCAGATAATGCTAAACTCCTTTCCATCTCTAACACTTTTCAAGTTTAAATATGAGTGCCATAAACACACAGCATTGATGGTGTGAAGTCTGTGTCCATGCCAGATAACTTCACAATGAAATAGTTAACAATTCTCGGTTTTACTTAGTAAACATACGGGAGCAATGCTCCTCAGCTGCAGTGGTGGGGGCCAGGTACGTGGTATCTCAGCCTTTTTATCCCCTTCCTCCCCTCTCTTCGTCACCCCCACACACAGGACATCTGTGTACTGGGAGAATCGTTATTAGGTGATTCTGAAAACCTTCTAATCCCCACGTGAAACCTATCTGCCCTAAAGGAATCAGCCTTCTCTCTCCTTTACTCCCCCTTTTATTCTTTCTATAAAATTTGCATTATTGGCATAACTTTTCTCTTTACTATGGGGTGTCTTTGAGAAGGTGTAAGGGAATGCAAAGATAACTCACCTCCACATCAGAGAGAGGTGAAGCCTCCCCCACCACCCTGTGGCTCCCACACCCCAGTGTCCCGCATCTGTGTCTCCAGAAACATAGAAGAGATAGAAGAAATTTGCATGTAGCAAAATTCATCTCTTCAAGAAGATATTCCAGCACTTGACAGTGGCCCACACAGTCCTCATTTTCTAGGGAATTCTATTTCGAGCCCCTTCTAGGTGCCCAACATTGGATGAGTCACTATGGATTGCAGTGTCCCACCCAACAGGGTACCTGAAAAAGAGGAAGGAAGGGAGGCAGGGAGGGAAGAAGATGAAGGAGGTCCAAGACAGGGACCCTTCCCTTGAGGAACTGATACGTCGTCAGTCTGATAGAAGCCAAGACCACCTGCATGAAGCAGCAACTTCCTTCCATCATTCGGGTGGGATTCATGCATTTATTCTGCACCAAAGCCCTCTACCAGGTCCTCCAAGGGAGACAGAGATGCTTTAAAATCTGGACCTACCTTCACAAAGTGTGTATCCTGCAAGATGATATTGAACCACATCCTAATTACATGGCACAAATCTTCCACACATTTAGACACTTGGGCAGAATGGTATCTTGTGGTTTAAAACTGCAGAAACATGCAAATTAGAAAACCAAACAACCATTAATCCATTAACTCAAGAGTTCATTCTTAAAATCCAAATTTCCTTCTCTGGAGATATGACCAGATCATAGCTCCCAAACTCTTCTCCAATTTTTGTTTTTCTTTACACCGTTTCGGAGTCGAGATTCTGTAAGGAGTGACCTAATGTGAGCCTTTCCTGATATGGAGGAGACGTAAAATAGCTCAGGGAAAAAGCTGATGCTTAGAAAATCTGTGGTTATCCCCTTGTCTCATCATGTCACTGGGAGTTTCTGGCCTCTGCTGGCAGCTCTGATGAATGTTCTATACCAGGACAAAGAAGGCGGGCATGGACCGGGTAGTCCCTCCAGTCAGGGAACGGTGGCCTCTCCTGGCTGCCTTGGCATTTAGGAGGCTCCGTAAGGGTATTTGGGATCTCAAGAGCCTCTGGGACTTAGGGGCAAAGGGCAGACCTTAACAGCCAGTCCCTCCTCCTCCAAAATGTTTAGCAAGCCAGAAATTCCCCTTTACTTCTGAGTCAAAAGAAGATGTCCTTTGACTCTTCAGGGAGCATAACGTACCATCCTTTGATGGTCATACACATTCAAAGAAGATTAAAGCCAGAAATGAAAGGGAAAGAAACAGTTATAGGATTTTGGTGGAAATTTGCAGAAATACAGGTTGAAGCTGAAGTCTGGCATCAGGGAGGTTTGTTCCATTGATCTCCTCTCTCAGGCTCAGCTGTTTTATCTCCAGTGCATTTTGGATGTGGCTTCTCTTTCCACCTGCTGGGACTTTAGATACAGTACTTCCTTTTGTTTCACGGTAGCATTTAACTGAGTCTGGAAAAACCATCATTAAGGGAAAATAAAGCTGAAAGACGAATTGAAAACTGTGTAAAAGGGCCCTTTCAGGCTGCCGCAGAGATCGCCTTTCCAGCCTAATGAGCCTGCGCTGCCTCTGATTCAGATGATGCAAGAACAGGAGAAAGGAATGGAGTTTTGTGCACTGCGATTTCCCAAAGCACATAATGCTTAGTCATTTGGGGCATTAGGAAAGAGAGAAAGTCAGAGGGGACTGTGTGGGGAGGTGAGAGAAAGAAAGAAGGCTGAATTTTAGTTAAGCTGCTCAAATGCCTGCTTTAACAAAAGTCTGCCAGGGCTAAAGGTGATTAGCCATCAGTGCTGCTGTTGTTTTTGCTGTTGCTGAAGTTTCAAAGTCCTGTGCCCCTTGGTGTATATGCAGGGGATTGGTTCCAGGACCCCCACATTACCAAATTTCAAACATACTCCAGTCCCAGTCAGCCCTGAGGACCCAGGTATATGAAAAGTCAGTCCTCCATATACAGGGGTTTCACATCCCCCAAATATGGTATTTTCCCTATGTATTTGGTTGAAAAAATCTGCACGTAAGTCGACCCGCACAGTTCAAACCTATATTGTTGAAGGGTCTGCTCTCTCGTCCTTATGTGGGGTAGTGACAAGGGGCCCTGTGTCCCATGGTGTGCGGCGGAACTGCCTTGGTGGATTTGGAGAGGTGGATTTGCAGCCAGTTGTCCACATATCCTGGATCCTCCAGGTGCGTCCCATGTAATGGGTTAACTGGACCTGCCTAAACCTGGGCCTCCCACCCCTCAAAAGCAGCTTCTCCAAGATTTCCTACTTAAATTTCTCCAGCCACAGAGAGCAGCATTTATTGTCTCTCACCACACCCGCCCCCCGCCCCAGTATAGAAAAAAGGAAGACTGGGGAATTGATCTCTCAGAGCACTTGGAGAAGCCACACGTCAGCAGCCAGTAAAGCTAGAATGAAAATCTGAGTGATCAAGGCAATGGAATAGAAAGTCACCAAACTTCATCTCTTCCCCACTAGAGGAACGGGAAGAGACGCTGCCACCTGGCGGCCAGCCGAGGCATGTTCAGGGAGCTGGTCCTCATCCCTGGGCCCCCCGGGGTGTTGATTTGTGGGAATTTGCAGATCTCTGATGATAATGAGGGGATTCGCAGTGTGTGATATGCAAATAACACAGCTCTGATTAGTGAAGGAGGCTGCGAGCCTCGCAAGGTAAAAGCTCCGTTTGCCTTCTGGCTTGATGTTCGCTGATTTCTTTTTTTAACCCCCCATTTAATTCTGCTCTCGGCACCTTGGATAAAATATTTAGTGGCAGGAAACAGGCAACAGATGCAAGCAGGAATAAATAAGATTTCTGTATTTAGAATGAGGCCACGTATTTCGGAGCGCAGATCTATCAGGCATGTTATTTATGTCTTTTGCAATTTCCCGGGACCCAGATTTCTCAGGGTGCTTTGATTTTTCTCAAATATCTACAGCAGTAGGGGTCCAGGGAGCCCAAGGGAGCACAGCCGGGCACTCACTCACAGTCAGAATCCGGGGGGCTGTGTTATTTAGGATGATCCGAAATGCAACCTGGCTGCCTGCATTCTGTGTTGATATGTATCTTGCCTCATTAAAAGATGACAATCTACAATACTGATATTACTCAGGCAGAGGGATTTCTCAAATGCTGGGCTATAGCCTGGGCTGCCAGACTGCATGAGGTTTAACATGGAAAATTAGCTGCAGTCTTGGTCTCCGGTCTGCCAGGTACAGCAGTGTAGTGGAAGGAGCGAAGGAGCAGGAATCAGGAGACTCACCAGGATCTGCCCTCTCCTGCCCTGTGATCCTGGGAAAATGACTTGGTCTCCTCATCCTGGAGGTCTCCATGGTGGAGTGGGCTCAACGTCACACCTGGAGTCAAGTCAAGGCTCCGCATGTCCCAGTGACTTAGAGCAAGTTGTCAACGTCTCTGAGCCTCAGAATTCTCCTTTATAACAAAGAATGTAAGCAGATCCACAGTCACTAGGAAGATTACAATAGAATTGCCAGAGTCTCTAGCATTCGGTAAATATTTATCAACTAGATAGAAAAAAAAAATGTACCAGGCTTAGTAACACCTGGCCTGCCCTTCCCATCTCATTAGAGGCTAGAATGCTCGAAGGACACAGGGTGTGTCTTAGTCTGTTTTGTGTTGCCATAAAGGAATACCTGAAGCTGGGCAATTTATAAACAGAAGAGGTTTATTTGCCTCCGGGTTCTATAGCCTGTGCAAGACACATGCGCCAGCACCTGCTCTGCTTCTGGTGAGGCCTCAGGCTGCTTCTACTCACGGCAGAAGATGAAGTGGAGCTGGTTGTGCGGAGATCACATGGTGAGAGGGAAAGCAACAGGGTATTTAGGAGGTGCCAGGGTCTTTTTAACAGCCAGCCCTCACAGGAGTGAATCAAGTGAGAACTCACTCACCCTTGGGGGAGGCCATTCATCCTTTCATGAAAAGTCCACCCCATGACCCACATGCCTCCCACTGAACCCCGCCTCCAACACTGGGTATCAAATTTCAACATGAACTTCGGAGGGGACAGGAAGAAAAGCCATAGCAGGGCGTATAGCATTGCCATCAAAGCTAGGGTGTTGATTGGTTATGAATATTGTTAGTCCTGCAGCATTTATCAAAGAAAGAAGAAGAAAGCAGATTGTAGAAAGAATAAGCTCAGGGTATACATGATTCTTCAAGAGAAGCGAGACAACATTCCAGGATTTCAGAAGGGGGACATGGCTGAGCTGGGTCTTCTCTTTGTGGGGAGACATGTCATTGGGCCTCTGAGTTCCAAAGACACAACCTTGAAAAAGCACAAAAAGACTGTCTACTTATAAGATTTAGGATTTCCCACATAGTCCCCAGGGCCTCCTCTGATCCTTTGACCAAGACGTGAAAGCCCTGCCTTCATGAGAAGAGGGGAGCTCCATGTTGAGGTTAGGACAGCACTGAGATGATGCCTGCCTTCCTTGGTTTATTTGACACCTGATGTGTTGGCGACTTGTTGACAAAGTCTTTCCATTGTGAGGTCTGCACCTCCCACCCCCAGCTTGATTGTACCATTCTGTTTTAGAAATCCCCACCAGAAGTACCAGCAAACTCTTCTTAAGCTTTGAGAAATTTCTACCTGGGATTATTTTGTTCATAGAGCAATTCTGGCAGCCAGAGTTACTCCTGCCTCTTTGCTTTGGACCACAATTACCCAAAAAGCATTAGGAGAAAAGAGATCACAGCAATGGTTCACTCAATTTTCAACTTCCCTGTGCTGTTTAGATTTTGGCAAAAGAGTATTCACTGTGACTGCTGCTTTTCACTATAAAAAGAAGCCGAGATTTCCTGCCAACTATCTCACAAAAACAAACAGAAGATTCATTGAGAGAACCGGGGAAGCATCTGATCCTACAACACACGACCAAAATATACTGTCTGTATCTTGGAAATGAACTCCCTAACAGGATAGAAAATAAGTCGTTCGAGCTCTTCTGTAGCTCAAGTATAAGCACCCCATAACTGGTATTATGTCTTTTACCTCCTGCTTATTCCCAGGGCCGAAGGGGACCATTCATAGCTGATAATACCGATTACAATCATGCAGGATCATCCAGGAATAAAAACTCACCGGAGGAAGGCAGCAGGAAAGGGAAAGAAAATCCTCATTTTCAGAAAATAACATGAAGACCTCATGAGCTCACTCTGAGTAATCACCCTTCAGCAGCACCATCTCCCTATCCAGTCTGCTCTGTTTAAGGGAGGAGTGCATCTCACCACAGTGTTTCATTGAAGAGCTGGTTTTTAATTGGCCCTGTACCAATTAATTTATTTTCATTTGCATTCCAAGGCCGTCGGCCTTGTACTGCTTTACTTCAAAGCTGGATCTAAAAACATAGGCTCTTAGAAGGTTGCAAACCTGCGATTATACAGAGGCTCAGAGAAGTGAAATGATTTGCCCAGTGAAACAGGGTACTGTGGAAACTGAGAGAGCTTTGAAGTCTGACACCCCTGGCTTCACAATTCTACCTCCACCACTTACTGGTTGTATGAACTCAAGCAAATTGATTCACCTGTGAGACCTCAGTTTCCTCCTCTGTAAGATGGAACTAGCAGCATCGACCTTGTGGGGTCATTGTGCAAATTGCCATATTGTGTTAGAGTCTAGCATTGCTAGTCACTTATTAGGCACTCACAAAGTGTAGCTGACTACTGGTGTTGTTGCTCTTAGAAAACACTCATATGTTAGAAAAAAAACCCAGAACACTTTTTCTGCCTCTGAATAAGTGCCCAAAATCCTCTTTCTTGCTAGGACCACCTACCCAGAATAAGGAAGACAGCTGCTCCTCCAGCCTCAGCAATGTGGAGACGGCGTCCAATTCTCCACTGACACCCTAGTGGTTTCTGTACAATGCATGGGAAAATGTATAATAAAAAGTAAAGTGTGCCACAAATGATAGGTAGTCCTTACATTATCAGCAGTAATAGTGGCTATATTGAGTGCTGTGGGTCCGGGCAGATTGGTTTATAGTCACTCAGATATGTTGATCTAATAATAATGAGAATGAATAAAGGGGTAGAAGCTGTCAGCTGACAATAATGTTCGAATGACATCAGTTTGGTTTGCTTATGTAATGGGTCTTAGATGAAGAGGAGTCACCTGGAACTCAACACTTTAACTCCTTCAGCTTCCAGCAAGGAGAGAGGCAGAAGGCGTACACATGGTGGACAGCAGCCTGTGTAGAGGGGCCACAGAAAAGGGTGATGGGGATCTTCTCCACACCGGGCAGAGCTGCAGGGTGGTAGGAGTCGGCTTCCTCCTCTCCACCTCTTCCCTTCTGCCATGTTTCCTACCTGACCCAGCCAGTCTCCAGTAACAGATATAGAATGTCTTCATTTGGAACATGGAGAATTTGCACATAGGGAAGCAGATTGGACGAAGGGCTCAGATCGGGGTCTCTGTGTCTGGGCACAGCCATTACCCTTCCCCTCCCATCCTCTGTTCTCTCCTGCCACCACCACACCGTGCTCCTGGTGAGCTAGAGCCGGAGCG
Source organism: Mandrillus leucophaeus (assembly GCF_000951045.1). Classification (NCBI taxonomy): domain Eukaryota; kingdom Metazoa; phylum Chordata; class Mammalia; order Primates; family Cercopithecidae; genus Mandrillus; species Mandrillus leucophaeus. The sequence continues at coordinate 1,575,398 of NW_012101299.1, forward strand.
AACTGGAACCCAGAGCACTCTTGGCCAACACCCGTGGCACTAGACAATGCCAAGAGAATGGCTTAATAATAATGAGATAATAACTTAATAATAATGAAAAGAACCCAGCGAGGCCTGCGGTGCAGGGAGGGAGACCTGGTGTGTGTTGCTGGGTGCTTCCTGAGCGCCTCCCTGCACAGCCTGCCTCTCGAGTTTCTCACACAAGGCGGTAAGCAGGGCCAGGCCTAGCTCTTGCTCTTCACAGTGGAGGGTGTCAGCAGGGTTTTGATGCCTTTTGCCCATGGTGTCCACTAGCGGATGTGCTGGTTGGAACGGATGTGCTCATAACCATGACTCCCATTGAGGCCTTGTCCCAGCAGCGATCCGGTTCCCGTCAACAGCTCAGTCTAGGGGTGGGTGGAGGCCCAGTACTGCAGGCTTGCTGCATTTGGGTATTTCCAGGTGGCTCAGGTCAAACTTAAGAGCTGGACCCAGTCGGAAAATCAAGTGAATAAAGCTGGATGGCATGGAAAGGGATGCGGGCTTTACCGAGAGAGGGTGAGAGAGCACAGGATGGGAAGGAAAGGGATGGAGGTTTTAACTGAGAGGGTGAAAGAGCATAGGATGGGAAGGAAAGGGATAGAGGTTTTACTGAGAGAGGGTGA